>NC_137134.1:24111554-24446554 GCF_949319135.1 Squalius cephalus
TTCATGCTTTAATTTGTTCTTTTTTTGGGGGGGTTCATCTTTTTTTCATTCAGTTGTCCCTTTAATTGCCTTCTTTCTTTCGTTTTCTTTCTTTCTTTCATTCTGTTTTCATTGCATTGAATTTACATTCTTACCAGACACTTTCTTACCAAAGCGCCTTCCAATACAGTGCACAAATCATGTTTGAGCAAATACAAGGACAGGCAGCTGAGAGAACACGCTTGCTTAACTAAGCCTTAGTTACCAGGAAGCTCTCAACAACTATCCAAACATCAAGTCTTTTCTGTCTCCTTCCCCCTCAGGCCATAGTTTCTCAGCAGGACAGCCACATCGAGCTCCAGCGGGCCTCTTTCCTCACCGCCGAGCGGGACCGTCCCGGAAGCCGGAACCGCGGCACCGACGTGCTCCTGGAGCAGGAGAAGCAGCGGAACCTGGAGAAGCACCGCGAGGAGCTCGCCAACTTCCAGCGGCTGCAGAGCCAGCATCGGCTGGAGCAAGCGCGCTGGGAACGGGAGCGGGAGAAGCAGCGGCGGCAGGCGGAGGCAGACCAGCAGCGGCTGAAGGAGAAGGAGGACGAGTGTCGCCGGCTGGAGGCGCGTTTGGCCGAAGACAGGCAAGAACTGGAGAGGCAAAGACAGACGTACCAGCAAGACCTGGAGAGGCTGAGAGAGTCCACACGTGCGGTCGAGAAAGAGAGAGAACGTTTGGAGCAACAGAGGAAGCTGAAGAAGCACAACACAGTGCCGAATACTGCAGCTCTGTACTCACAGGAAGTTGCACAGGTGAGATGCCACCTGACTCAAGTCGTTTGCATACTTACTGTCTGTCTCCACAAGAATCTTGGTTCTCTTGGATGGCCACAATATCTAAAACTACTTAACAATCTGAAGTTACTTTAGACAGGTTTCTAAATACTTCCTAATCAACATACCGGTTCGACGAGTTGACACGAAAAAGTAAGATTACACGCAAAATATCTAAAACTTAGCACTTTCCAAAAAAATTCACCCTTGAATGAATAATTAAGCATCCAAACAGTTGTTTTTACGTTTAGCATCAAGGTCAAATATTTTGGACAGTTTTGATTTGTTTTGAAATCTTTGTTTTACGTGTTTCCAGAAAATTTGAACCCGGGTTTATTAATAATATTCGGAAATATTATTACAGTTTAAAATAACTGATTTCTATTGCAATATATTTTAAAATATATTTTATTCCTGTGATGCAATGCTGTATTTCCAGTCTTCAGTGTCACATGATCTTTCAGAAATCATTCCAATATGCTGATTTACTGCTCAAGAAACATTTATTACCAATATCAGTGGTGAAAACAGCTGTGCTGCTTCATATTTATGTGGAAACCGTGATTTCTTTGATGAACAAAAAGTTCAAAAGGAGAAATGGGAATATTTTGTAACATTTTAAATTTCTTTACTTCACTTTTGATTAATGTAATGCTTTTTTGCTTGATAAAAGTATTCATTTCTTTAAAATAAATCTTACTGACCACAAACGTTTGAACTGCTAAACTAAAGAAATCTTTATAGTTAAAGTATTTCAATGATATTCAATATTTATTTCTATAAATGGCTTGAATTATTTTTTTAGTCAGAAATGATCACCATCAATTCAAACAAACGGCCAATGTTGTTAAAAATACAGTAAAATATTTTTTAAATAAATGTTTTTATGTACCAATATAACAATGCACACTAATATAAATTAATATTAATTTATATTCATATTTTTAGCAATACCTTATGAAACGATTGCTCAAGAAATCAAACTGAGCAACACTGAGGTTGAAGTCTAACTCGAATCTGTCATGAATATTTGATGCATCGCCCTGCTATTCAGGGAAATGAGAGCTGGCATTATACATGAAATTAGCATGATGTCACCTCTCTGCTCTCTTTCAGTGCCACACGTTATTATAAAAACAAGGTGTAGGTGTGCCAGCTGAGAGCATCTGCCTTTCCCACGGTCTCTTTTCAGCTTCTCTGTACAGGACAATCCGTGGGAACAATGTGGCACTGTGTGGTTTCATAGCAGTGGCTTTGCTGATCGACCTGCCACCCTGCCCTACCTGTTTGCTGATGAGCCTGCTAGATTACCCAAGAAGCTCTCTGGGAAAAAAAAGCAGACACTCGGTCAAGCGTTGTTTGAACAGTCTCATCCGGCTCACAGAAAAGCCTCTGTAAACAGCGTAGAACAAAAGCCACATATTGTGCGATTTCCAGGTCTCAGTACTGAAACCATCCCATGCATTTTTGTTCAACAGTTTGACTAACTCCATCTGTTTGTGGTCAAACTCAGGAATTCTTCGTGATTTCCTTCAGTCACGTTAAACTGATATGAGCGACACAGCCTGTCTTGTCCGGTTGCGTGTGCATACTTGATGACTAGCTTCTTTCATTTTGACAGATTCCTCAGAAATGATCGCTGGACAAGGCGTCTTTCAGCCTCCGTTTGAACGTGGCTGTGGAACCTTTCCTAATGGGCCGTAATGCTGTGACGTTAGCGGTTTTAATAGGCAGTGACCATACGAAATGCAACCCAGCCACGATCAATTACAATCAGTGTTAGTCATTTTATAACATTAAGGAGGAATGCGCATTTAAAGTTTATGGTCTGAAATCAAACGACCACAGCCGGGCGTGTGTTTGCACTGCTGGGTTACAGATGAGCGTGAATCAGTGCTTTAGTGGAGAAGAATGCACATTTCATAATTAACTAGTCATCGAGTTGTCAAAATGACTAGTCGGTCTTAAGGAAGCTCTGTATTATTTCCTTTATTTTGTCATGTATGCGGTTTCTTAAAGGGTTAGTTCACCCAAAAATGAAGGAAATTCTGTCTTCATGTACTCACCCTTTTGTTGTTTCAAACCTGTATGAGTGTCTTTCCTCTGTTGAACACAAAAGACATTTTGAAGAATGTTGGTAACCAGACAGTTGATGGTAGCCATTGACTTCCATAGTTTATTTTTTTTCCTTACTATGGAAGTCGGCTGTCGTCAGAAGCTTCCCCCTGACAGTAAGTTGCCGCAGCTCATTGTATGTTTTTGAGGTCACGCAGGCACGTCCGGTCATGCCTGGCCTTGTCAGATTCCCTGTGATCTCGGCTTATCTCAGGTTAGTTCTGCAGTGAGTCCATAGTAACCGTCTGTCCATGGTGCCAGGCTACAGACCTTGTTTAAACACATGCCATATAGTAGAGATTTATCACGACAAAGCTTGTGCTTTTCGGTTCATTTAGAATGTTCTAGTTTCATATGAGCGCTTGTGAGTGTTCATTGAATTTGTTATGACCTAAAAACATTCAAATGAATCAGATTAAGCACATGGACAAAACAATTTTGGCTAGTCGTTTTTTTACGATTTCTGTACGATTTTATGGTTTCCTAATTGTGTCGTTCGTCTTTGTTTTGAGTTTCAACCGTTTCCGGGACTAGTTTTATTATCCGCTGTATTGTTTTATTATCCGTCTCAGTGTCAGCTGTCATGTCGGATATATTGGGGTTTGTTTGACCTGGATGAGACCTGTTCTTTTGTTACTGCCTTAGTCACTTCCTTTTGTTAAACCAGGGCTCAACTCTTAAGATAACGTCGAATTTTGGTCTTTCATGTGCTTATCTGTCTTATCTCTCTCTCGCTCGCTCATACAGTGCAGGTCAAAAGTTTGAAACAATTAAGAATTTTTAATGTTTTTTTAATGTCTCTTCTGCTCACCAAGGCTGCATTTATTTGATTTAAAATACAGTAAAAACAGTAATATTGTGAAACATTATTACAATATAAAAAAGCTGTTGTCTATTCTAATATATTTTAAAATGTAATTTATTCTTATGATCAAAGCTGTATTTTCAGCATCATTACTCCAGTCTTTAGTGTCACATGATCCTTTAGAAATCAAAATAATATGATGATTTGCTGCTCAATTGGTACTCATTTTTTATTAATGGTCCTTATTATGATTATTATTATTATCAATTCTGAAAAAAATTTTTGCTGCTTAATATTTTTGTGGAAATCATAATTTTTTTTAGGATTCCTTGAATTGAAAGTTCAAATAAACAGCATTTATTTGAAATAGAAATCTTTTGTAAAATTATAAATGTCTTCACTGTCACTTTTGATGAACTTGCATTATGCATTATTGCTGAAAAAAAGTATTAATTTATTTCTTTAAAAAAATAATCCTTTTCACCCCAAACTTTTGAATTATAGTGTATCACAGTTTCTACTAAAATATGAAGCAGCTCAAATGTTTTCAAAATTGTTAATAATGATAATTATAATGTTCATTAAGCAGCAAATCATCATATTATAACGATTTCTGAAGGATCATGTGACACTGAAGACTGGAGTAATGATTCTGAAAATACAGCTTTGCCATCACAGGAATAAATTATATTTTACAATATATTCCAATACAAACCAGTTATTTTAATTTGTAATAATATTTCACAATATTACAGTTTTTACTGTATTTTTAATTAAATAAATGCAGACTTGGTGAGTTGGTGACTTCTTTCAAACATTTGACCGGTAGTGTATTCACTCAATTTGGACGTCCAGCTTTTCAAAGGAGGCAAATCTTTGTAAGATTTAAATTCCACGTTCCTGTTTCCAAGGATTTGTCTTGTGAAGTAAAAACACCCAACACAACCCTTCAGAAACAGGTATTTAGCACCATGATTTAAGAGCCACGTTTCCAGCAGCGAGACCTTCCGTCCAGCCCTTGCACAGCACAGTTGCTCCAAATGAATATTTGCTTGAAGTATCCAGGGAAGTCTTGAGTTGGGAAAACCGCAACGTATAATTACCTGCTAGCACCCTTTCATTAATACCAGCGCTGGAATGCAGCCAATCCTAATTGTTTATGTGATGTCAGTCAAGTCTTTGTGCCGAAAATCTTGCACATTTTTACGCTCTGGAAACCTTATATTTACTGAAGGCACCTTAAGGACTGGAAACAATGGAGCATCTGTGTTGGAATCCCAGCGTTTGGGAAAACTAACATGGTTCAAGATGATGTCGCCCTGGGCAAGTTGGAGAAGGTCAGGCTTTTCCAACCTCTAGATGATTGACAATTCCAGAGGAAAATGTTTGGATGTTCTCCTAAACAGCATTTTTGTCCCTTTTTGGGTGAAATTATGGAAATTGGAGGGTGGAATTGTGACTTTCTGAAGCATGATGAACAGATTCAGGAGGGCGGCACTAGTTTCCATCACATCTTAAGGTGTGAAGAAGATTGGCCATCTTCTCCGCGCCTTTAAGTAGAACGGGACATGATTATTCAATCTTTTCCGAGTGTGTTGATAACGTCACGGTTAATTATTTGAACTCCTTGCACACATTTTTAAGGTTTACTTCTAGGTACTTCCCAGGAATTGCATAATCACTGTTGGGCCCTTGAGCAAGTCTTGTTTACACCAGGTGGACAATCCGTCCTGTACACTATGTCCTTTGGATGAAAAGGACTCGGAGAGAGTCGCTCGCTAACCGTTAGTGTCTGGTGTGCATTAATAATCTTCACCTCATGCTTAACTTAGACCTTTCATGTGGAGCTGTCTTCAATTTGTGTTACATTTTATGCCTGTGTTGACAGTGCATCAAACATCTTTGTTCTGCACGCAAAGCAGCATGTGTTTTAAATTTAGCTCTGTCCTGTAAATCCCAAACTCTTCGTACTGGATTTCCTACATTGCACATTAGCTCGGTATTTCCTGTGCTTAAACATGGAAATTGCTCTTCAGAAGCTGAGTTTAAATAAAGTCTCAACAAACTTTTTGGTCCATAATATTTACTTTACACTTTATTCATGTAGTAGATGCGTTCATTTAAATTAACAAGTGAGGAATAGTTGAAGACAAGTGATTTATCTCAACAGTTTCAGCTGTATTGTTTGAAGTTCTGCAGTTGGTACAATTCTTGGTTATTCATGAAGCGACTTTGTTGTCCTACTGAATTCAGTGCAACAGATTATGAAAAAATGGCTTTCTGTACAATTTACAAAGATCTGAAAGGACTGAACGATTATTGCTTAAATGCTTATTTCAACATAAATTGCTCTTAAGTATGTTTGTGTATAATTTGTCGTATTTTATTCTGTTGTTAGCAAACCCATTCTCATGGAATTTGTTTGTTACATTCATTTTTGGATAAATTGTTGCATTTAAATCAGCTTTTCCTAAATTCATTCTTGTATAAATTGTAACATTCAATTCAATCAGTCATGAATCTGTTCTTGCGTAAATTGTTGCATTCAATTCAATTGTTCGTAATTACATTCTTCTATAATTTGTTGCGTTCAATATAATCGTTCATAAATCCATTCTTGCGTATATTGTTGCATTTGTCGTAAATCTATCGTGTATATTGTTGCGTTCAACTCCATCGTTTGTAAATCCATTAGTGTAAAAAGTTGCATTCAGTTCAGCGATTTATGGTCTCATTCTTGCAAAAATTGTCACATTACGTACAAATTTCTACAAGTTAGTCCTGCTAGCGTTTCGCGATTCTCTATGATTGTAACTGAAGAGGTCTAACATTTTTGTGCATGCTCTCTTTATCTTTGCAAAATTGCCATAGTTTTGTCCTCATACTAATGCATCGGATGAATTAAGATGTTAATCAACCCCTTATGCTTACGTTTGCGTTTCACTTTTGTGTTTTAGCTTTCCTTTTCCTCCAGCTTCAACGGTGAGCTGCTGTTCGGCGGAGCAGGGGACCAGACGCTTCCTCAAAAGTCTCTCTTGCGGTCCTCTCTCTCTGCGTCCCCCGCCGACTACCCCGAGCGTCCTAAAGTCCCCTCACGCCGAGAGAGCTCCTGCAACACACTGCCGGCCAAGACCGAGGTTCCCATGCATCTCATCAGCACCACCAACCAGCTGCACAAGCAGGGCAGCGTCCAGCAGCAGATACCGACCAAACTCGCCGCCTTCAGCAAGGGCAAGGAGAAGAGCGGGAAGGGCAAGAGTTCGCACCACACCGAAAATTCGGGTCAGTACCACACTGGTCTGTTCGAGACCAACTAATGACGTTCTTTCGGAGCCAATTTGCTGATTCCTAAATCCGTCTTTACTGTTTAACGGCTTCTGTTGGCATGAAGCGGATGCAGCTTTGAGAGGAACATAACAAATTTTGCATTGTGATGCCATTTTCATTACATTTTACTCCCAAATTGTCATTACCATGACTCATTCTCATTACCGTGTTGCAAAGAAAAACATTTTTAAATTTTTAAATAAAATAAAATGTAATTGTAACTACTTAAATGTTTTTAATTTATGCTCTTTTTAATAAAATGTAGTTTTATTAATGCAATTAGTTTTTTGTTTTTTATTACAGTAATGAGAATTTCACTTTATTAATTTTTCATTATTTTTATTGTATTACGTTAATGAGAACTTTGGGGGGGGAAATGTGTTTGTTTGCAAATTTTCAATGCAAAATTTAAATAATCCAAATAGGCTTTCTCCAAAAAATGTACATTTATTTTTTATAAAAAGGGAAAAAAATTGTTATTTGTGTTATTTTATTACAGGAATGAGAATTCTATTTTATTTATTGTTTTTGGTAACACTTTATTTCACAGTTTCCTTGTTATACATATTACCTGTACTTATAGTAATAACAGTATATTGTGCATAATTATATGCAACCAACCTAACCTTTGTTTTGTTATTTTTTCCATTACGGTAATGAGAAATGGGGGAAAATGTTTAATTGTTTAAGGTAAAACAAAGGCAATTGTTTAAGGTAAAGCCTAAAATAGGGTTTTATTTTCTTTAAAAATAATAGAATCTTTCCATTTTAAGATTAGTGCCAAACAGAGCAGTTCATTGTGGCATGAAGGTCGTTTGTCTCTTTTGTTGTCAAACATTGTCATAGATAATGTTTTTGGGTCAGTTCGCGACCACCTAACAATGTTCTTTGGGAGTGAATTTGCTGATTCCTAAATCTGTCTTCACTTTTTCACAGCTTCTGTTGACATGAAGCAGATGCTGCCCATCAAGCTGTCAGCGAGGGATTCAGATGGAGGTCACAAAGCACGCCGGCCCATCAGCCCCCACCAACCACAACATTCACACTCAGGTAAGGCAAACAACCGCACCCGACATTCCCGGCTCAGCCTGGACGGGCCGTATCCCGCTGTGTAAACAGTTATTAGGCCCAGCTGACAGGCCTGTTGTCTGGTTTGCTCACCCTGCAGATTCCCTCATCCCTCCAGACGCTTATACAGACGCCCAGTCCAGCCTCGCGCCCGCCGCTCTCAAAACCCACAACCAGACCTCCCAGTACACTGTTAATGATGAAGCTGCCAAGGAGGACGTTATCTTTTTCTGAGCTCCGCACAGCGTCCAATGGGATGTAAAGACTTTGCGTTGACGTTTCAACCGATTCTTTACATAACGAAAACATTTTTCTCCAGTCTTAACTACTAACAAGTTTTATTGTAGCCTGTAAAAACATCAGGAAAAGTGTTTTAATTTGTGCAAAAAAATTAAAAGAAGCTTGTCCAGAAAACCCAAAGACTTTGACGGACAGCTTCAAGTGAAGTCAACTAACGTGGAGAATTCTGTAGCATGTGCTCCGAACGCGCGATATGAAGGATAAATGGATGTTTTTGGTCGCGTATTGTTGTGGCGAGCTAATTTGCACAGCGTCAGTGTCCCATTTCATTTCAAACACTGTGTTTGGGACGGCAATTTTCTGGTCACTCTGGAAAGTCATTGCTTATGGAAAAAGACAAATAGATTGAAAGTTTTTAAATTTAAGTAACAGTTTGTTCACATACTGGTTTATTCTGTCCAAGATATTGTATTTTTGACCGTACACTGTATACATTATTTTTATTTGCTAATTAATATTCAATCCATTTCAGTGGTCGTTTTATTCACGTCGTCCGTCTTTTTAAAGATTTCTTCCAAACGATCATAAAAAAATAAGCAGCGAACGTGAAGAGAAACTAAGATTTTAACCAATATTCTGTTTTTAATTTTGATATTAGTAGGTCTTTAAAGAGAAGGGAGCAAATGATCTCAATATTTTGAGGTTACATTGAAGGACACAAATGTTTCACATGTTAAATAAGCCATATTTTCAGCTTTCCAAATAATCAAAAAGTTTAAATTTGTAAAAAAAATAAGCAATTGAATTCACAAAAACTCAAGGAATTTCAGACCCCCCCCCCCCCCCCCCCCCAACCAACAAAAAAGAAATCAGGACGAAAAAAAATTAAGAAATGAGAATTATCACAATTTTGGTGTTGTAATGTCATTTTCATTCAATTTTACCCTCAAATTGTCATTACCGTAATGCAGAAACAATCTCATTCTCATTACCGTGATGTGATAATTTTAAAATTATTCAAATCATTTAAATAAAATAGATGTATAGTAAGTATACATTATTGTAGTATTTGCTTTGCTGTTTTTAATTTATGCTATTTTTAATAAAATGGGAAAAAAATGGTTGTCTGGTAAAATATATTTTTGTTACTGCATTACAGTAATGAGAATTTGATTATTTATTTTTTTGCATTACGTTAATGAGAACTTTGGGGGGGAAATGTGTTTAATTGCAGATTTTCAATGCAAAATTTAAATCATCCTAAAATAGGATTCGTCAATCTATTTTAAAAATGTATTTATGTAAAATATGACCTGCTCCATTTAATATTAGTGCCAAACAGAGAATTTAGTAGTTTGCCCTTTTTGTAAAACATTGTGGTAGATATATACATTTCTTTTTTTTTTTTTTTAACAACTTGGTTTTCTTACCCATCCTAGTTATTTCCACATTCAAGAAGATATATTTTTAACATCGTTTCCTGTAAACAGATTTACTTTTCGCGTTTCCTCCTCTCTTATGACCCACATTCATTTCATTCCACGTCTAATTTAAGTCCCTAAAGCTGTCAAGTGTTTCTTCTGTTCTCAAGTTGACCACAGAAACGTGTGATGTAATACTTACTTTGGATTTCAGAGTAATGCCACCAAAGACTAGGACTTAAACCACTCCGTTTCATGAGCTGTGAGTATCAAGTCACTGAACGATCTCTGACGGTCGTTTCCTGCGACCATATGATTTGTATGTATATGTTGTACATAGTTTCCTTCTAACATAGATGAGATGTAGATATTATGCAAGGATGTCATGTGACCACTGGAATTACAGATGGTTATAGCGCTCAATCTGGGTGTAATTTTATTTCATTTTGTAGCACTTTTTTCTTAAAAAAAAAATGAAGTCTGTCATTCAGCCTTAGTGCTTTTATTTTAGTTTAAAAACTACCCATAATGCATTGCTTTTGGATCACATTTCAGCTTATTTTTGATGTTATCGTTTATAAAACGGCTGTTCGATTTGATGTTAATCCTACATGTTAGTTTCTAGGTCCAATGCTTTTCAGTGGTGCAAGTGAAGGATATTCACACTGTAGCAGATTGGTTCTGACTGTCAATGAAGCATAAATTAATCATGTGATGTTGATGATGTTTTAATGAAGTGAATGATACTGTTCGCCTCACCTCTTTAGCTGCAGCGCACTTTACTTCCCAATGATTTGTTCTCTTTGATTTCTTGTATTTCTACAAATGTGACCTTAAAAAAAAAATCCATCATGTCGCTCTAAATTGTCACTTGATCCGGCCGGCATGCATTGTGACTGTAGCTTCTCTGTGTCTGTGATTGTACGACATTATTGTACGGTGTTGTTCCTTTGTGGTATCGTCAGATTATTTCAGATATGTCGAAAAAATGTATGATTTTTCTGTTTCCAGTTACACTAGCCACTTTTCAATTCCAGCTAACTTTAAAGGGGACCTCAAGTGTTAATGTTTCTGATGTTTCTTGTCTTAAGGATTTAGCACGCAAGGCCAGTGTGAATTTTTTTTCTTACACGCCATTTTACTCACTCTACCGAAGAAAAATAGAAATACTTGTGAACACTTTAAACTGCTGCCTTTAGAGACATTTTAGTAATAAAATATGTGGAAAAAAAATTAAAACCTCACTGTCTTTGTGTCTCTCTCTCTCTCTCTCTCTCTCTCTCTCTCTCTCTCTCTCTCTCTCTATATATATATATATATATAAAGATCTGGAATGAGTTTGTAGAATACTGTATCCCATAATGCAATGTGCCCAACTTGACCTTTCACTTTCTGTGCATCAATGAACGCTAAAAAAAAAAAAAAAACATATGCAATGTCTAACATCTTTTTTGTTTTACGTGTGAAATTAATAACTTCAGCGCCACTCAATTGATTAAACATACCAACAATGTGGCATACTGTTCTTAGAAATGTTTATAAATGCATAAAGTCCAGTTTTACCTTATTTTCCCAGAATAAAATTATCATCTAAAATTTGCTGCGACTTATAAAGCGTCTTACAATGTCAAAACATGAACAAAGCGCACATATCTGGATTTGTGCCGAATGAGAAGTGAGAGAAGTTTTTTTTTTAGCGCCGCTTTAAATTGATTAATTTAGGCTTGGCGTTTATGATCAATGTTTTTATGATGAATGCCTCTAATTAGTTAGTATAATAATAATAGTTTTCATTCCTGTCCTGTTCTGAATACCGATAAATCTATAATGACGCGAACAAAAATACATGTTTATAGTGTTAAATGTTTGTAGACATTTCGTTTTATTTACTGGTATTTACATTTATTTTAATTGTAATAACAAAATGTGACTTATACACGAAGATAGAAAAACTAAAAACAGTGCATATATAGCCTATATAGACAGTAGTAGGCTACACAGTTAGTAGGCTATAGCCTACTGTGTAGTACACAACTATTCCGTTTTGAACACAGGCTGCACGTGTCTTGCCCATGGTTTTGACTGGCCAATTTACAATTGAACTTGACCGCGCAGGAAACTCAAACGTAAGTATAACAGTGCTTATGTTATGTAGTATCTTCCGTGCTGTGTACGGACAATCTGGTTTTATTTCCGTCACTCCACGCTCATGTGAGCGCGTGACCCCACTGGCCGCGGTCTGTTGATTCTGGCCCGGTTCTCAGGAAAAGAGCCGGAGCCCAACTTAACAGGACCTGGTGGCCGTGTCTCTCAGGACATGCTAATTGTAGAGCTGTGGCGGAACAAAGCTATTTTCAGGTGTTGTGGTTTTCCTTTTATCCAATCCGGATCTTACAGCCGCGTGTCCAGTTCCTGAGTAGTTCTTTACCAGATGATGTCTCGGTCTCTTGCTTTTGTAATGGTTTTCTGTCCGTCTGTGTCTTGTGCTTTGCTCATATTTTTGTATTATTATTTTTTTTAGATGCTATGCTGCGAGACAAACCCTGTCTGGTTCACGAGTGTTTATAGGCACGTCACTCGTTTTTTAATTGTAGTTATTTTGTGCAAAGAGTAAGACCTCTGTCCGCAAACGAAAACAAACCTCTTGCTGTTGATTTGTCGACTCCTCTCGGCTGTAAAAGTAGACAGAAATTCGCTTGAAGCACTAAATAGTATACTTGGTAGTGCTCAAGACAAATTACTAGGGAGTATTTAATAATATGTAATGTAGCCTAATATGCTAATATATATTGTTTAGTATAAATTTGTTCCAGTTTGATTATATCACTGTATTTGTGCCCTTATGTAAGAATATTTTTACTTGTTTTATACCACATGTTGTGTTGGTTATGGACCGAGTATGTAAATTCTTTCTTAGAATACCATTATTATTATTATAACTCTTCATATATTTGCATCGTTATTGACATGTCATATGAACTACCAGTAAGTATCATGAACATTTTCTTTCTTTTTTCTGACAAAAAATGACTTGTTCAATCAGAGTCAGTTGCGTCCCAAATGACACACTATGCACTTATACCCTATATACTTGTGCACTATGTTCTCAACTGTGTAGTGTATGAACCCCAGAATGCGATTTTTACCCCCAGGAATGCAAATTTTTACTCTAACACTAAGTGTTGATGCTAGAACTGCTAATTTGGTAGACAAGCTGCTAGGCTAACACTTTTACCAGCATGATAGTGTGTCTCTCTCTCTCTCTCTCTCTCTCTCTCTCTCTCTCTCTCTCTCTCTCTCTCTCTCTCTCTCTCTCTCTCTCTCTCTCTCTCTCTCTCTCTCTCTCTCACACACACACTCTCTCTCTTTATCTCTCTCTTTCTCACACACTCTCTCTCTTTATCTCTCTCTATCTCTCTCTCAGTTGCATAACAGCTCTGCAAAGTCTAGACCAGTGATCATGTCCCATGCAGGCCATATAACTTCCTGTGCTGGCCTCATAAAAATAAATGCATTTTGTGTATTTTTCTCTGTGTCCATGGAAACTATTTTAATGACTATGACTTTATTGCTTTTTTGGTAATACTTGTGTAGTGTTTAAAGACCACCTGTTGTAAAGTGACAGATATAAATGTACAAAGGGTGATGAATGAAGTTATTGTTCTTTGTTTATCATCATGAAAAGAGAAATATGGCCAGGAAGATAAGGTTACTGCGAACTGATAGTATGCCACAACACACACTGTGTTTATTCATAAGTTTGTAGAGGTGTAATCCAATAAAGTGGCCTGCAAAGAATCTGCTGCCATAGTAAAATCTTTGTGTATTTAGTTACAGGCCAAAAGTTTTATATATATATATATATATATATATATATATATATGTGTGTGTGTGTGTGTGTGTGTGTGTGTGTGTGTTGGATGGCGATCTGTGATAAATGCTCCTGTGCCAAATAGCTGTTGAAAAAAGAGAGTAAGATTCTTGCCAAGCTGAATGATCTATAAATGTCAATGGCCTGTTAGCGTTAGCTGTTTATTTTTCGTCCAACCTGTTTGGTTTCATGAAGGGCATTTACTGTTGCTTAGTTTGATAACTTATAAATCTGTCAATTGTTTGATTTGATTAAAAGGATAAAGGAGCGGAATATTATTTCCAGCAATTTATTGAAAAGTATGTGATTCAACATTGTGTCTAATATTCTCATTTGCAAATTAAAGGCTATTAAAAATGTAAGTGCTTTGCATTGGGTCTTGTTAATGAAGTATAAAAGTTCTGTTATATTTGTGTGCAAAAGTTTGCAAATTATTGGTAAACCAGTTGTTGCGTAAATTGCTATTGTGGAAAATTGATGCTATTACGAAAGACGTTATCTTTTGTAAAAACATTCTTACATAAACTATTAAGGCCCGTTCACACCTTTCACAACTTTTTTTCCAGTTAATGAACGATTAAAACATTGACAGCCAATCAGAATGAATTCTGCTTTAAAGAGCTCGAGCATTTAAAGCGGCTGACAATAAAACTGCACCACGTGCTTAGAATAAATAGAACATGACATGTTGTTGATATACATGTTGAGTGTATGACTAACTAGATTCAAACCTGCATCGCCCATATGAGCTCCAATTTTTGTGTAAAGGCCCGTTCACACCAAGAACGTTGAAGATAACTATATTTGCGTCCACACCAGCGGACGATATCATTCTGTTTATTCTAATTGCGTGCTTGTCTGTCACTTTAAATGCTCAAGCTCTTTAAAGCGGGATGGATTCTGATTGGCTGTCAATGTTTTTATCGTTCATCGGCTGGATAAATTTGTTCTGAAAGTGATTCCAACGAAATAGTTTCTCTGTGCCGTTATCGGTATAGTTGTGGCGTGAACTCAGCTGTTCTTTAATATTTTTAAGATTTTTACAACTATATCTTTATCGTTATCTTTATAGTTATCGTCCTTGGTGCAAATGGGCCTTTCATTTTTGGTAAAACCATTCTTAGGTAAATTGGCACCATAATGCAATGATTTATTTAAGAATAGTTTCACAAATAATTTACAAATAAATTATCAAATGAGGCCCAGTTCGTGCAAGGCGTATTAAAATATAAATGTAACAATCAGTGATGTTCAATCATACAGTATTTTTTCATCATTGAAAATAAAGTGATAAAAAATGAAAGGAGCTTGTTGACGTTATGCTTCCTTTTTTGGGCTTGTTTTATTGATAGACACAGTAGCCTAGAGCGTAGATTGGAAATTGTTGGCAATAGGTAGTCCGAATTGGATTGTGACATTATGAAGAACTGATCAAACTGGATAATTCTGACCTTTTATTCTCTTTATTGACTTGGATTTCAAAATCATCATAACATATTTGGCTGATCAAAGAATTTTGCTTCAATTTCAACAAACTTGACATATATAAAATGATTTGGCTTTTAACAGAAACACAATCCACATGAGGTTATATGTATACATCATATGGTGCCACACACAAAAAGCCAAGGTACGTCCTTGCCCGCAGCTGCTTCATTAACCTTGTGATATACAGAGACTGACACCCCAACACCCTAGAGACGGGCGCAGACAGACGCCTCACTTCCTTTTGTTGTATTATTCATCCTGATGTCACTTTTCGAGTGCCTTTTCAGTTCAAGTGGCCCGTAATTATCAACCGGGCCCATATCGGGATGGGCAGGCTGGAGAAGAGACCATCTGCCCCACCCTGTCTGAATAACACAAAGGTCCAATTACGGCTCTGTCCCGTCCTAGAGATCCGCTTCACTCTCATTCCTTATCGTTTTTTTCTTTACTCCAGGAAATTTCCCTGAATCCCACTCATCCCAAACAAACAAGGGGCATTATGGTGATGAGGAACTATTTCAAGCATCCAAACACGTGAAGCGTCCGTGGAATGCTTGTGAATAAGTTCTGTGGCATGTCTAGCCGCTATCTTTGTCACCATTCGGGGTAAAGAATCCACTTCCCACATTGGAAGACAATTAAATCTGTGCAAACTATTGCAAACATCAACATTCTTCTTCGCTGAGCTTAGAGGAACAATTTTCTTTGTTCACCTACTGCGAGTCGAGAAATGTTTTGAATGTGCAACTACGCCTCGACCTGAGGCCATGGACCAGAGCATCAAAGCTCGGCATCGCATAATAACATTCAGTGTTAATCAGAGCGCCGCTAGATCTGTCAGCGAAGCTTCTGTCCAGGCCGCCGCCCCCCCCAGCCGCCCCCCGACTGTTCGGCGTAATTACTCCATTGTGTAAACAGTGATTACTGTCCCCCCCACCTTCCCCTAAACGCTGTTCCTCTCCACTGCCCGTTTCTGTCGGTACGCTCTCAGAAGTCTCTCGTCTCAATTTTAGAGACTCAGATTTCTGTGCACAATTGTTTTCCCAAATAAGCGGCTTCTTTTATGGCGTCTAGACAAAGAGATGTTCTGGCCAGGCGGGTGGAGGCGCCCAGCTCTTTGTGTTGAATGCCGAGTGATGTGCGTTTTACTGAGGGAAGATTTATGTGCTCCAGAAGAACCTGCGACGCGTGTTAAAGCGTGTCAGTTATGCTTTCTGTCCCTGGTTCTCATCATACATTAACTTTGGCAAGAACACATTTAAGAAAAATTCTGGGTTACTTACAATGTTTATGGTCACAGAGATACAGATAAGATGAAGTGTTTTACTTTGCAATGAAGACTGTTCTTATCTATCTAAATATCTGTATATCTGTCTGTCTGTCTGAGGCTTTGTCAAGCTAAAATCAAGGTTTGTATTGACCAATATTTCATTGAAGTTATGCAACACATTTTTGTCAAGGCTATCATTTCATATATCATCTCACTAAGCTTCTCAATGTTGCTTAACACACCTTGAGGTCTGAGTAAATGCTGTTTATGCCATAGTGTGGTGGCTCCCTCCAGTTAAACCACAGGACTTTGAGGAACCACTAGAACCATTAACGTTCCTGACAGATCACATCTAGACTCGACTGAAGGAAATTACCTGCGACCAGACGCCACAGACGCACCTACACATCAGCACTTCGAGCTGCTTGTGGTAAAAAACGGCCCGAATCACGTCTTTTTGTGGCCACTTTTCACGTACATGTTGCTGTGACTTGTCTGGCAGTGTCCACAACAGCACATTTCCTACATTTCTTAAGAAATGGGAGTTGCTGTGTTGGTTGGGAAATAAACCTCAGCTTGAACAGTGCCTGAGGATCCTAATTTTTTTCTGAGCATAATAAACAAGATGTGCTTTGCAGGAGGTTCCTGCAGGGCAAAATAACATTTTCGTTAGTGCATTGATTTAGCTGCGATTACTGGAGGTGGACGGTTGGAAAAGGGACGCTTCTGGCCGGGACCCTGGAGGTAAAATCCCCATGGGGGGCAACCATTGGAAGCTGTTTTTCCACTAATGCGGGATCTTTGTGTTCCTGGCGGCCCCCAGCTGCACGCATCCGCCTGGCAGACACACGCCAGTATTTAGGTGAAGGGGGGCACCCGACCCCTGCCTCCGTCCCAGTGTCCGTTCCACCCTATTGCGCTCTTTCTGCTCAGGGTCACGACAAGCATTAACCAACTACCCTCACTGAAACCGCCTACGCCAACCGCCCCTTTCAGTCCACGCTGTGGCGGTTCTTCCTTTCCAGACCCTGTTGGATAGTCCTTTTGTCTTCTGCCAAGATTCAACCGTCTATTTATGCGCGCTGCATTAATTGCGTCGGCGGCAGAATCTTTTTGAGTTTGTTGGTTTTGCATTTTGCATGACAATGGTGCTTTTGAGCAGTCTTGCAAAAACAGACTGGCGCACACACACCCTGCCAAGATCCCTTTGAAAGGAAGATGTCTCGTATCCGTGCCTTTTTTTGTGTTTCTCGCCGCATTCATTCAGATGCCGTTCACCATCTGCGCTCACACCTGAAGCACTTAGTGGGTCAACATGCTCAGATGGAATACGTTGCTGGTGATGAATTAAGTTTGTTTTTGCCGCCGTTTTTCCAGTCATTCACCACAGCTACTCCGTCAGCAATGCAAGATCAATTTCAAGTAAAATAATTGTAAAGTATAATAAAGTAAAGTAAAGTATAATAAAACGTTTGTTTCCAAATGAGTGCCACAACTATAACCTATAAACTCTTTGTCAACTAAAACTAGGAGGATACACAGGAAAGAATTTTTTTCAAAGCCCATTTTGTTCATTTCTACCAGGTGTGCCAATATTAGTAGATCTTAAAGTAAATTACCTAAGGCCGCAATAACCTTCAAACTTCAAAGGAACTTTGCTAGATTAAACTGTCATCCTATTTATTGCAAAGGCCTCAGTGGTTGCAAAAAAATATTTTCGAAGACATCTGTCTGGAAAACTCAGTTTTCTTCCCCATGGGAGCGCTCCCAGCTGCTTTTAGGGGTTTCTCCCATCTGGCATCTCTGATCGGCTCTATTAGTGCACGGACCCGTGGCTTTTGACCTCCACATGCATAACTTATTCAAGAGTGTCTGGCGGGCATCAGGCCAGCTCTTACTTTGGGTATCAATGTCTTTTTCAATCAGTCTCCTGGAGCTCAGCCATGGATTTGATTTGGAAATGACTGAATTGGTTAAGATGTAATAGAGGAATATTTGATTTCATTAATGTTGATGTCTTAACGTCACCCTGTTATGCTATATTAAGTTCTCCTGCAATTGGTTTACATGCATCCAAGGTCAAAAAAATTATTACATTTTCTCATAATATACGTTGCAGCATCATTCTTTTCTCACAGTGTCTGAAACGGCTTGATAAAATATTCGGTCTCCCTAAACCCCTTCTTTTGAGAGCTACTCTGATTGGTCAGACGGATCAGTCTGTTGTGATTGGTCTACTCTGCTCTGATTGGTCAGATGGCCCAGTCTGTTATGATTGGTCTACTCTGCTCTGATTGGTCAGATGGTCCAGTCTGTTGTGATTGGTCTACTCTGCTCTGATTGGTCAGATGGCCCAGTCTGTTGTGATTGGTCTACTCTGCTCTGATTGGTCAGATGGCCCAGTCTGTTGTGATTGGTCTACTCTTCTCTGATTGGTCAGATGGCCCAGTCTGTTGTGATTGGTCTACTCTTCTCTGATCGTCCAGTCTTTTCTGGAAGCGTAGCACCCATTACCATATCTGGATTTCAGCTCCACGTCTTCCTCAGCACTTGATACACAGTGATATGAACAGTAACGATGACGTTGGTTTTACCGTATCAATTCGTGCTTGGGTCATCATTCTTTTGAAGAGATGCAATGAAAATTTGCTTTCATGGCACAGAAAACAGTTTGTTCTCGACATGTCGACAACATGAACCAAACTCCTCCAGCTACAACTACAGTGTTTGAGGGTCAAAGTAGACGTTGTTCACGGGCAGCCAATGCCATTGGTGCTTGCATTGGTTTGTGCAGGAAGACTGGAATTACTGACAACTTAAAACATTCACAAACAGCTATATTACACACTACATGAAAGGTAATATGTGAAAAGCATAATAGGGGCACTTTAGTTATCTGCCTTGAGAACAAGGCGTTGATGTTTGATTAGTGGTCCTACAACGCTCTGAAGTGACTTCTGGATTTTGCTTCTGGATAACTCATAAGGACATCTGGTTAGTTTCTCAACAGTTTGTTTGAGAGAAATGTTAAATTTTCGTAATACATTTTCCCTATTAAGATAAACAGCAGATTGGCTTCATTTATTTGTCTCTCTTTCAACAGCCAGATCTCTTCCCCTAGTCTTGGCAAAGGAACGCAGTCTGGAGTCTCGTGCCATTCGTTGGCATTTCCACTAATCACACCTGCCCAGGAATGAGTGGAATGAGGCTGGTGCCATGACATGCACCCACACACCCTTTCAAGAGTCGTGTCTGAAGACGACCATCTCTGAGCGAAAATAGCAATGTGAAGTCGTAAAGGTTGTGCACAGAAATTGAACTTTACACTGGAAATCGCTGTGGTTGAAATCAACTGGGTGTGACTGACAATTTCAAAATTCCAATGTATCTAGCGAGTTATGATTATGAAAGGTGTGAGACATTCCTTGTCATTCAGCGGATCATAGTCATGCTAATCCAAAAAATCCAATCCTGGTGCTACAATAAGAACGCTTGCTTAGCATTTTCACAGATATTTTATTTTAAAAAGTCTTAAACACACACTGACAGATGTTAGAAACTATATTTGGCATTGAATGTCCAAAACAAACAAGAAGTATCAGTGATATAAAAAAAATTGTACACAAATTAAGACATTTCACAACACAACATCTTTCAATGCAAAACAGTTCGCAAACGCAATATTTAGCTGGTAACATGTCTCTATCTGTGCTGCTTTCTTTGGCCTCAGGCAACACATTCTTACGTTTTACGTTTAAGAAAAACACCCTTATTGAGTGTAGATGACCGTTCAACAGTGAGAAGGACAGCGTCTTAATACAATGTGCAAAATCTACTTTAAAAAAATACAATATACTTCACAAAAGAACAATCAAGGCTACATGTACAGCAACATTTAAGACGTTTGTTAGGTTTTTGTTCACTTTGAAAAGAGTTGAAAAAATTGAACCATTGGCACAAAACCATTAAGGAAAAAATCCCCTGCTTTAGTAGTTTAACCACCTGTTATTCACATTGTAAACTACACATTCCAAAGTTGAGTGAAAACTACTATTTTGAATAAAGAAAATAAAGCCTATTTTAGGACCATTAAGAGTTTTGTTTTTTTGCATAGTATCATTACTATTAAGAACATTTTTCGTCATTACCGCAATTTGTCCAGACTTAAGTATTTATTTTTTAAATCATACATGTATATTTTATAATTTCTATCATTTAAATAATGTATTCCTGTTCTTTTCCATTATAGTAACCACTTTTTTGCATTACGGTAATGAGAATTTGGAGGGGAAATGTGTTTTAATTGCCCTAAAAATAATACTGCAATGCAAACATCCAAAAAATAGGCTTCATTTTCTGTATGCAGATATATATATTTTTTATTATTATTTTGGGGTGAAAACTTGTCTATTAGCTCAGCCTGGCTATTAGTCTAGTTCTATTATAACAAGAATACAGTGCTGATCAGAAAAATGTTTCGAATGTGTGTAATATATTCAAAAACATTTGATATAAAAAAAAGGCAGCACAGCCTAACTAATTATTCAACCGTTTTGGGTTCATTTCCTCTTTCAAAGGTCACCCGAATTTTACCAAGAACACAATGAGCCCCGTTTCATGCATGAAGGTGAGTAACCAGAGGCAAGAGTTAATAATTACTTAAATAATGAACGCAGAGGATCCGTGTGAGTGAGCGAGACATTGAAGCGTGGCACCTCAGGCTAAAAATAGCCTGGTTTAAATAGTGAAGTCTAGTAAGAGTAGTATATGTAGGCTACACATGTGTTCACAATGCTGTCCGCATCTCTTTTGGGTTGCGTCTCGCCATCAGAACTGCGGTGACCTGGGATGGGTGCCGGTTGCCATGGTTACCATGCCGACTGACCTAAGGCTTGGTTTCCAGTGAAAGGTCCATGTGAATGTGAAGGAGGAAAAGCGCCTCCCCCTCCCCCGGCATTCCCAAGCCTCGTAGGGGGGGAACTCGGCTGCATTCCAGAGAACGCTGAAAGATCTGAGGATGGAAAAACAGGGAATGAGTTACACATGTTGAACTTTACATGGTTCGTTCACCTACAATCCTTCACATTAGTTTAAAAAACTGAGTGCATGACAAAATTTGCTTCATGGTATGTATATAATATCAATGCATGTATATACAAACACCTACTAATGAGATCACGTTCGGTATGTTAAGCCGCTTTTCATTTCAAAAGAGCTTTAAAACTTGTACTATAAAATTGTTCTTGCCCTGTTAAATGTGTTTCATCCCCCTGAAACATGTAGGTAATGAGATCATGAAGTTCACTTGTGCCTAATTCCCACTTTTACAACATGGTTTTTTCCACAACCTAAAACAAGCTAGATGACTTTTTGATCATTTTACTTAAGAGTGTATTTTGTCTTTGTGGTTGCATTAGGAACGTGTAAACCGTTTTGACAGAGGCTTAACCAATAGAGCAACATGGCATATAAAATGCAGATATATAATACAAGAATTTAATATTTAAATAAAATTGTATTATTAATAATATAAAATGTTTTATTTTATTATTTATTTTTTTAAAAATATTTTTAAACAAATAATTGAAAGCTAGCAAATGAAAAATATATACACAAAGATGCTGAAAAAAACAGTGTTGTAAATGTATGTGCGCAATGTCCAGTTAGGCCGATTACAGCTCTCTCAAGGAATAACGCTGAGTCTCCGATTGACACCACTGAAGCTGATTTAGAGTTTAATAAGATTATGCGATGTAAAGTCTAGATAATACTGTGAACTAACTGCTAAAACTAGCCAGCTGATCCTTTTGCACCCCACTGTGTCTCTTGACACCACAACACGTGTCACCATGTGTCTGTTGGTGTAATTAAAGGCTTGAACCCCTTTTTCTAAATCAATACTGTTCTGGACATGATACATGAGGGTCACAGTTCAGTTGTGGACAGAAAAAAACAGTAAATTAAAATACTGTTTGGATGTGAAAAGACAAGTCATGCATGGACGTTTCTCCCAATATTGCTGATGCCTGTTTTTCCGTTGTTGAGACGATCAACACTCCAGCAGCATTAAAAATACTACCTGAGAGCTATCACCCTTTCACAAGTACAGCAGCTTCACAGCCAGTTATATTTAAACATCAGTATTTCATTCCATTGTGTTATTTCTGGGACATGGCAGACACTTTAATTTAAGACATGAGAAGCGATGCTGCACAAACGCTTGGGTGAAGTGAACAGCGCTTCAGTGTTGCGTAACTAACGCTCGAGCAGCGCTTATCCATCAGCGTCAGTGGTCTCACCCTTCCCAAACCAGCAGCAGAGCAAGTGACCTTTGACCACAGTTTGAAGCCCTTGGAAATTCCATTAAAGCAAGTCTAAAGACCCGAACGCATGCCTGGGATTCAATCAGCTTGTGTTTATTGTATAGGCTTGTTTTCATCACACAGCCTTAAACTGGAAATCCTTCTTGTTTTTCTTCATTACATCTACTTTATTCTTCCAAACTCTGGAATTCACTTCCAGGTTTTATTAGGCATGTCAACTACATGCTAAAACACACCTTTCAGCTTTTAAAGTCTTTGTATTCAGAGTATTATTTATTTATTGCATTAGCGTTTTTTTTATTCATTTGTAAAACATTTTCACAGAATAAATAAAAAAAATTGTACTTGGTGCTATTTATTTGTGTGCTAAATAAATGATTTATCACTCAAATCAAATGTATTTATTTTTTATAAATGGTGAAACAGGATTTTTTTCATTTTAATTAGTAAGACTAAAATAAAATAAAAGATATAGTGTAGTCTAATAGTCTAAATATTATAGTAAAACTGGAAGAAAATGAAACTACATCCCAAATTCATGAATAATATGGATTTTAAATAAAAATATTTAAGTCATATTAAACAAATACATTTCTTTATTTCTGACTTTATTTATAATTGTTTTTCATATAATAAAACTTAATAAATACGAAAATAAATAAACTTGAATAATAAATATTAACCACGTTCGTTTATGTATGTAGGCCTATGTATATGATAACCCTTAATACAAATTAAACAATAGGCTATACTAATAGGCTAAATAAATAAATATTTCTCGAACTGAAATTAAGTAGCAGGGGCCTGTACCATGAAGGTAGTTGAACAAACTCGGGGTTACAGGATAAGTTTTGAGTTGACAAAACCAAACCGATGCAATCAGGCTTTATTGGTACCATGATGCAGCTCATCAACTTTCTCTGTCAACTCAGGCTTTGATCCTCAAGCTATGATTACTCCACGCGCGCGTGCACATAAAAGAGTGACGTCGACACTGAACAACCAATCGCGGGTCGCGATTTTTCCGCGGAGGAGTAAGAGATAATCATTCATAATTACGATGAATTTAAATATGTATTTCAAGCTCGAAACAATACGGTCTCTGCGGCCAAAGCAAGAGAAGACTGTTGGAGAAAGATTGCTTATTGTTAATGTGTAAGTTAAACAAACGTTCTATATTTATGTAAAATTATGTATGTATGTGTAGCCTATACGTGTAATATAGCCTATAGCCTATTTTTATAATATATAAAAATGTGCATGTACCGGTACTAAGAAAAATTAATATTCATTGATTTTTAGATGCAACCCCAACTCCAAATGTTCTTGGCAGCAGATAAAGACAAAATATAAAAATATAATTCAAAGTGGTGAGTATTTACCACAACCTTTTATTACTTTTGTGAACATTTTATCACAAACACTTGTTTGCAGAAAACAGAAATAAAGAATTAAATTCAGAAAACCAGAATACACTGGCGGAGGAGTTGGCTCTGAGTAGCAATAAGGGACGGACGATTATGGATGGGATTACAGGTGCTGTACAATCTGACTTTGGTGCTGGCTCCTCTAAGCAAGTAACACTGGGTACGTGTGCAGTACATTACTACTTTTTTAAGTTGTAAATATGGCTGACTGTATGTTCTGCAGTAGAGGGAAATACAGTGTCCCTGTTGAAGCCAGCACACATACACACAGTCTCCCACACAGAGGTCAGTATGCAGCAGACAGAATTACCAAACATAACCTGCTTTTCAACAGTTATGCTTTACATTGGCCTATTTTTATTTATTAGGGTGGAGGAAATGAAGACACTGTGTCTGTGTGTTCTCAGACAGTTGCTGAGGTGAATGCACTGGGCTTTTTATTGTGGCAAACATTTGAATGTGTGGCATAAAAAAGGGACTGGCCCTTACACATCTCTTTTATTGTAGGATTTTTCACAACCTGCCCCAGAAACTGAGGCCTCTACCTCAATGGGCTTCAGAAGAAATGTGTAAGGATTTAAAATCCTTGACATAAATTACAGTCAGTCCTGTGTTTGTAGGAAGTCAAGGAACTTTTTGTGATTTTGATGAGCCTCCAGAAACCTTGTAATGATCATGTTTGTGGTGGAATTATGTTTCAGGAAACAGACTCAGTCAGGGCCCTGTACAAAAGGAGACTCGAACTAGACTGCACACTAAAGGAGTCTTGAACTAGACTGTCCACTAAAGGAGTCTCGAACTAGACTGCACACTAAAGGAGTCTCGAACTAGACTGCACACTAAAGGAGACTTGAACTAGACTGCACACTAAAGGAGCTGACTGTGAGCTGAGGAGGCTCCAAACAAAATCAAACAGCTAGATAAAACTGATCTCAGTATGTATATAGTTATATATATATATATATATTAGTATAACTTATTTAACCAAGTAACACTTTAGTATGAATATTTATTAATGCAACTTTCTCTTGCTCTCTTTCTCCCTCCCATCCCACAAAACCAATAAAACAGTTTGAGACCTGTCTGCAGTTTCAATGTGCTTTTATTAAGTGTAATATTGTATGGTGATTGCATCTACATCTGCACCAGCTGGGTGGTAAAGTGTGATCGGGTCAGTTTCATCGGGGAGAAGCTGGTTTTGTGGTGTTTCTCGCTCCTTTCTACTGGTGGCTATATTGTGCAGAATGGCACATGCAGCCACTATCTGTGATGCCCGCTCTGGTGACTCTTAAGGGCCGAACACCATTGAAACGTGCATTTAGGATGCCAAAGGTCATCTCTATCTTCACTCTGGTTTTACTGAGGGCCACATTGAAGCGGTGCTGTGGCCCTGTCTGAGGGTCATGATAGGGGGTTATTGTGTAGGTTTTTCTATCTCAGTTCAAATTAACAGTGTTTTTTACTGTACCAAATTTAACTTGCTTTCCTCAAAGTGCTGACACAACACAGACTAACGGAAAATTTGAGACAAGCACTGCATGGAGCCAGGCCATTTGGCATCCAAACTTGATCATATATGTTCATGACCACAAGTCGTCTGCAGATGAAATGTTTATTAAATCATTGTTATATTTGTTAATGTTACTATTAATTTAAAGATTCATCTCACAGAAAATAATCATCTCACATATTCACATCATCTCTACCTGAACATTATGGTTGTGATAGGACTTCCTATTAACATAATCTGCCTCATGTTCCCCTAGAGCAGTGGAGATTGGAGCAATAGACTGCATACATGTTGCAATGACTTGGGAATCCTATCATAAGATTAACAGAATAATAATAAAAAAAAAAGATTCAAAATAATTCTTAACATGTATTATATTGTATAGTACACTTGTGAAATTTGCTTAAAAAAAGTGTTCATGTGATGTCACCCTATCAATATATCTTACTGGCAATTTTATAAAAGCCCTCTTTTATGGACATGGTCGATAAATGTCCGGGGAACACTATTAATGAAACTTTTCACTCCTGCAGAGCGAGGACCACCTTGCGAATGGTTTGACAAACCGTGTTTCCCCCTAGCTTCTGTGCGTCACCCACCGTGCAAGAATGTAGCACTACCACTTGCAAAAAAAAAAACAAAAAAAAAAACCGCAACGCAAAAATTTTCTTCCGCGGAAAATCTGTATCTTCCATACAAGTAACTATCAGTTAAGGCAAGGGGATTTTGTCAGGCTATAAACTCTTTCTCTACGAAGTGCTCGTCAAACAATTTGCGCTGAAATGTCCACCGGATTTGGAAGAAAAGGTGAAGCCATTGCAACAGACACTTGGAATAAGTTACGTCACCTATATGTTTCTTTGCTCACAGCTGATTGGTCGAACTTCAGTCTGAAATCTTGAATCCAGAACATAACCTGCCCCGGAGCAGGTTAGCCGTGCAGCGTAAGATACCATGGCAACGAACACCGATTAAAGCCGAGCTACTTTCATAGTACCTAAAACCCAGGGTTGGCGGAAACTAAGCTGAAACATAGCTGGCTAGCCACCTAATCCGGCTTCATGGTACAGGCCCCAGGTTTGGCTCCATCTCTTTCCCGATGGCTTCAGTATCTGTAATAATGAGGGTCACAGCAGGGCTGAATTAATGACAGCTGTGTAAACTGCGTGAATTAATCTGTGCTCGGATCAATCCCGAGTCAGCACCTTATTTATTAGGAAACGCCCTTTGCTTTGCATTGCATTATTTACCGCCTCTCAATACTCTGGCAATGTTTAGCTGAGAGCGGATCGTGCGGATTAGTTTACAGGCTAAAACATTTGGTGACAGGACGGCAGCTTAAATCTTACTGGCATTTTACTTCCCATTTTATTGTGTTTATGAGTTCTAATTGATCTATAAGTGATCAAGAATACCGGCTCTTTTTAGTCTCTGCGCCCCCGGCTTGAAAGACAAAGGCAGTTTGTATGCTAATCGCAGCCTTTTCACCTCATCTCATGTATGAATATTATGCAATTCTGATTAATTACATAAAGCGAGTTCGCGGCTGAATGACCTGTTTGATCTATTTACGGCTGGTAACCAATTTGAGGCCTTTGTGTTATTCAATTTCTTTCCGCGGGTCCTGCTTCCGCGGACAAAGAAGTGAAAAATGTCCATTAACTGTATGCAGATCCAGCCGCGCCGCGGGGCTCGAGAGACGCGGAGGCTCCGCGCGCGTGTCGGTGAAATAAGGCTGGCCGCAGCTGCCAAAATAAAGGATCTTTCTGTTGTTGTTTTAAAAAGCAAGCATTAATAAAACATTAGTATTGACCGTAACGGTCACTCTGGCCCGCCTCCGTGAATAATAAAACAGTCAGGAACTGACCCTTGACCTAGATCAGGTGTGTCATACAACAAACAGAGACTCATATGGTGTGTATTGGATAAGTGCCAGTTACTACAGCCTGCTCTGCAAGACCAAAGAATGAGAGGATCTTGATAACTTCCTCCATGGTGCTCATGTTACAGTTCGAATTACTAGTCTTGCCAACTAGGCAACATTAAAGTTGCCTGAAGACTGGAAATATAATTCATCTGTAACCATTCATCTGTATCTTACAGTACCGCATGGTATACACTCTATACAACTTATTTTAGTGAAACGGTAGACATTATGGAACAATAAACGTTTTAAACTGTAGCATGCAAATAACCTCATCACAAAGGGCCTACTTTATAGTAACAAAAATTGTTATTTTGCATTCAAATGTGTGTAAAGGTCTTATTTTGGTACTAAGACAAGACTCAAAAAGAGATTAAATATCTGATATTTCATCCAGATCATTGCCAGTACTGGAAAAGGAAGTGTAATCAAGCGCAGTATAGTATTCAGCACTGTAAGCCCGCAGTTGTAGGTCATATATATATATTGTATAAATAGAATGTCTGCATACTGTGCACAGGCATGCTATATTAGAAAAGTATACTAGCATTCTATTTCAAACATATCCCGAGTTAAACCACAATCAAAGCCGAGTTTTGTGGCAGGTATTCCTTTTAGCCTTACGTTGACATAGGAAATAGATCTGTGCTTGTCAAATCATTTCATGGGGTTGTTCAAGTTAATAAACAATGCATGTAAGGATTGGGTTGGGTTAGAAAAAGCACTAAGTATGTTAGGTGAACTGCGTTCCAAAGTATTCTGTACCAACTCAAAGTCAAACAGTGACTCACTGTGCTGATATGCAATGACAATAGGAAAGAAACTTATCTGCATGACTGGTTGGTGAGAAATTATCTGAGAGTCTACACCTTTAGTGCGACGTATCTTCAAGGTACTCTAATGCATGTTGGTTTGTGGCAAATATGAACATCGAAGAAAAGAACATCTTCTCTATTTGTTTTCCTCGCCCCTGGTACAAGATGACGACTTCTAAAAGCAACGTGTATTTTTAGTTTTAAGCTGCTGGCTGCCAAATGGTGCAAAATATAGCTGCACCCTATTCCACATGCCTCACTCCAGCATTTCTGACAAGGCTATTCTGTGCAAAACTCAGTGGCGAATTAGTGATATTCAAAAGAGCTGGAACTGCAACGTTTGCACTCAAAGAAGGATAAAAGAGACTTGTCAGCTGCAGCGGTGCAGATCTGAGGCCTCGCAGGCTCTCTTCTGCCCGTCTCCACCCAAACCATCTGTTTATTATTGAGGAAGGGCAAACAGCAGTTCCTCTAGGCGTCCCTCCATTAAGTGAGCGCTGAGCTCAACAAGCTGCGAGTGCTAAACAAGACGATGTGTTTTAGAAGTTGAACTTGCGTGAGTTTTTAGCATTACAAAAATTCTTAATGTTTTACAACAAATAAAGAGCAGGGTCACCTGACAAGTTGAAAGGCTCCTGTCTCCATCCTTGAATCTTCCTGCCAAACATTACGTATCACTCTCAAATAAACACGCCTTCTCTAAACATCGATGATCTGTGGGAAACCATTATTTGAGTTTGTTATCTGTCTGGCTACTGTGTACACTTGTGAGAACAATAAGCCCTGACATTTATGTAAAAGAAAAGACAGAAGATTTGTAAACAATCCAGGGAAGCAAGACCATACACTTTTTCAGTGGAGCAATGTGCAAAAAAATGGTACAGGCCTCGCCATTGGCAGGACTGCAAGAATGAACCTGATCCTGTTCTTGCTGGAAGCATTTGGGAAAGCTTGTACGCCCCAGAGAGACGTGTTTTACTCAGTAATTTGTGCTGCCACATTCCTTAAAACTATTAAGAAACATTTCATCTTTATTTGACATCCAACAGCACTAATTACGGTTAGACATTTCTCATTGACAAACAAAATTACTGCTTTATACATCTGAGAGGGCAGATGTATACAAGCAAATGTTGTCAGTTGGTCCAGGACAGTGACATTGGACAATACTCACCAAATAAGAGTTGTATTTTTCTTCAAGATGGGAGGTACTTCCAGGTGCTGACAAATGCTGTTGGGATAAGCGAATACGGTATGCTTGTTATGCTATCCCAGGAGTCCGTTGAGGGGTCATAGCAGTCCAAGGTTTTACACCTCTGTGCTCCAAAGTATCCCCCGACCACATAGAGGCGATTCCCCGACGCCACTGCATGACAGCTGATTCTTCTTGAAGTCACGTCACCAAACTTGGTCCACTGGAACGTCTCGCTATTGAAGCGGTACGCGGAGCTCGCCGAGAACTCAGTATCTCCACCAATGACCACAACATGGTTCCCGACAACTGCTGCCGCTGTGTAACGCCAAAGCTGAGGACAAGTGGCCGGGACAGTCCACCTGTTCTCACAGGGGTCGAAGCACTGAACCTTAGGATACTTGTCCCTGTTGACACTAGTCCCTCCGAAAGCAAAGAGTTTGTTTTTGGCCCCAACGACAGCAGCATTGCTCACACCCTCTCGAAGAGGAGCTACCAGTGTCCACTTGTTGGATTGGGGGTTGTACTGCTCCACTTGTTTCAGGGACACAGACGGGGATGCAGGGAACGACCCTGCAAGGGATGTGTGTCCACCTACTACATACAGGATGTGGTCAAGTTCTGCTGAACCATGTCCAAATCTTGCGACGAGCATCGGTGCAGCTTTGGACCATTCGTCGTGCAAGGTGTCATAGACCCAAACGTCTTTTGAAGACCCGTTTTCAGACCCTCGACCACCCGTGACATATACTTTACATCCGATTGCACAAGCACTACACTCTTTGCGAGGGCTAGGAATGTCCGTTTTGGGGTTGATCTCTTTCGCCTTGTGATCAATCATGTATACTTTGTCGCACATGAACGTTTGGCCTCCTAGAAGCAGGAGGGCTTGGCTGACCTTCCGGGGTTGGGCGCAGAAACCCGTGACAACTCCGTCGTTCTGCAGGATCTTCATTTTGCAACGGACAGCGTCTTCTACAATCTCACGGCCCACCTTGTGTCCCATGACGAGCTCCTCGGATGCGACATTCTTTAGCAGGTAGGACTCCGGAAGTAGAGCGAGGCGAACGCAGCGCAGAAGGTCGGGAAGATCCAGATGTCTTCTCCCAATGTCTGCTCTAACCCAATCAATAACGGCCTCGTACACAATGCTTTCATCCTCAACCTCCAACTCCTCGCTAAAAACAAGCTCCTGAACTTTATCTTTGGGCAGGTTTAAGAAGTCCTCAGTGTGGTAGAGATTAGCGAAATTTGACAGGCACATCCGCCAAGAAAGTTCATATAACCTCTGGCACTGATGAGCATCGGACAGAAGCATCATCCCAAGACAGTTGGACGGATGCAGGTTCTTCTCCAGGAATTCTGCAGAGGCATCGCGGATGTCGTGGAACTGGAGCATGTCGCCAGCCTCCAGCAAAGACTCTGCATTTTCCTCGTTGATGATCACACGGGCGGAGTAGGCATAGTCAAGCAGGAGCTCCAGAACCTCCGGGTGCAAAGAGTCGTGGAAGTTGACCTCGGCGTCTCGGCTCTCCTTAAGGCCACCGCTAAACATGGCCTCAAAATAGCGGCTACACGATGCCAGAACCACCCGGTGGCATGGGAATGCTCGATGTCCAGCACGCAGGACTACATCCGTGAAGACATGTCGCTTGCGGAGGAGATTGAGGTGCGTAAGCAGGCTGTCTGGATGTGACGTTTTGTGGAACAGATGGATGTTCATGGACCCAGAGCTTGACCTTGACTTTCGGTTCTCGTGATTACTAACAGACATCTTTGAACTGGATGAAAAAAAAAAGAAAAGAAATTTTTTTTTTTAAAACCATTTCCTTTCAGATTCCCATTATCATCTCAACTCATCTGTGGACATTCATTTGATATTACTCAGAAGGCCTATTGTTCAGCAGTGTTTAAAAATCCTTAACATATAATTAGACGGTGAATGCATCATAGTTAGGGCAATTACTCTTGGAACCAACCATATACTTGGACGACAGTAAACCCATAATCGTTTGTTAAACAGCATTTCGTTTACCTTGAGATTGTTCAGTACAAGGGTTAATGATTTATGGGAAATGAATCATCGCCTTCCTCTTTGATCTCTGATAAAGTTACTGCTCTCTATCATTTCATAATTTCAGTTACGCATAAAACAAAGTAAATTGCATAGGAGTATGAAACTTAAATGTCTAACAATAGTACAACAGTGAACTAAAATGACTACTACACCACTGTTAAATAAAATAACATTTCCATGTGTTTTTGTATTTTGTCACATAATAAGGCCAGCGACCAAATCTTTAAAAAGCCTTTAAATAGACACCAATATGTTATTTTACCTAAGATAGATCAACCAAGATACCAATGACTCTGTTACTATGCCAGTCATAAAATAGCATATTCATTTTTTTACTGGAAATAGGCCTACTGTAATGAAAAAAATATTAGTATATGAAAATTCCTTATGAATGTACCATGGTTTTACAGTAACGATAACTGCAGTGACTGGTCAACTATGGCAACACGTGCATATTTTTTGCCGTTTAAATAACTTTAATACAAACATATTCTATTTAGTTTTCTTTTCGGTAAATAATAAAATAAAATAAAAACTTTACATGAGGAAATTGACAAGATGTTTACAGTAGCCTATTTCGCAACGTATATTTAAATATTTAATGTTAAAGTGACAGGTTTTCGACAGACAAATTTACTGAGCGGTCCAATACAATCCATGTATATGCTAAACCTACTACACGCTTGAATATTGTATCATTGTGTCGTGTAACCAAGTATTTAAAAAGTAGCATGAATTTACCTTTCCTTTCGTCGCGCGGACTTGAACAGTATGCATTCGACTTTTAAAGACGCGTGTTACTTTAAGACGTCTTGGAAGATTTCAGTAGTAACATTTCTCGTGATGGGATCAGTCTGAAGTCTGTGAGATCCGCCTGTTACACGCTGGGGAACATTACTACTGTGACTCGAGAATCAGTGAGTGAGTGTAGTGTGGATCTCAGTCGCTCCTCCTCTTTCCGCATGTTAAATGTCCAACCCTGGCGGAGGAGGTGATCTTAGGACATGTTTTATTTCTAGTAATGAGAAGTGTTTGGGATCATTAGTGAGCATTTGGTGTGTATGAATGTGATGCACAGGTAGCCTACTGAGACACATGTTTTTCATGTTTGAGATTGTGAATGATAGGAACGTCTCACTGTGTAAGCCTTCCACAGATAGCAACAACACTATCTCTTTCTTCTTAAGAAGGTCATATTGCAGTTATGCATAAACTATTTACAGTCACTCTTCAGTTTAAGGAAAGAAATTCGCTTCTCTTCAATTACGTATGTGAACGTGCCTTTTTTAACAAGCCTTTTTTTTAGGTCAAAAATAACTCCAAAAATAGACTAGCAAATGAGATTTTAAATACGGTACAACTACAATGTAGGCTAAAATAAATACAATTGTAATAATGTTTAGGCTACTTTAAAAAAAGTTTTTAAAAAATCAGTACGGTGTTTGTTGGCTTTACCACTTTATACCATTGCTGTACCATGATACCTCCAGATTACATGCTTTATTGAGCCTCTTTCATTGAGGTATTTAGTATCAATCCACAATGTTTTCATTCCAACACAGTTATGCCAACAGGAAGCGCATGATGTTTTTCTTTGCATGTTTCATTTGTCCAGAACGGTTGTTGTACAAACATCACCAGTGAATTACTGTGAGTGAAGACTTACTGTACTGTGTGACTGTTAATTACTGTCAGACCCCCTGCCAACACTCATTCATCTTCACTCAGCCAAAACTTGTTCATGTCTAATAGAGTTATTAGAGCTTAAACAGCCGTTACTGTGTCAATGCCCTGTTTACACAGTCCTCAACACCAATTATATCTGACTTTCAAAACAAAACCCTTCTGGCTGGTTTGACATTTTAACTTCCACAATGGTATATTGTAGGTTATATTATAATTTATTTATTGATGTATTGATTGATTGATTTATTGATTGATTTAAAAAAACTGAAAAACAAATGATAAACTAATTTCTTTACAGCAATATAGTGGAATGTAATAGTGAAATGATCTGGTGGAATGTAGCGCCACCTACTGGACAGAACTCATGTTGCAATAAAGCTGCACCCATAGAAAACACGAATCGTTATTTTAAAAAAGGAGATTTATACCAGACGCAGAAATTGCAAACTTACAACAACAACAACAACAAAATGTACCATATTAATGTACTTTTGTTGGCCTTTTAAAACTGCAAAATGTTGTGTTAAATCAAAAGTGATAAATCCTTATAAAATCTGAATTTATGCTAATCACAGGCAACATTATGATAGGCTAATGTTGTTGTTCTTGATGTTGTTTAAACTTATTTGTTTTTATTTTTATTGTTCTTATTTGTTTTTGCTGTCATTAAAAACTACATTTCCCAGAAGTCAACAGTCAGGATGTTTTCCACATCGCTTCCGGTTCATCTCAAGGGCAAAATTATCACATGTACAGAAGCGACACAGACTTTAATCCGGTGTGTCACTGTTATTAGATCTGTAATTGTGTAAAATGGACAGTTTTGGTTCAGATTTCTCTTCGGGCGCATCTTCTGGTAAAATGGACACTGGCACTATAATGGAGCAGGTCAAAGTTCAGATTGCCGTTGCAAACGCGCAAGAGCTGCTGCAGGTCAGTGACTTTAACTCTTAAAATGTTAAATGCTGTTTTAAATTATCCCTACATAAATACCCTTACAAATAATTTCATTGTGCTTCCTTACATTTATAAGTATGTATATAAGAGGCTTGTGTTGGGTAGATTTTGTCATTACATGATGCTGAATAAATGGATTACTCTTATATCACTTATGGTAGGCTATCCTTTGGTTTATCATGTAATAGTCATGGTGGTGATCATTAAGAACTGTTTTATAGCAAAGTACATTAATATTATCTGTTATCATCACCGTATACACTTACCAAAAAGTATACCTTGTATTATCTTGGTATTTTAAACATGTACCATGGTAAAACTGTATTTTTGAGTATGTACAATGTTACTACCATGATAATCTTTGAAGTACCATGAAATACCATGGTATATGAGCATAGTACCCATTCAGAAAGTACTGTGGTACAGTGATACATGGTATGCCAAAGGATTTCCAACATTACCATCCGTGCCATTACTGTACTATACTGTAAAAAAAAATGTTTTCCAAAAAGTTGTAAATAAGAAGTTTTATAAGAAAATACTATATCAGTGTTTCTACTTTAAAATTACTTCATTCAATTAATTGTGTTGCTTGCTGTTTCTGTGTAACTATCTGTCAAATTTTCTAGCAATTAATTGTTTCAAAGTCCTTTTCACTATATGATACTGCCACAGTAACATTTTATAAGGGTCGTCAAGGTATCCAGTTACAAAATGTACTATAGTACTAGCATACTAGAATTATTCCATGCATTCCTAATGCCATTTGTCATTCATTGCAGAGAATGACTGATAAATGCTTCAAGAAATGCATTGGCAAACCAGGAAGCTCATTGGACAACTCTGAACAGGTATGAGCAGGACATCCTATACCGCTGTCCATGTTTCTTTGAGGAAATAACATCTAGACCCATGCATAACCCTTTCGTTTTTTTCCAGAAATGCATTGCCATGTGCATGGACCGCTACATGGATGCATGGAACACGGTCTCCCGCGCATATAACTCCAGATTACAGAGGGAAAGGGCACGTATTTGATGTGCAGATGGCGGCCGGTACTACCTCGGTATCACCTGAGTCCTCAGGTCGAGATGCCTGGTCTCCAAATGCACGACGAGTGTATAGACTTGACACACTTACCACGCAACAACAACTGATGGATACAGAAGGAACCAGGTGGCTGGATTTAGACTCTACATGGACATTTTTCATTACGTTTTGTTTTCAAACCATGTTGAAATGATAATACAAGACATAAAATAGCTGTTTAATAATTTGCAAATTTAAATTAAAGAATGATAATTGTAGTAGCAGTTCTCATTTTTAAAGTAATAAGCAGAATTGGGATAACAAGAGGACGGGTCAGGATTTTGGTATCCAGTTCCTGCTCGCAGGTTCACTATGTTTAAAAACAATGCTAAAAATCGGACACCTCCCCTTATGCTGTTATCCATTCATCAAGCAACCAATCAAAATTCAATGTGCCATCTGTCTGCCTTTTGTCATTGGGTGGATGTTACTCCATTCCCTGAGGGAACGGCTCACTTTACCACCTCTGTTCTACACACCTAGCTCTTCTCCCAGAGGGGAAGAATTCAGGGGCGTCTTTGTTGCAATAATTGTCACTTCTTCACCAGGATCGGCCGAATAGTGCTTCTAACTTACCTCTGAAGAACAAACTGCAATTGTCAACACTGGAGTGTCATTTGTCTCATTGTCTGTTAGGTACAGTAGTAGGGTTGTTTAGACACTTTTAAACTACAAACCCTTGTAAAAGCAGTTCCCTTTGTGTACAAGCGTGTCAAAGTTCCCAATTTCCTTTGCTTCGTTGAGTTTTGTAAAGGCTTGGACAGAGATGCAAACTCCACCAAGACATGTCCAGACAGATGTTGTGCTGTTTTTATGGAATGCAAATAAATACCATCAAGTCAGTCAATTTTTATTGATGTTTTTGTTGCATTGATGAAATATCAGGTTAACAGATGTAGCACCATTTGGACAAATTAGGCCTGAAACACACTAATCAAGTACATGAACTTACATTTTGCTTTCTCAGCATTGCCATAAGCTGCGTTATAGCATGCATTTTCACAAACTCTTATTCTACAGCCTGGTCGAGGACTGTCATGGCGGAGCAACAGTTTGAAATGAGTCTTGTTTAATGGCACAGACTTTTGTACTGAAGTTTGGTTCTGTCTTAGTAACACAAGAATACACTCATGTTCAAAGGGACCATGTCCTTGCAAAATATGTGGTTTCAAATTTCAAATTGATATTATTCCTACATTTTCCATTACAGGACTATAAATTCTGCTGGTGAAATGAGAAGGGGGATCCCTTTATTTCTTAAAATCAGAATTTATCAAGAAAACTTAAGGCAAGCAAATGTCGCCATATTTTCTTATCTTCCATCTGAAGTGAAAACCACTTCTCATTGATCATTATTAGTGCATATTTCTAAGCCATATTGGTTATGCTTAGGCCCACACAGGATCTGTAACCTGCTGAATTGGAGCATTTTCCCCTCAAAATCAGGGCAGAATTGCATAAAAATCTGGTTCATTGAGATATGTTTTTTTTTTTTCCTAAACGGCAAAAAGCATTTCAAGGGCTAGTGCATCGTACACCAGAATGCAATGTTAATAAATACCACAAATAAATATTTTGACAGTAGAGTGAACATGTTGGTAAAGTCATCCATTTGAGTTTCACGCATCTTCAGTTGAGAGACATGTCTACACATCACTTGTGAGACGGATGGTGGAGGACATTTCTGGATCATATTTTTAAAAAGGGAGGTATATAGATATCCACTCTCTGGCAGACGTGACCTGCATGTAAACTCCAGGGAAGCCAATTCGACCACAGCCGTGACCCCAGCTGGTCACCCCGGCCAGGAACCAACGGCCCTGGGGTTCCCGGCACACCAGAGGGCCTCCTGAGTCTCCCTGTAGAAGAAGAGAAGACATGACATTTAAAGAAGTCTGCTGAAAACTCAAGGATATGGTTGAATGACATTGGGCTGTGTTACGTAATCAGCTTAAGAGGCACAGTGGATGTTTTAAGATGAAAAAAAAAAGACTTAGAGCATTAAGTATCATCAGGTAAGTGCAGCAGTACTTCAGAAGAAGTCATTCAGATTTATCCTACTCCTATGCAACTGCTGATTTTTTTTTTCCAGACAGTAGCATTCAGAAACCTTTAATATTCTCACAAACTCACCAAACATGTGTCCCTGTTCCCCTCCACAGAGCCAGCACACATCATGTTGTCGGTAAGTCCACCACCATAAGCTCGCTGGCAGTCCCACTGATCAAAGACATTAACCTGTGCTTTTTGCAGCAAATTGGTTATCATACCTATGTGGGATAAACAGACCATACATCATAATGGATCCTATTAATCAAATGCAGTCCACAAATATGTCCATATCTTTTTGGAATCAAGGATTTAATGTAGATGAAGTCTTGAAGACCTTTTTTTATGTCGTTTTCACACTTGGTACGTTTGATCCTAATTTAGTTGTCTCTCCATACCCATGCTGGGAATGGTCAACATTCATAGGCTGATAATTTCCGCAAAATATTCTTTAGCATTTCATTTTTGGATTGTGTTTACATTAAGCACTAATCCCAGACCCCTTCCTAAACAGACGGATCACATGCTCCTTGGCGGACACATAACTAAGTTCAATCGAACCTTGGTCCACACCAGAACATCTAGTGTGAAAACGATATCAAAAACTACTTGTCTAGGTTTTAGGTTTTATCTTGTCACCTTGACCAACCCCAAACTCACCGTCCTCCTTCACAGCGCCCCATCCAATGATGTAGCATTCCGCAGTTTTGATGAAGCTATGCCAGGGAGAAGGCAAACACACAGTCTGGATGGTGTAGGACTTGGGGGCGGGGATGGAGAGTTCCACCAAGGCCACATCAAAGTCCATGGTGCTGCTATTGAAAGCAGGATGAGAGATGATCCTTTGCGCTGGAATAACCAGAGCACCCACTCCAGACCAAATGACTGACCCAAGACTTACTGTCCAACTAGCAGTGTTCAGCTCACTATTGACAAAAACACAAAATAAACACTAAAAAAATTTTTGTTCAACTCTTTAAGACTGGAGCATGTTGGGAAGTTGCCAGTCAGTGGTACACTACCCTCTGAAGCAGTGAGCAGCAGTCAGGAGCCATTTGGAGTGGATGAGCGTCGCTCCACAGCGGTGAGTGCGTTGGTACTGCAGACTGCCCACCCATGGCCATTCACCTCTCCGAGCAGAGACGCCACCGATAATCCTCCCTTGTCCCACGGCTGGACGATTCCCACAGTCTACAAAGTAAACAGGTGACCCTTATATTCTTGTTCCTCAGACTACTTTAATGTACCTAATGGCGAGGCTGTAAGTGATGTATGTATGGTCTGTTCAATACGTTTTACAGTTGTGCACCTTGGTGTTTATTAGTCAATGCAAGACAAGGACAAAAGAAATGGGATGTGAAAATTGGCGACAGTGCAAACTATTGAACGGACGCGTACATTTACCATTCACGGCTACCCTCGTTTCTTTTGTGTAAAGTTAAATATGGCACCTACCTTGACTAAGGTCTACACTAGCTAGTTAACCACACTTCATTAATGTGGGTGCAAACCAAATGGATTGTTGTTAAGCAGGGGTGTCCAATCCTAGAATCAACCCTGGATGCACCTTCCTGCAGAGCTCAGTTTCAACCCTGCTCCAACACACCTCTTTGTAATTATTATATGTTTTGAAAATATTAACTATCTAATTGCTGTGTTTTGATTTGTTTTGGAGCCAAATTGTCTGGGAAGGTAGACCTCCAGGAACAGGATTGGGCACCCCTGTTGTAGAGATCGAGATTATTAGAGATTATTTACCACAGTTTTTCTCATCAACCTCATTGGGGCAGTCAACGACTCTGTCACATTCTGGGTTTATCTTGCTGATGCACTTGCCTCCGCCACAGTTATAATTACCACTGCAGTTCCCAGGAGCAGGATTATATTCATTACTGGCAATCTCAGTGGAGGGGTTCATAGCTTTAACAATGTGATCCGTAGTGGTTGTGACACTAGGGTCAGTGGTTGTGACTGTTGGTGCGATCTTGATGTAGCTCAGAATCCAGTTGCGGAGTTTGGTGACGCGGGAATAGACCCCAGGCTTGTTGATCTGTGCACATCCCACTCCCCAGCTCACCACGCCCGCTAGGAAAAAGCGCCCAGGGGCCACCTCACATACCAGAGGGCCCCCAGAGTCTCCCTGAAGCCCAAAAACCACATTTAAAACATTCAATTGTGAAAACACTTTTAGGGCATCAGGCATTATTGCTATAAGTTATAACCCTTACCTGACAAGAGTCCACCTTCCCTTGAAGAAAACCAGCACACATCATATTTTGGGTGAGTGCACCTCTGTATACAGATGTCTTGTTGCAGACTTTCGAGTCAATAATCTGCACGATTGCCTTCTGTAATGTAGAAGGCACCTCACCTGCTCGGTAAAAGAAGTGTCGTCTTAAAAGGGGTTGTCTCGAGTTGTCAGACTTTTGGCAAAAAGGCTGGTCTTCATGGAAGCTTATTATGATCGAGAACCACCAACTTAAGCAGAAAAAGAGCACCTGATTGACATTTAAAGTGACCAACCACAGTTTGTTTTGAGTTTGGTGCAGTTTAGGGATGAGGTAGTCTCAGCCTGGTACATCAAGCCTACGATCCACTGCCTGAATGTTTGATGCATGTGGCACACTTAACTGGTAACACTTCAGGATTTTAATTGACATCAACTTTACATTTTCAAGCCCCTAAACATGACGGGGAACAAAACGAACTGTGATTGGTGCGCTACATGTCAGTCAAACATCCTCTTGGGTGGTCCTTGTCCAATGAAAGCTGCTAATAGAGTCCAGACCTTCTGTTGTCAGTCTGAAGGTCTGGCTACATGACAAAACTCGTTAAACTCATCAAACTCAAGCATATTCTGATGCTTTACACAACATCAAACATACTCACTGGTGAACTGATTAAGAGCTCCCCAACCAGAGACGATGCAGTTCTGCCCAGGACTGAAAATGTGAGAGGATGATGGGATACAGACTGGCTGAACATAACGGCTAAACATCAAGGGCGTTTCCAACTCAAGTACGGTCACATCACTGTCAGTGGTCATGGGATCATAGACCGGAGAGACAACCAGGGACTTGATGTTTACTATGGTGGCTTCTCCCTCCTCCCCACTGACTAGATTGGCTCCCACAAGAGCCGTCCAATCTTTTGGGTTGTTTTCTCTTTGGTATATAAGGAAGACATATTTAGATATACATTGGTGCCTAGTGAGGAACTGATGAAGATCTTACAGAAATGTTTCCTCACATTTCAAAACAATGAGCAGCACTGACAAGCCAGCGATTGTTGACGATGGATGCGCCACATGTATGACGGCCACGTAGTCGGAGACTGACCTGCCAGGGTAGCTCCCCGTGACGGGCGTTTTCACCACCCACAACACGGTTAGCCATGGCGGGACGTGTTCCACAGGCTATAAGAGAAACAATGGTTAACAATCAAAGAACATAAATTAAGCCTGATTTTTCTGAAGAAAATATGACTGCACAGCTTGCCACCACAATGCTAGGGTTCTGTGACTGTTTTAGTGCTGTTACCATGTTTCTATTCATTTGCAAGGGTATTCAAGGTACTTGCAAGGTGGTTTCTAAGTTGTTCTGGCTGGTTTATAGCTGGCTGTTGATATTATTGTCCCTAGATATAGCTTGTGTACTTCTTTAATAAAAGTCTATTGATTTTCTTGCAAGTATTGTTGTCCGTTCGGCAATAGTCCTAAGAGGTATCATTCATGTCTGTAGGAATATTGCGCAAACTTAATACAAAGTTATTTCAATCAAAAACCCTAAGTAATTGTGATGTTTGATATTAATATGTCAAATGTAATCAATTATATTTTACCTTAGGCCAAAATTAGTTCTTAAAACTTACAAAAAGGAAACTAACAGCTAAATATAGCGTTAACATAATAACTCATGATAAAAACATGGTGACACTTACAGCAAAAGGCTTCATCTGAACCATCAACACAATCGGTTATAAAGTCGCATTCTGGATTTGGCTTTGTGATGCATTCGCCACTGTCACAGGTGAACGTGTTCTCAGGACATTTACCTGCAGTAAAAGACAAAGACATCTGAGTACCCTGAGTTTTCAATTAACCTTTATATGATCAACAATATTATCACATTCTGCTTACTTAAATCATTGCCAATCTCATAGAATGACTTTCCACTTGCCCCTGAATAAAGAGAACAAAAAATGGTCAAAATGACACTATTATTGACTTCTTTTTTTTTTATAGGAATCCGGCATACCAAGAAGGATGATGCTACTGATCTCTCCGTATTGTGGGACAATGATAGGTTTCCCATTCAACATGGCCTTAAATCCAGTACGAAGGAAGTCTTGAACGAAGTTCTCCGTGTACCCCTGGACTTGAGAAACCCGGAAGACCAAACGAAGAGTGGTCATCACATTTGAGTTGATATTCCTGAAAGATATCACAGACTCTTAATCAAATACCAAAATATATACAGACATAATTCCCCACCTTGTTTTATAGAGCTAAAACATGGCATGTAAGCAGTGTACCTACCCATACGCAACTATCTGACAGTCAGTAAAATGATTTGCCACTGCAGAGGCGGTAAATATATGCTTGATCTGTAAAATAGAGAAGACAGCAGTGAACATCTGTTTGTTAAAACCAATTTTACATCTGCAGTGTGAAGATTTCCGTACAAGTTATTGGTCATACTTTTGCTTTCAGAGTCGAGGTCAGAACTACCGAGAATCCTGATGTTTTATCTAGCAGCTCTGAATCATAACTGAGTCCTTGCAATTCCACTGTCTCCATGAAATAATGTTCCTCTTGTATTAAGTAGGCTGAACAGGAAAAACAAGGTTGGTATAAGTGTCCAACAATATCATAATATTTTGATTCTGTAGACAAATTACTCAGATGGAGATAATTCATTAACCTGTCATAAAACCCGCAGCAGCCCCAATGATGAGAAGAATCAGTATTGCGGCTAATGTTATACATTTGGAAGCAGAGAGGCAAGCTGGCCCTGAATCACCCTCAGGCCACTCATTCAAGTCTTTCTTCTCCATTTCAGTCTATACAAAGACCTGCAACACAACCTGGACATTCAAACTGTAAAACACAAGAACACATGGAGGTAAGAAATACAGACAGATGACCAGGTAAAAACAGGATTGGGTTTTTATGATACCAAAAGTATTAGCAACTCCCTTGGATACCGAGAGTGAAAATCATCTCGTGGGATGACAAAGTATTATTTCATCGGCCATAGAATGAGACAATACTAGGAGTGGTTCAGAGAAGCCAAAACAAACCTCTGTCGATTCTTAGATGTTATATCGCAGAAATATGAAGCCTGATGTTCCAGAGAGTTACTTTTCACTTCAGACTTGTAAATGCAACAACAACTCTCTGATTAAATATATGCACATAAAGATATAAACAAACAATATAAAGTACAAAACTATTATTTACAGGCTTGCCAACAACAATGCAAAGGTATCACATAAAATGGCAGTTTTGGGCATACAGTTTGGCACAACAAAACAATATATTCCTATTAAAACTCACATATAATAAATAAATGTTATGTCAGGTCACAACAACACATTACAAACAAGCCTACTAAAAACAGTGGTAGTATACTGACTATATTTATGCCAATTAAAATTTACATTGCTAAATAATGATGGTTTATGCATTCACATATCAAATATAAAATGCCTATAATACTGTTAAATAATGTAAGAAAATATTATTTTCGTTTTAAACAATCAAAAATAAATTCAAACTGTTCACAATACTTTTCTGAGGAGCTAGAAACAAATACAAAGAGCATTAAAACTGTGGGTGTAATAACTTCTGGCACAATTCTAAGAAGAATAGAATAGATTATATGGTTACTCACCGTTTCAGACAGCATTTGGTCACTGATACATCTGATCTTTACATTGACGTCCGAATAAACTGCACGACACGTTTGGAGACTGTATAGAATGCAGCGCTGTTATGCGCTAGTTTTTTACATGTGGGCGTGGCTTTACACAGGTGAGGCAGGGGAGGTCTTTGATTGGCCGGTGCTACAATATATATATATATATTATTATTATTTTTAAATCCTCTATTGTTTCTCACAATACCATTTTAAAACTTATAAGGGATTTAAAGAATCAATAGACTGCTGTTCCTGGGAGGGGTAAAAAAAACAAGCAAATTCAAAACAAAACCAAAAGCTTAAACTGCAAATAGTTTCAAATTAGCGACAAACGCTGCAAATTAGCTATTAGCTAAAAGCGAATATGTATATAGAGAGAGAGCAAGTGCTGTGCAATTATGTTATTCTATATTTTCCCAGTAAATGAAAAAAAATTACAAATTGTTTCTTCTTTTTTTTTATGATGTATATATATATTTGTAACTATATAGCTTCTCATTTTTTACATTTACATGTTCATTTAAAAAAAAAATTATTGAATGTGATGTATTTATTTACTGAATATATATTTACATAATTTTTTTTTTTTACATCATAGGTTTATTCTGCTGTGCAAAATGAAATGCAACTTTGCTTACTAGACCACCTCTCCTCAGACTTCTACTGACCTGGAATAGTATTAAGAGTTGGCCCGTCTTCAGACAGCAGCTCCTCTTACAGACCCCTCTAAAGTTAACCATCAGTTAACAGACCCTGAACCACTATAACTGTGTTACCCAATAAAGCCCAGACTTGGGTGCCAGTGCGCACTGATAAAATCTGGAAAGTCCTGCTGTTCAAAAGAGCACCAGCAAAGCAAGACACACAGCCTTTCATTCATAACTGCTAGAAAACCACCATCACAAATGGAGGGACCAACAAAACTCGATTAGCCTCACACGTATTGCGTTAAATATCAGAGTGAAAACTATACTGTAACTAGTGACTATATTGATGTACATACTGTTTCCCACCTAAAGTAAATCTAGAAAGGTTACAGGCAGGTCTTTGTGGCTGTGCTAAGAAGCATGAATAGCTCATCTCAATCTGATAGCCATCAAAAGGGGTGGAAAAACCCTTGTTTCCTCGCAAGATTTTAGGAACTTGCATGATCACCTGTATGTGAAAGTAGTTCTGCTGTTATACCTATTAACAAAATGTATACATTAATTTAACAAAAGTAGGGTGGAAAAATCTCACAAATAGGGAAGGGTCCATGACTGAGTCTTTAATCTAAGGAATTAGTTTTGTAAATGTAAAACAGAGTAGAGGACATCACAAAAGTAAACAAGAATGTTTTCTCAAGGCGTCTTGAAACCGAAGGCCTTCAAAATATTATACAAATGGTGTTCCGTGAAAGCTTGCTGACAATGTCCAACTGTTTGTGTGTGTGTGTACAAAAGCTTTCTGGATAAGTAAAGCTGTGGGATCCACCCTTTGAGGTACAGGCTTAGTCTTTGTTTTTGCTTGAATTAGAAATGGTTAAATCCCAGATGTTTATTATGGTCCAAATGAACGTCAGTAGCAAAACAACACTGAAAGAACCAGGGCAGTATTACGCACCTATTTTCATGAACAGAAAACATGCCTTATAATTCAAAACCATTATTAACACACACACACAAAAAACATGAGTTTCATCAACAAAAACAAAATCAACTAAAACACATTTATCCTGAGTCTAAATACAAAACGTTACATTTTTCATGATTTCAGACCTAACAAAAACTATCCGTTTTTTTTTCCACCAGACATCTACAAAATGCAAGAAAAAAAACAAAAATAAACAAGGCTGAATATTATCCATCCTGTTGTTGAATGAAAGGGTTTGGAATGGCCTCCATCCCGTCCTGTGGACAGATAAGCACGACGGACGTCCCTCGACAAACCACCAGGCCGAGCTGTCTGGTGTCTTCGGTCAGCTTGTACTGATCATCCGGATCTGTTCGGAATCATCAGGATGTGATTAGGCATCATATACAACGATCCTGAATAAAAAGCTTTAAAAAACTCAAATAAAACGCTCTGGTTGAGCAAGGGTTTTCAATCTCTTAGGCTACATTCAGACTGCAGGTAAATGTGGCCCAAATCCGATTTTTTTTGCTCATATGTGACTCAGATCTGTTTTTGTCATGATCTTTCCAATTCTGATTTGGGCCACTAAATCCGATACAGGTCGGATGTTTTGCATCCGGAATTCATGCGACTTTTACGTCACTCTAGAGCAACATTCGTCTCAATTTGGTGCTCATGGGAGTAATTTCAAAGATTTTACATACCTGACGTTATCAAGACAGTTGTGAAAGGTAGCCCGTAAAGGACAGTGATGTGTCAGAGCTCACAAGTATTACAGTAACAGCTCTATATACAAGCAAAACACAAGGGCTTGTATCATAAACTCTGCAAATCTTTTTTCGAATCGTCTTCTTTGTTTTTTATATTGTCTGTGCATAAATGGCTTCTGCAAACTTTTTTTTACGCAAAACTTTTACTTCCGTATGAATTTATAGCTGTATTTTAAGCTTCAGAATACAACTATATATTTTCATGTACAGTAGTTAACATTTGTTATTTACGAATTTTGATGAACTATTTTGATCCACTTGAAATGTTAAAGCTGCAGTCCGTCGTTTTTCCTCTTTGCCGCCACATCTGTTCGAAATCTGCAGTTGCAGTTATTCGCGGATTTATCAACTTTACGTGGGTTGTGCCTCGGCATTACCCTGGTAATCCAGAGTTCTCGCGAGAGCACAAATTGAATTTGCTCAGCGAGTTACTCTGGTGTCGAGTAATGATGCTCATTAAATATACCCCTCGATCTGAGCTGCACCAATCACATCGGGTTATCTGATATAGGCGGGCCAGAGGCGAGCTAAACAGATGACGACAGCGCTGTGACGTCGAAGTCATTAGTAAACATTGCAAGATGGCTATGGATGAATACCAGTTGTTTGAAACTGCTTTGGCCGCTACAATGAACGAGTTAGACTTGGCTTTTTAGCTAAAACAGGAACAGAAGACTGCTGTTTCGCCGACTGGATACGGTAAGAGTATAATCAGAGAATGTCTAATAAAGTTAGCTCCGCTGGTAGCTAAGCGTATGGGTTTATTGTTGTGATTGGTCGTAGTGTTATCCAATTGCGTGCAGTGAGATTTTCAAATGCATGCTTGGTGCCGCCCCTCGAGCTGGCCGATTTTCATTAGTCGACGCCAGACCATTAATCTTTTAGATTTAGGTCTGGATTTCCAGGCTACATCAGCATGGCACAGCGTGGATGAATCCAATGTTTTGAGGATAATGTGCAGCTGTCAGTGTGGAAACTGGCATTCGGAATCACAGATTCTACTTTTTGTAAGTATGACCAACATAAGAATTTTCACCAGAAAATGTAACAGTAACATCCACATAAGTAAAATCCACTTTTGTTCTGACCAACTAAGGGAAATTTAAGGCTGATTAAATCGAACGATCACTTATCATATCACGTCAAAACCGTGCAAATTATACTTTGTTCTCAAATTGTTAATGTTAACAGCATCAGCATTGCGTGACTGTATTTAATGTGTATTAGGGCTACCTGTAGTTCAGTTTCCATTTCTGTGCAGTCTAATTTCTAATTATCATACCTACAAATTAATGTTCCTTAGAACTGGTTCTCTTTGAAATACAAACACAAGTATCTGTAATCAGATGCATATTTATTGCATTATTCAATATTCCGATGCACGAAAAAAAAGCCATCTCTGCGTCCGTTTTGAACCCCTTCACTTTCAAAAGCCCTTCTGATGTTTATCCTTGTTTTCGCATGGGCACGGTTGCGGTCTCTTTTTTTTTCTGTAGCCACTTCGAAGTCTTTTGCATTTTACGACGAGTGAATCTCCAGTTGTCACTGGTGAATGTCTTTTGAATCTTTCTGGATCCGCCATCAAATTGATAAGTTTAATTATATCAAGTGCTGTGGAAAAAGGCTATAAATCTCCACCTCCAACATCCTCACACACAACATAGCCTACTAGCCGAGTCTCTTCTTTATGTGTACAGATGTGACGTAGTGACGCAAAGACATGCTCGAATTTCCCGCGGAAATCCACCAGTGCCACTGGAAAACATTATTACAAGCTTACCGTTTTGAATCGAGCTAAGGCAAGCAGATAGTTTTGAACACTGGCTGGTTATGTACTTGATGTACTATTATTTTGGATAATTTTTAACCCAAAAAAGTTACGGACTGCAGTTTTAACTACTGTATAAAGACCCAATTTATACTATGAAAAATAGTGTGTAAAATATTATTGGGAAAATATTTAGCTTCTATTATGTTACATTATTTATTTAAGTGATTTTTAAAATAATTGTCTTACTTATGTTAATCTAATTTTTTATTATTTATTTTTTACCCAGTTTGAAAACCCCTGAGAAAGAGGACGAAATAAATGAAGAGATTTTACCTCGCATGTATTCAATGGTGCCATCCAACACAAGATTCAACAGCGGGTCGAAGCCTTTTAAGACACCACTTGCTGAAAATAGGAAACAGTGAATGTTAAATGCAATGCAATTTAGTTAAACATAATATATGAATTATTTAAACCATTATTTTATCTTATGAAGCAACTGTCTCACCTTCACGACCTCCTTGGAACTTTACTCTTATATGTTTGTCGATGTATTTCGACAAATCAAAAATACTCTCCTTCTTTTTCTTATCTTTATCCTGAAAATCAAAACCACATATTATATAACAGGCCTGTGTGTAATATAAATCAGACCCAGTGTCTTAGTATGTAGCTTAGCTCCTCAATAATACACAACACATCAAATGTACAATAACGAGCAGGCACTAGTGGGTACAGTTCGAACTTTCAGAGTTCACAAGACATTTATGTGCTTACATGTTTGTTTATAAAAACCATGCGACCATACAAGTGCTTTGTAAAGCGAACGGTGTGGAAACGTTTGCGCTACTCACCGCCATGTTCAAAACTCCTCTACGCCCCGCCCACTCGGCGTTGACGTTTGACGTTTGCCTCTCGACCAATCACAACACGCGCCGGTGAAGTCCAACAGAAAATATTTTTAATTTTATCAGCCTTAAACACCCACAAATATATATCAAACACAACTTCAATAGTATATATTTGTCTTTTACGATTGTTAAAAAATAAATATGCTGAAATACGATAATACGCGTGATTAGGTTGAGGCGCTCAGCACATCCGGTGAGAAACGGACAAACGCGGGAGCGAAGCGCGAAAAAACAAATGACTCGTTCAACAACTTAAAAACACGAAAAAACTGCGATTTTTTAATGATTATTATCGCTTTTTGTGTTATTACATGAACTCAAAATGACGGAACTACTTTTTAACAAGAGGTTACAGGTGCAGGTGAAGAATAGAGAGACCGATGAGAGGTAATTCTGATTGTGTATGTATTTGAACATAATAAGACCTAAATGAGTGTTTGGGTTTATTTGTCTTTGACTGTCATGCATGTTACAGTATTTTGTTTTTGGAGACTATTAAGGGTCTAAATGTGTTTATGTATCATGCTGTTTTAAATTACAGACGTTCAGTCATTCGCATAAGTATTGAACTGCAGCTATTATCAAATCCTGTCCATAGGAAGGTGAGGAATTATCATTTATACATCATTACTTATGAATGTAAAGCATTTGGTCTTATGTCTTTCTGTTTGTTTTATCAACAGGATTTGATTGTACGGTTGACGGATGATACTGATCTTTACTTTTTATACAATCTTGTGATATCAGAGGAGGATTTTCAGAGGTATAGTGATCTGATCTGATCTTTTTATAAAATAATGATCCATATTTATTGTCAGCACAGTAATATCTGACTCAATGTGAGATTTTCAGTGTAATAATCATTATTTGCTTTCCTTCGCAGCTTAAAAGTACAACAAGGGCTTTTAATAGACTTCACATCATTCCCACAGAAATTCATAGACTTGCTTGAGCAGTGCATCTCTGAACAGGACAGAGAAAACCCACGGTGAGAGATTATCTGAATATTATCTCTCATAAATCTTTCCTTAATGTGTATGGGTTGTAAGAACTGTTTCTTTTCAGGTTCCTGTTGCAGCTCACGTCAGCTTCATCGGCGTTCGACCACGGTCCTTCAAACCTTAATATTGTGGAGACAAACGCTTTTAAACACCTCACACATCTCTCTCTGAAACTGCTCCCAGGATCTGATACGGATATTAAGAAGTATCTGGCCACTTGTCTGTCTACTGTAAAGGTACAACTCATCATCATGGACTATGTCTATATCCTGCTTGCTTGGATGAATGCAGCTTAAATATATCTGTTTTCAGGAGGAAAAGCAACAGTTGGAACAGAAGTTGAGAAAAACTGAGGAAGATCTGACAAGACAGCTAAATTATGCACAGCAAGTAAGTCAAATTCAAGATGGTTTCTCTAAAATTAATTAATATATGTATTATTTATAATATAACCACCAAATTGTTATAAATTGAGCAAAACCTCACAGGTTTGATAATTGTCAGTATCACCAAATAATTTAATATTTAAAAATGAATTGCACAACTACTATAAGTATATCCAACCTTACCCGGATAAATATAGTACACTCACTTTAAGCGGTGTGTACTAGATAAAATCTCAACTGCTTGATTGTTATATTGCCAAAAAAACGTAAACCGTTATCACCCAGCTTGATTGTTATATATTTAGTCAAAAAACGTAAACTATATTATCACCCTTTTTGTCAAAAACCGTATACTATATGATCGCCTATACTATATATCACCTATTTTGTCATAAAGCGTAAAATATATTATCGCCCACCTTGATTTGTTATATTTAGTCAAAAAACATAAACTGTATATCACCTATTTTGTCTAAAAAACACAAACTGTATTATCTCCTATTTTGTCAAAAAACATAAACTGAGCTAAACAAAAAACATAAGCTAAGTTTTTTTGATGAAAAGGGTAAATATATAAACTATATTATCGGCCAGCTTGATTTTAATATTTCGTCAAAAAGCGTAAACTATATTATCACCCTTTTTGTCAAAAAATGTAAACTATATTATCAGTCGGCTTGATTGTTATATATATATCGTCAAAAATGTAAACTGTATTATTGCCCAGCAATATATAAAAACTTGGATATATAGTATATCCTACTTTACCTGCATATATACAGTATATTCACATAAAACAGCACATATAACAAATCTCAGATGCTTGACTTTTATTTTGTTGCAAATGAAGTGTCAAAATGTCGCATGAAGATATTAAGAAATTATAGAGATCATCAATATGATTTTCTGTATAGCTGCTGTATATACATGTGTATATAGTATTAGTATTAATTATATTATAATAATGTATTAACCATTTTGATTTTATAGTAATTATATTGATTCATTTCAATATTTATTACGTAATTATGATTTTTCCTCCAGACCCTGTCTGAGAAAAGTCGAGAGTTGGACAAACTGCGGTCTGAATGGACGTCCCAAACGACGTCTCTGTCCAGCAGACACATGCAGGATCTCACAGCTGAGCGTGAAAATGCTCTGGAGGTGATCTGACATGGGCGGTTCACTTGAGAGTTTCTTGATATGGGGGAAAACATTTCAATAAGTTACAAAAGTAAAAAAAAAAAAAAAAAAAAAAAAGTACTGTATATAAAATGCTTGAACATGGAGTAAAACTTTGTGTAGATATATTAATAGTATAGATATAGTAATGTAAAGTCCAGTGTCTATCAGAAAGCTAAAAACTTGTATATTTATTTCTAATTTGATCTCTTCAAAGAAGAGACTGATGTTATTTTTTCCTTGTGTTAATAGACACAAGCGCGTCTGCAGCAGCAGAACGAACAGCTGCGACAGGAACTTGAGTCGTCTCATCACAGAAGCACCCAGCAGCTCCAAACCAAAGTCTCTGAGCTGGAAACGACCAACCGGGAGCTCACCGACAAGAAATACAAGAGCGACTCCACCATTCGAGACCTCAAAGCCAAACTGGCTAGTCTGGAAGAGGTGCGATATTTATTTAGAAGGATATGGTCTGACAGTCACAAGGAAATCTGATTGCATAACTAATGTGGTGTTTGTCCAGGAGTGTCAGAGGTCAAAGCAGCAGGTTCTGTCGCTGAGGAGGGAGAACAGCAGCCTCGACACCGAATGCCACGAGAGAGAGCGTCTGGTCAACCAGCTGCAGACGCGAGTGGCCGTCGTAGAGCAGGAGATCAAAGATAAAGACCAGCTCGTGATGCGGACCAGAGAGGTGCTGGAAGCCACACAGCAGCAGAAGGTCAGCAGATGAAATCTGACATGAACGGATCCTTACATTCATTCATTTTATATTTAATTAGTTTTTTTTTGTTTGCTAGAACTCTGTTGAAGGAAATGCAGAAAGCAAGCAACTTCAGATCGGCAAGCTGGAGGCCACGGTAAAATCCCTATCGGAGGAGCTCATCAAGGTTTGCGCGTCTGAATTTAACTGAATTACTCACACCAGGGTTTCTGCGGGTGCTACAAAAAGTCTTACACAAAATTACTACCTTAAAAAGGTCTTAAATCAGAGCTGAAAGTCTTAAATTCATAAAGTCATGGCATGAAAGGTTGCATACTTTGCACACACAAAAAAAGAGAATATCTTCCTAGTATTTTTGTCCCGTTTTCAAATGCAAATATTTAAACAACTTTAAATCAAGATACACTTGAGATGCAAACGTAAACGTAATGAAGTCTTGAAAAACTGGACAAAATAAAGTGAGTTTGTTTAAAACAAGAACAAATATCTGTCAATGAGTTATCAAAACTTAATTTTTCTGAGCCCATTGGCAATTATTTGTTCTCACTTAATTTTGATCAGTTTCACAGAAAACAAGACTTCATGTTTTGTCCTTTTGTATCTCTAGTAAATGCATCTTGATTTAAGAATCTTAGACCGAAATACTGAGGAAGAACATCTTTTTTGCAATGCGATCAGAAGATACATTAAAAGAGAGTGCCTTATTCAGAGCTATTCAAGCTACTTTTTTGTAAAATGAATTAAAAAGTAATTAATATCAAACTCAAATTCAAACTCTTAAGTGTTGCTAATACTTGTGTTGCCATGTGTTTCTCATTTAGAGAACGTGTCGACATATTGTGTTCCATTCAGTTTATTACTTACATTTTCTTTACTTGGTCTTAAAAAGGTCTCAAATGTACCTGCAGAAACCCTGTATACAGTCGGATTAATCCTGAATTCCCACTGCAGGCGAACGGCATCATCAAGAAGCTCCAGGGGGATCTGAAGGCTCTGGTGGGGAAGATCAAGGTGAAGAACACAGTGACTGTGTCTCAAGAAAAGATCCTGCAGGAAACTACGGAGAAACTGCAACGGGAGCAGCGAGAACTGCAGGACGCCCAACAGCGGCTCCGACAGAAAGAGGAAGAGGTACCGTACCAACCCCACATGTGCTGCCAACACACGTCCCAGAACATTTCTGTTCACCAGCAGTCTTTGTTGTTTTCAGGCAACACGATTAAAGGAGCAACTGGAAGCTACAGTTCAGAAACTGGACGAGAGCAGGGAAGTGTTAAAAACCAATGAGAACGGTTAGTTCAAAATATATATATGTATTATTTTCAATGTATGTATTTTACATTTATTTATCTATTTTATTAAGTTTATTATTATTTTATTATTTTAATGGAATATAATTTATTATATACTATAGAATTTTCAGTGTATTTTTCTGCTTTCGTATCCCTATGCATTCATGTAGTAATAACTTGGCTGAACAAGCAGCTGAATGAGAACCAGCTCTCTCGGAAGCAGGAAAGTTTGGGAATGTTCGAGACGCCCGCAGCAGGGCTGAGAACAGGAAGTGTGTCTCACAATATGGTAATCACACATCACTGAAAATGTAGCATAAATTCCACCAAACAGGTTTTTTGTCTGCTTGATGTAGCTGGAAATCATACAGTAACCATCGGTTTGCATGTCAGATTGGACTGATGTAGCCGTTCTTCTCTTCTCTAGCTTGATAGCAAAGGTTTCCCCTCGTCTTTGGGACAGGGTTTCCCCATCACCTCTACGATAAACTCCAAATATCCTCTCCCTCTTTCCTGTGTGAGCTCAGGGACTCGCTCTGTCCTGGCACTGCACAATCAGACGTCTGGACCAAAGGCAGGCCTCGTCTCCTCTTCTCTCTCATACCATCTTTTCCTTCATGCATCTCCTGGTTTTCTGCGGTTTGCTTGTCTCTATTAGAGTCTCTGTTCACTAGTGGTGCAACGGATCATCATTGATCCGTGATCCGTTCGGATCAATTAATGTGTCCTGTTATTGACATAATGCGCGTCATTGACAAAATGCGCAACCAGATGTTCGAATAGTTCGAATATGTGTTTTTTTAGAGGGAATATTCGAACGTCATTTTTGAGCAATTTTGACAGCCCTATATGACAGTGGAAACACATCAAGCATTGGTCCATGTTTAAAGGAAGGAGATATGCCTTTTTATGTTGCACTTTAAGTTGTTTTTCATTAATTATGTTAAAAAGAAGATATTATGCCTTGTGCACTTTAAGTTGATTTTATATATTTTAATTTAATAATTTAAAAGTGTTGTTAAACAAAAAATTTTTTTTTTTTTGCTGATCCGAAAAATGATCCGATCCGTGACTCTGATCCGAGAAACGATCCGAACCGTGAGTTTTTTGATCCGTTGCACCCCTACTGTTCACACTTAACACAAGTCTGATTTGTTTGTGTTTTGCATCTGTTTGTTGTAGTCAAAATAGTGTTTTATCTGCATGGGTTGCTACAATAATGATGTTAGCAAGTAGCGCATATTTATTTTAACTTTGTTTTCAGCGGCAGTCGCTAGTTATAAATGTCTGAGAAAACCATGTTGAATTCTTTTTTCAAATAAATAATGTTCTAAACTAAATTTTAGGTCCAGTTTAACCCTATGAGTGGCAAACCTTCAGCAGCAGAAGTGAGTCCCTCTACACTCGCCCAGCCTTCCAATAAAGAGAAGTGAGTTCCTCTTTAATTCATTTACTTCCTGATCTCTAAAACTTAAAAATACCTTGTGTCTGAGCTGCATCTCTGATCTGAACAGCGGAGAACCTGTAGGTCTGGACTCCAAGTACTTTGAGAGACGAGACGACAGCATTCCTCTCCGCGGTCTCCTACCCAGCATGCATCTAAATAGAGGCAAGCGACAAAATGTTTTTACCCAGTTATTCCTAATTGCTAAACTTTTGAGGAGATTTAATAAATGTTATATTTGATATAAATGCCTTCTACCTGCAGAAGTCCCTAAGCCTTTGAACACGGCTGGAGCAAAACCGGCCGCAGCGTCTGCGTATTTCCCAGGATGACGAACAGCACGTTTATATGGACCTCTATTCATCACTACAGTTTGTGTGTGAAAGCCACTACTAAGATGCTAAGGCATTACAAAGTATCCATGCAGATGGTGGTCTTGTTTGTTTCAAATATTTTCAGTAATTTATTAAAACAGATTTATTTTTAAAAACATTTCTCTGTTTAGATTCCTTGAATGATAACCCTAAACATAGTTTGACAAATTGGTCCTATGATGGTGCTGTTTTTGGCCCTTTAAGTCTATGGTGCCTAAAAACCTCTTTTCAGTGTCTTAAACTTGTTTGTGCCATACATGAACTGTCTCTGAAAGAATGAACTCACCTTTTGCCAAACAGTCAGAGAGCTGCCGTTTTGTATTCTCAAATTGTGCTATTCATTCAATTCAATTGGCTTTTTTATTGAAGGTATAAAGATTTAAAGTACTTGATTGGTTGACGACAGACTGACTCTGGTTTGCTGTGTAAAGCTGTATATATATATATATATATCATTGTGTGTACATTTATATTATTGTATTTATGGTTTAATATAGTGAACTTTGTAATCTGTTTATCATGGATTGCAGTTTGGCTGCTTGTTCATCAGTAGCGAAATTTTAGGACAAGTGAATAAATTCTAATATGCAGTTTGAAAAATTGTTTGTCTTTTTACTATGGAACTGAAGTATAAAAACAGACAACATCGCACATACAGCAAAAATATTCAACTTTTATTGAAATGCATGTTTAGATACTTTGACATATTTACATTGGTTGGTCAAAAAAACGATACACAATGTTAAAATTTATAATGAAGACGGCACAACAAAAGCACAGAACATAAAAAAAAAAGCACACTGTATTCTGAGACGAAGAGAATATATTACAGGAAATCATCTCATAAATATCCAAAGCACACAACTAATATTACAGATGAACTCATCTGTCTTATGTCAATAAAATATAAATTTGGTCAAATGTATCTTAAAACAAGCCATTCATCTGTCTCTATGAAAACCAAAAAATATAAAGGCCACTGGCAAATTTCACCTTTTTCTCAAATGTTACTTTGTCAGTTGGCATTTAGGAAGTGTTTTGCGTAAACGTACATATTTTTCGTAAAAGAATGTTTCTACACAAGGCCAAAGCGAATCCAGACAAATGATGCACCATGTATTTCAGTTTCACTACTGGTTTGGAGTCAGCTCTAGCGCTGTTTTACGAAACTCAACTTCAGTTGTATAAGAAAGGCTGAGGCTGATCAGAACTCCCAATCGGAAGTTACACGCATCACTTAAATTCACCAGTTTCCGTCAACAACACAATTTAAGCTGGGGAAGGCACCATTGATTCTAAGTGGTATAAAGAAAACAGGCATCAGCTTAAACAACAACAACAACAAAAAGAAACTTTAAAGCTGTACCACAATCATTTCAATGCAATGTTTGTCTGAAAGTCTGAAACTGAACTCCGTTAAGGCCATTCACGTGGAAATCCGTACAATTATGCTCCCTAAAAAAAGGTCACTGGGCCTCAAGAACGACAAGCGATTTCCATCGAAAGTTTTACGAGTGATTTACAGAAATTCGCTCAGCTTAAATTCTTATACGAACAATTTCAAACTCAAGAGTTTTGCAAACAATTTACATAAATCATTCAACTTGAATTCGTATGAATGTTTTTACAAACAGAAATTCTTTCGGCATGAATTCTTACAAATGGTTTTACGACTGATTTACTCAAAATTTGTAATTCGTTTAATGAATGGTTTACACCAATCTGTTCCACTCAAAATCTTGCAAGTAGATTACGAACGGTTTGCACAAACTCGCTTGGCTGAAATTCTTACGAATGGTTTTACGAATGATTTGGAAATATTTGTTATACGCAAATTCTTGCAAATGGTTTTAGAAAACGATTTTTTTTCCATTTTAAAATTTTACGAATATTTTTACGAGCGAGTTACATACGTTTGTTCTATGTGAATTCTTGCGAATAGTTTTACAAGCGATTTGCACAAATTCGTTCTGCTTGCATTTCATGAATGACCCCTGTTGTTTGTATGTATGCAAGTATGTTCTCGCTAGGCCCCTCTGATAAGGAGAACACCTTGTGTCCGGAAACATTCCTGACCGGGTTAATGTCCCTGAGTGAGCTATGGTAAATGAAGAACTATATAATCAAAAAAAGAGCAACGTTAAAAAGAAAAGAAAAAAGGCAAAAAAAACAAACAAAGAATAAATACAAGCCATTGCAAATAGTGCCTTTGGACAGAACCATCGTTAAATATATGTTCTTCTATATACATTTCTTTTAAAAAGTGGTGCTCTATTCATGATACAATAGGGACGCCTAGTCTTACTCAGAGACTTTCCTTCTTGCAGAGTTCACACACCTGTCAGTAATTTTCATGCTTACTTAGCAAGTTCAAAACTCTGCAGGAAGGTAGAGCTCTAGGTGCAAGACTGTGCATGCCTTCGATATAGCTTTACGTTTCAATAAATGACAACAGCCTCCATGCGCAGTTCGTTTCTCAACGGTTAGGGGGCGTGGCCAATACGGCCACATGGAAACACCCAATCACACATTAGTGTCCTGTAAGAGGGGCTCTTTGGCCTCTCCGGGTGGGTGGGGACTGTGCGAGTGCCCGTGGGGTGATGTGGGCTTCTTCCAGCTGCCCGCACGAGTGCCCATATGGGGGTGTTCGGGAATAAAAAGAGCCACCAGGAGCGCCAGCAGCACAGAACATGCGCCGAAGAGGAACGGCGGGCCTGGGATTATTGCACTCTGTGAGGGGAACACATGAGGCGGGAACACGGTTAATACAATGGCAAGACCCCTTCCCAAAACTGTCTATGGTGAAGACCTATTTACACCCAAATGTTCGTAACGTTGAATATGCGCAATGACTTTTTAAAATGCATCTCCATGAACTCCTTCACACTGTGCATGAAAGTCCGTACAGTGACGATTCACTCACACATGGAGGCAGGAATGAGTTTTTAATTGCTTGGTTAACAAATATTTTGAAATTTTACTGATGATTTACAGAGATTTGTTTGGGTTAAATTCTTGCAAATAGTTTTACAAACTATTTACTTCCTAAGAATGGTTCACACAAATTGGTACTCCACAATTCCTTCAAGTATCCAAATATATATATATTTTTTTAGAGAATAATGAAAAATGTGCAATTTTACAATTTACACAAACTGTTTCTGCTCAAATTCTTATGAAAGATTCTATGAACAGTTAACAACAAAACTCATTCTGCTTATTTTCTATTCTAACTATTTAAAAAATTTCTCTGGACTTAAAAATAGTTTTATGAACAATTTATATAAATTTGCTAAATTATCCTTTTGCTTGAATCCTTGCAAAGAATTTTACAAACTATTTCTTCTTCTTGACTTCTTAAGAATAGTTTAATTTACACAAATAGATAATGCACAATTCCTTCAAGTATCCAAATATTTTCAAAGAATTTGGTTCTACCCAAATTCTAACGAATGGTTTTACGAACAATTAACAACAAACTCATTCTGCTTGAGTTTTTACAAATAGTTTTACAAATTATTTTGCTTGACTTTAAGAAATTGTTTTACGAGCAATTTACACAAATTGGTACTGAATAATTCCTTCAGGTATTCAACAATTTTTCACGTATTTAACTTGTTTCAGAGAATAACGAAAATTCCACAAATTTATGAAAATTTTACACAAATTGGTATTGCACAATTCCTTCAAGTATCCAAATATTTACGAATAATGACAATTCTGCAAATTTTACAATTTGGTTCTACTCAAATTCTAACTAATGGTTCAACGAATATTTAACAAACTCATTCTGCTATCTGCTTGCAAATAGTTTTATAAATTATTGAAATGTATTCTTCTTGACTTAAGAATAGTTTTAGGAACAATTTGCACAAATTTGTTCTACTTGAATTCTTGCAACTAGTAAAGACATTTTTACATTTAAATGCTTGACTTCTTAAGAATGGTTTTACAAGCAATTTACACAAACTAGTACCAAATAACTTAAGGTATTCAACCATTTTTTCAGGTATATGACTTTTTCAGAGAATAACAAAAATTACACAAATTATATTTTATTTACAAACAAAACCAATTTGTGTATTATGTATCAATTCTTAAGAATGATTCTACGAACAATTAACAACAAACAGGTCCTGCTTGAATTCTTGCAAATGGTTTAATATTATTTAAAACAAATTTATTCTGTTTGATTTGTGGAGGCTAGGTTTTGTTTGTAATTGCAAATTCATTCAGGTATCCAACTTTTTTTCAAAAAAATTATGCAATGCTATGAAAAATTGTTTGCAAGTATTTTATACTTGAGTGTTGTTTAGCTGCATTGGACTTCGGCATTTTAACTTTAGTTTAACTATTATTTAAAAAAAACGTTACCATTAAAACAAACCTAAAAACAACAAACATCATTCAACATAGTTCAGTTAAATGCAACGATGTGCGGTAACTTACCTGTTGGTGGGGATCATGGTGATGCGGTATATCCTGGTCTTTCTCCGGAACTTGGTCCAACTCGACATGAAAGATGTAGAAGATGAAACCGTAGAGGGCCGGACCCAAACCGTTACACAGCCCACGGATTCCCGTAACCATACCCTGACCCACGCCTGCAGAAACATGACCTTTAGCAGTCGGCCTCAGAGAATATGTAACTTCACTTCAAGAAAACCTACCTTGTTGATCCGGATCAGCTGTGCGGGAAATCAGGGCGCTAACAGCAGGGAAAGTGATACTAGACATGGCGGCAACGGCTCCGGCCGCCCACATCATCCTGGAAATTAGGAACGATTTCATTAGTAAAAACTCACTGAATGTTTACATTACTCTTAAAGCAACAGTTTAACTGAAAAAGAAAAAAGGCATCATTTATGCCATTATTCACAAAAAAAAATTCTTTTTTTCCTTGACTTATTTAAAACTGAGGCTTTTGGTCTTACCATGGCTCAGATCCGAACCCGTACCAGGCGAGTTGCAGAATCTGAAATCCCAGACCCAGCAAAATTGTGTTCTTGTTCCCGATGGAACGCATGAGTAAACTTAACACTACAGTCTGTAGGTGGAAAGAAAAGTCACATTCAACATCATCCCCATATTATAAAATAATGAAGTAAAAATCCTTTATTAGCATGTATCCGACTGACCTGTGCCACAATAGACAGCAATCCTAGAACAGCGATGAACGCTGCAACACTTTCAGGGGAAAATCCCATTATCTGGATAAGAGGGTAAAACAATAAAACTTTACAGTCCTGTTTCTTATCAGGATTTTAAAAAAACTAGACCTGACCCACTAAACACAATTAAAAACGGAGTTAAAGATTAACCACAGAGATAAACCAAATCTGTCCGTTGACAAACCTGCTGCAGATACAGGAAGAAGCTAGAGTACTGTCCCGCTTCGGGCAGATACGACAGGAACACTGTTATACAGATGAGCAGAACCGTCGAGTCTTGACCCACCTTCCTCAGAGACTGTAGAGAGAAACAGATTCCTGTTCATAACCCTAACCCAATGTAACAGTTTTAAACACTTTATTATGTAATACTGTACAATTAATCCTTTAAAATACTATTATAATGCATTTAAAGGTCCCGTATTATGCCCCTTTTCACAAGATGTAAAATAAGTCTCTGATGTCTCCAGAGTGTGTATGTGAAGTTTCAGCTCAAAATACCCAACAGATCATTTTTTACAGCATGTTTAAATTGTCATTTTTTGGGGCTCAGAAAAACGCTCTGTTTTAGTGTGTGCCCTTTAAATGCAAATGAGGTGCTGCTGCACAACACAGGGGGCGGAGCTTCATGAGCTCGCTCTCAGTCTCTCAGGACAATTTCAGCTCACGGAATGATTATAATATCAGAAACTCTCAGTAACGGCGTTCATTTCGAGTCGGACAATAATGCCTACAGAGTCAGAGTGCTGTATAGAGATGAAACAGGTATAGTTTAGTAGTTTAATTACGGTTATTATAACGTATTTGTCATCTGCTTGTATGTATCCATTATTTATTAATAGCCTACAAGTCTGCTGTCTGAATGATGATCAAACATATACTGATGAGTTTAATAAAGTTTATTGTACATCACACAAAAGATGAAGCGTCAGTTTTACTTCAGAAAATCACCGTAAGAGCTGAGTAAACACATTAAGTTATAAGAAGTGCGCAAGTACATAAACGAATTTCGGTAGAGTTGAGGGAGCATTCCTGTGGGCGGAGGTTAGTCAAAAAACTGTTCTACTGACGTCATTAAAGAAGGAAGTAGAGGGATGTAGTCCAAACGGGCCGTTCGATGTAGTCGACTTTTGTTAAATAAAATATCTCGCTTGGCATTGAACTTTGAGCTTTATAATTTTACAGATATTATTTATGCTCTAACAGCAACATTACACACTAACTAAAGTTTGAAACATGGGATCACGAAGAACGGGACCTTTAAAATAACTGATTTTAGTTTTAGCGTTTAATATCAGCCATTTATCAGTTTATTGGCCGATGTAATGCAATGCATTATAAAAATCTGCATCAGGTGGAATTTTAATATTGATGTATCCCTATTTGTAAAGGTATCGCAACCCTGATACGTTGAGATGGTTCAATTTGCATTAGTTTATGTGCTTTGAAACCACATGGTTAACAGACCTGTGTCTTCTAAAATTGACAGGAACACATTAACCAATCAAAACCAAGAACACTGTGGTGGAAAACTGTAACAGGCTTCGCAGGAACTCTTCAAAGCAAACCACGTGTGAAAACAGCCCTATATGACATGCGTAAGTACCGTACAGATATGATGCAGCTTTAAAAACTCCATTGTGTCAACACCTCAAACTGTGGAGGGCTAAATGGGTGTAAAAAAACTTCCCTATTGAAAACCACACAGGATATGAGCAAAGTGTTGTGCCATTCTCTCTTTTTAAAATAAACAATACATATTTCCAGCCACACTTATGCGGAAGGTTCTGCATCTGCAGTGCATTTAACATCTGTAATAAATTCCATTATTCGGTAGGAACCGGTTGGGGACTTGACTGGACTGTGAAAAGTGGACTGTAATATTATTGCACCAAGCAAGTTCAAAGAAGTCAAATCTACTTACAGCAAAGGGGTCAGCTTGTTCCCACGAGATGGGGGCGCCCCAGGACGCCGGCCTCATCTTTTCCGGAAGCGACTCGGGCACGGCCACCAGGATAAAGCAGATGTCCAGCATAGCGATGGCAGAAGCCAGAACCACCACCAGACTGTCTCCATAAACCTGACTCAGATACGCGCCGATGGCCGGGCTGATCACGAGACTCGCCGCAAACGTGGCAGAGACCTTTTAGAAAAAGCAGACACGTAAATGCAAAAAAAGAGGGGCATAAAGAGAGATGCTGATGATGATGTGTTGATGGGTTAAACGCACCATGCCGTAAGCCATACTGCGCTCATGCTCTTGAGTGATGTCGGCCACATAGGCGAATATAACAGAGAAGGTAACGGCAAACACTCCAGATACAGAGATAACGGCAAAGTACCACCTGAAACACAAGAAGAACGCTTTAACATCTTTCTTTGCATGTGATTTAAGATGTGCATATGTATTACAATATACAAAACAGACCGATATATCGATGAGATATTTGGGCTCTTTAAGTAGTGTTCTCAGTATAATTTTATGTAGCCTATATAACAAACTTGCGCTGCACATGTTGCACTGAACTGTATTTTCCTGTACATTATGATTCTAATCATATTTCAGGCAATTAAAAAACATTATGATGAACTTTCACAGCTGGAAAGATGAATGTGTATTTAAAATGGGTCATTTGTGTAGTAGAAATGTGAAATTATTTTAGAAGTTGGTGCCTTCTAGACTGAGAAAAACCAGAAAATGTATTTTTGGCTCATGTGGATGAAAGACAACAACTCCCAGAATGCACTTGCTTCGCTGTCCTACGAGGCCACTCCCAAGCCACGCCTACCGGTTACAGAGGGCAGTATCGGAAGAAATGATATAACTAGGCCACTAGTTGACTCGAAACTGAAAAGACGCCGTTTTATGGTGAGATCCCCCTTAAAAGTAAAACTGAAATAAAAATAAAGCTAAACTGAAATTTTAAAAACTACTACAAATGACAAAAGCATGTTATAAAACTACTAGCAATTTGAAATTGAAAATAAAAGCAATTAACTGTTGTCAGGACAAATACATTCAGATATTCAAACTAATTTCAATGTCTAATTGATTTTTTTTATTTAATTAAAAAATTCTATTAAATTAAAATTAAATGTATACATTTCGTTTTATTTTATTATGTATACACAGAAATAAATGGTAACATTACAATGAGGTTTCATTAGTTAACATGGACTAAGAATGAACACTTCTACAGCATTAATTTGAGCTAATGTTAATATCAACATTTATTAATACATTATTAAAATCAAAAGTTAACATTAACATTAGTTAATGCACTGTGATTTAACATGAACAAACAATAAATAGTTATATTTTAACAAACAAAGATTAATAAAAGCTTTAAAAAAATATATTGTTCACAGTTAGCTAATGCATTAACTACTGTTAACAAATGAGACCTTGTTGTAATTCTTTTTACCAAATAGATATACAAAATATTTAGTTTTGTGTCCAAAAAAAGAGAAAGGTACCGTACCACGGGCTGATCTTCATTAAAGGAATTGGAGCACACGTGAAGAACACAGTGAGCAAAAGAAAGGACTTCCTTCCCCACACGTCTGACAGAGCACCAATCAGAGGAGCGCTTAGAAACGACAGCAGACCCTGTGAACAAAAGCAAGCAGTTGATGAATTATGAACTCGACTCAATAATAGATCATTTACAGGATGAAGTTACAGATGATACCTTAACGCCCTGAATCAAGCCATTCATGAGAAACGTGTGTTTCGGGAATGTTTCATGAAGAGCCTGCAGTCACATGACACAAAAACAGCATCGGTTATGCAAGTGTATTTTGAACTTTTTTACATGATCATATTACTCAATATAATAACAGGGGCATACAAAGGGTTTCTAAACACGACACTTGATATGAAAATAAAATCTCGCTTCCATTACAATTTCTTCATACAAAACAAGCTTATTTCTGGTTAAAACAACCACAACTTACTCCCAAAGTAGGTGCTGTCAGCAAACCCCAAGCGAAGAACTCCAGAAATATGACGATAACAGCATGATAAACGCTGGGGGCGCCGAAGCCCTGAGGCTGGAGAGAGAGGAACCAGAGATGGTGAAGAACATGTGAGGAAACCAACCAGCATTATTGCACATCCATAAAGCTTCGGTTTGGTTTTCACAACAGATAAGGTCTGTTTGCGGCCTAATCCTTCCAACGAGAGATTAAGACGTTCATACAATATTTTTTAAGGTGCCAACCTGTGCTGATTCTGGCTTATTAGGTACAGTAGGAAAGATAAAATTTATTAACAAAGGAACAATAAACATAAAAAGGAAATAGAGCAACTAGGTTCAAATTTGGACCACATATAGGCTAGACTACAATTTGTCAAAACGATCCCGTTCACACAGATCCACGAAAAAGATTAAAAACGCTGTATTATTCATGCCAGGCCAGTAGATGGCGATGTCACTTTGTAAAGAAACTCTACACACGTCTATAGACTGAACACGCAATACACGTGCATGATGTCACTGTTTTCACAAATTTGTTTTTGTAGTTTACACGGAGACGATAACGGTATCGTTTTCAAACACTTGCACCTGCTTTTTTTGCGTTTTCAGGCCCCCAAAACACTGTCGTCGTGTAAATGAATTATATTTTTAGTTGAAAACGGTGTCGTGAAAACGGCCCCTAAAACAATTAAAAATTATTTTCAGTAATAGATATGAAGCTGAAATAAAACAAAATATTTAGAAATATTGCTTTGATAACTAACGCTAGCTTAAAAATAAAGCTAGCTTAAGTTGAAATTCTAAAATTATTAAATCAATATGAGATTAAAAATAAATATCAAAAGCACATAAACAAACAAAAATTATATTTTTATAAATAATACTTTCAAGAGATAGGCCTACATTTCATGACAATATTCATATCCAATAGATATCTGACAGACAAGTTTCACATATCTATCTTTACAAATTATACTGTAGCAATACTATAACAATAACAATGTGCTTTGATAAATAGCATAATACTGATTATCTACCATGTTATTTGCATTAGAAGTAGCATGAAATTACCATAATACCACGCAAAAAACATGGTAACTCTATGCCTAGCAATACTATGATCCTTTTTATTGATATTTTGTTTGAACTTCATCATAATAGAGAACCATATAACATAAATTGTATCTACAGCCAGCCATGAGTAATGACAGATGAGCTTGACATCTTTAACCCCCTCTAATGTGTCATAAAACCATCTGAACGTTAATATAATAACGCATGTAGTGATTTAAATGGTCAATCTTGAAATTTATGCGTGCTGGTATGATTTATTGGTAACTACAGGAAGTAAATGCTGATGTTTACAGCCATGATGAATGACAAGATTTGAAGTTACACTCCTCCAATAACGTATATTCTCAAAGCATTTTTTCTTTCAAACATGAACATAATAATTACGTACGCGTCTACTTCAGACCTAAACCGTCGTGTCTAAGTGTTTACTGTGGTTAGATTTAAACACTCACCGTTCCTCCATCCTTGATGATGATTTTCTTCGCCAGTAACAAACTGCGATTCACTCGCTTCTTCTTTTTCTGGGTCATATTATCATCCTAGTTCTTCACACTAGGTTAAAATCTGGTTCTTTTTAACGTAAACGCGTGTGCATGGATGCGGAGCGGGATATAGAGGAGGGAAGAGGGGGGAATATTAGGAATATCGGTTTGTTTTCCGTCCATTCAGTTTGGCATCATGTACACAGCAGAAGCCATCTTCCCGAAGAGAGACGCATGGTGTGCGTGATGACGTCGGCATCATTCGATTCCGCCTGGCCCGCACACGTGGTCAAAACCAGAGCCGTCATATTTAACGATTTAACGGCTCTGGTCAAAACACGAAAATACGAGTAAAAAGCCACTAAAGCCAATATATTTAAAATACAATTTTATTATGGCCTATATAAACTGTTTTACTATTTTCCCTTTAACTTTTAAGCCTTTTAGCTTCATTTTTATGTTTTTGCTTGAATGTTCAATTCTCTCTAGGCCTATACCTTTATCAACTGTATAAACTAACTTCACAACTTTTAATTGCACTGATAGGCTATAGCAAGACTTTTTCTTTTAGTTGTTCTCTTTCATAGACAGCTATTTTCTTCTTGCTGTGTAAATTTATTTAAATTCGTAATATTTTTCAATCTCGTAATATTCTCCAGAAGAGAGAAGTGAATCACGCTTCTTCTCTTGCGAGAAATGAATTGCAGATTCTCTCTTTCTCAGCATGTGATTGGCTGTTCGCTACTGATGTCACACCTGAACTCCTAAACTCTGGATCAAAGCCTGAGTTGACAGAGAAAGTTGATGATCAGCATCATACCAACAAGTTGGATTGGTTTGATTTTGTCAACTCGAAACTAATCCTGTAACCCTGCGGTTGTTCAACTACCATCATGGTACGGGTTATGGTGTGGGCCCCAGGGTTAATCGTGTGAAAAACATACAGGAATCATAACACCATTGGTTATCTTCTGATATCTGCACATGCTTCTCCAGCACACCCTTTCTCCTGTCTTAGAAAGTAACATGATCAAGTAATATAAAAATCAATAGTCATTTGTTTGTTTTTTTGTTGTTTTTTTTTGCTCTTTTAGGAGAAACTTAATTTTTTGAGTTGATCTGAAACACATTTGAAACGCTGGAACTTTGTTCATCTTGACAACTTTAATGATGTTAATGATGATAATGTTTCTTTGTTCCGTCTCTTGTAGCAGCTGCCTGGTCACGGCAGATTTATTCTGAAGATATTGCTTGATGCATTGTCACATTTGGTGAGGACGTAGTGTTGCTGGATCTGAAGACGAACTGCTTACTCCGATTTTAGACATTTGTTTTTTGTATGATGAAGTAGAGAATTCAACCAAGCGAAACGTTCCCCACACTGTAGGCAGTGATATGGCTTCTCTCCAGTGTGGATTTTCATGTGACTCTTACAGTGTCCTTTTAGTGCAAAACTCTTCCCGCACTGATCACATGTGTGGCTTCTCTCCAGTGTGGATTTTCATGTGTTTATTAAGGCGTCCTTTTAGTGTGAAACTCTTCCCGCACTGATCACATGTGTGTGGCTTCTCTCCAGTGTGGATTTTCATGTGTTTATTAAGGCGTCCTTTTAGTGTGAAACTCTTCCCGCATTGATCACATGTGTGTGGCTTCTCTCCAGTGTGGATTCTCATGTGAAGTTCAAAACTTTGTTTGTATGGAAAACTCTTTCTACACTGAGGGCAGGTAAAATATTTTTTGGCTCTTCTTTTCAATAAAAATTTACTTTCACTCCACAAGCAACTCAAAGATTTTTCTCCAGATTTGACATGATTATGTTTCTCCTCCGCTTCACTCAGTTCTTCACTCTCCTCATTCTCTTCAATCAGATCTAAGGCGAAAGAAAGAAAGGTTTAATTTTCTGTAAATCATAAAACATTTACCCTGATGTAATAGCAGAAAGCAGAAAACTAAATATTACACAACTATTATTTTGATGCATTTATATTAGAGATTGACCGTTAATTGAATTTACCTATATTTTCTTCTGATATTTAAGCATTAAACAAACAGTTTCAAAACTGTTTGTCCTATGTAGGGTCCCAGACAGCAAACAGGGAAAAGCCTTAGATGGATTCACACGCGACTATTGGCATGAAGAATTGGCATAGAGACTTTCCTGCAGCTGTTAATAGTGAGACTCCTGAAACCAACTTTACAGGATCAACAGCAGAGATCTGACCTAGTGTTTGAGGTAGAAAGAGATTATTTGAGTCAGGTTGCCGCTAAAAGAGTATAAAACTGCCCTGTATTAGTATTATTACTCACAATATGCAAAGAATAAAATTTTCACAGCTCTCAGTCAGAAGAGTTTGGCGAGCGATGATGTCAGGGTTCTGTCACCTCCGTTTGGTTTGTATCTGGTTTGGTGACAGAGCTCTGACATTCCCAGTTTGTCATGTGTTTGTGTCTAGTCTGGTTTTTTGTGAGCACATGGCTTGTCTTGTATTCCTTGTGCCATGTGCTCTCCTGTCAATTGTCTGGCCCCTCCCATCTTGTTACCTGATTATTGATTAATTTGCCCCACCTGCTTTGTTCGTTACCCTCTTTTGTTTGCTCCCTATTTAGTCTCCTTGTGTTTGCAGTCCTGTGCTGGTTTGTCATCCATGTTTCCTGTTCCTGCCTAAGAGCTCTCTTGGTTTCCACCACAGGGTTGTTTTTGATTATTTAATAAAAGCCTTATTTTATCTGCACTTGAGTCCTCGCTACTTCCACCTACCCATTCCGTGACAGATGACACATCTTCTTACTGGTGGGTCACATTAGGTTCATACCGCCACCTCCTGTGCTGGAGAGTGAAGTGATTTCAGTATAGGTGTACATGAGATCTATATCCACTATTCTTGATTTTATTTTTTAATGCCTTTATAATCTTACCAGATCCTTTTTTCGTGCTTGATATGTTGCTGATTGTAAATTCTTTGCACCCTATGTTCTAGTTCTCTCTGTAGTTCAGTCCTTTCCTGTTCATACAGAGTAACAACAACATTTTTTCAAACAAAACTGAAAAAGTGGTTCAAACAAAGGCAGATATGTGAACATTGATGGTGGTACATAGTCTTAGTTGTTTATTTTATTTTATTTTATTTCATTTGTTTTTTTGTTTTTGTTTTTTTTAGCCCAACCAGGGACTGGGGCTGCAAATTAGCCTCCGGCTAGAAGCCTATATGTAGAGCATCGGCTGCATGAAATTGTAGCAATGTTATACTGCATTGTCCCTGTTAAATAAACGAATAAAAAAAAAAAAAACATATCAACTGTTTCCTTCACTTGGCATAGTTCACATAATCCACTGTTTTCCTATTGTGTGAAGTGTAGTATTTTGGTTTTGTATTGCCTATCCTTGTTAAAATTATCTGATCGTTTCTACTTTTTGTATCATTTTACTTTGACTCGCGCTGTTTATATTATAAAAATGTCTACATGTATTTACTGAATGAACTGCAATAGTAGGAGTGTTCAGTTTAATTGACACTTTAGCTATTTTTATCAGATTTTTCATTGCATGGTAATTCAACATGTCCTGGTACCCCAAAAAAATTAATTATTTTTCCAGCTTGTCTTAATCTATACAAAATGTTCATTATTTCTATGAAGATATCGTATCTAACTGTTTGAAATGTTTGTTGGTAAGTGATGCCATTGAATCTGAACAAATCACAACCTTATTTGGCATCACTTCTTCTACCCAACAAAGTGCCATCTGAATTTCCACCTTTTCTGTAGTGTATACTAAAGTCCCATCTGTTAACCTCCCATATTTTCCTATTTTAAATTCGGGAACATAGAATGCTGATCTAGTACGAGTCTGACCTATCTCTGGGTTTCTTAAGCCATCTGTGTACATTGGAAGAAATTAATAGTAAACTGTTCTAAGATATACAATTTTATAGCTCTTCATATTAATGTCATTATGCCCTGCTATCATGAATTTGTAAAATCATCTTCAGGTTGACTGAAAAACCAAGGAGGTATTGGGGAAATTGCACCCATTGATGAAAATGATATATTATTTAGTGACATTCCTGTAGCTCATTCATTTGCTTTCCATGCAAACCCTGTTCCTGTTCATTTTAATGTCTCCTGACTACTATTATGGGTTCTGTAGGATTATCTGATTTTAGCCAAAGTAAATTGGTCCAGTAAGCAATATTTGACGTCTTACTGAGAACTGCATTGGAAGTGTTTCAACAGATCGTAGAAGTGCACATGGAGATTTTTGATTGTTTATCTGTCCCCCATTATGGCCTAATATAAATCTCATTAGATTTAGTGCTTTTCTGCATTTTTTCTTCAATGTAGTTGACATGAAAATTCACTATTCATCAGTGCATAACTTACACACCTAGTTTACTTTGTTTTATTTTGTTGATAAATTTCCATTCCAGCAGCACTTCTTATTGGAAAATGATCGCTTCCAAATCTAGAACTTCCCACTGACATTCTAAAGCTATAGGAATTATTTTTAGATCTAGACAAGATGAAATTGATGAATCCCTTATATTGAATATGGGTCCCTTCCCATCATTTAAACATTCTAAAGCTTGTTCCTCCATAAACTCTTCAACAACCCTCCCATTATCTGTGCATCAACTTCACCAAAGTGAATTATGTGCATTAAAATCTCCACACCATATAAAATTATCTCCAGCCTTGGTTCTACATGTAAAGACGAGAGACGTCAAAAACGTTTCGGTCGCATGTGACCTTACTCAATGCCAAGTTTACAATGTGACCGAAACGTTTGCCACTTTTTATTTTATTTTATCTCGCTTTTTGACGTCTCTTGTCTTTGGTGGAGTGTGTGGACTCTTCTGAAGTCAATTTCTTGTACTGTCTATGGTGCCATCTCTCATTGGGTTATGTAATTGTTGTCATATTTATAATTTAAAAAAAAAACATGTCTGTAATTAAAGTAAAAATGATTGACAAACACGTCTTTCGAATGGAAATAAGTTCTTTTGGTGTCTTGTTCATTATGTTTATTTTCATAGCCTATAAAAGCAACACCCACGTGCATGAGTGTGAATCTCGCGATATCCACCTTTGATCTCGTAGGTGTCTGATCCACTGCCAGAAGAGAGAACTGTCCTGCTTGCCTGCACTTTTTTCACTCCTCCCCTCACTCCAACTTTCGACTACATTTCAGGCGAGGCGCTTTTACAGTTTAGGTTAAAAGCTAAGAAACAAACACAGAAACAAATGTTTAGTGATGGTGCACGTGAACATGAAAGATATGACTGAGAAGAACTCGATTGTCGAGTTCACACGCATAGGTTTAGTTACCTATGATCACGCGCGTGAACTCGGCAATCGACTACTTTGGACTTCAACCGAAAACAGGATGTAAATACAGGTATTTGCGCTGGCTTAAATAACATCATTTTTATCCATTTCTTTCACATCTACTGCAGTCAGATTCACTCGTGTTCACTCTGAAGGAATCACTCACATGGCTGTGCACTTGTAATGACACTTCAAGGATGTTAAGAGGCTAAAAGCAGGTTTAAATATTGCCCCATTGAAGTCAACAGGGTGCAAATTTTAAAAAGAGGATAACACGGTGTAGGCAACACCGATTTTTGTCGTTGTTCTCTGTATTGACAGCACTCCAAATTGACAAAAAAATTAGCTCATTGTTAAAATTGACCGGGCTTCTCCTTTAAACATTGTATTGTGATAGGTAAAAGCATGATGCTAATATACTTTTAATATATTTAAAGATAGTAAAAAAAATTGTTAGTATATTTGCAATGTAGATAACTGATAGAACCTTTTAAGGTTCTATATAGAACCTTTTCTTCTAAGAGTATACTATTGAAAAAGGGAATCTATTTAAAATACAATAAAGTATACTTTTTTTCAATAGGGTGGGGTCTAATAAAATATGTGTTCATGCTTAATCATGTTAAAAAAAATTCAAACATTGTACATTGTTGCAGCACATCCCTTCCCTGGCAGTCTGCCAGTAACTCTTCTCAGTTTGCCCCAGTCCCCGGCGGCGATTTTTTTTTTTTTGCAGGGTGGTGTAGCTTCTCCAAAACCTTAAAGAACAGGGGAAATGTGACACGTTTTATACAAAACAAACAACCGATAAATTCTAAAGTATCATATATTTATTTATTTATTGTCTGTAAACCGCCCAAAAACAAGTTTAAAGTGTTTCTTTAGATTTTTATAACAGCCCGTAGGCTATAACTTACCGACTGTGAATAAACCCGCAGACAGGAGCAGAAGAGCCGTGACGGTGGAGGCCATAGCTCTTCTTCTCATGAAGCCTGCAGCGTTACCAAATCCAACTGAGGCTCGTGAATATTAATTAAATAGGTGGGCGTAAAAGGAACCGACTAGATTTCATCAACTGCAACGGTGAAACGAAAACGAAAGCGAAATTAAGTAAATTACCAAATTAAGTAAATAAATTACCAAATTAAGTAAATAAATTACCAAATTAAGTAAATAAATTGACTTTTGTTCAAATTCCCTGCATATTTTTGAGTCTTTCATGTTGCACCCTTTTCCCCTAGACGGGGTGTAACAGTGACCCAATGAGAATTTTATTGTCTGCTGATCATGCCTTCATTGCGAAATTTCCATAGCGTTGCATCCTTATGGGCATTTCGTAATTTTGGACTTTTCAGAGTCAGTTAAATCTCTTTTTTGGCCATGCATTTAGAATAAACTGTCTAATAAGCTGAATATAAGGTGTTTTTCACTGTAAGCCACACATCCCTCATCAAAAAAAGTTGATAGTTCTGTAAATTCTGACTTGCTTGAAACGCACCATTAATGTGAACCAATACTATTAAGAATTATTAAGATTGATGATTTGGAATTGGTAAAATGTGCTTGAAAAAACAAATAGGCCTATGATCAGAATATAAACTATCCTAACAATTGTGCAAGCACTGTGCAGAATAGGCTACATTTTAATAGTTAGATAAAAGTCTATACACTAAACAGACTTTTTTGTGTTTATCGCAGTACATGAAGGTGTGCACAGGGACAGGTTCATGAATGAACCATTCTTTCACTCTAATTTCTTTTCTCAGTGAACCTGTTCTCAAATAGCAATGATCAGGCTGGTTTGAAACGCCAAACGCCTCGCAGTGAAAGCAGACAAGAGTAGGCGACTGCAGTCAGAGAAGTGAAAGTGCAGTCAAGCTGGACATTCTCACTTCTTGAAGTGAATCAGCCACCTACGACACCAAAGCACGGATCACACTTGCTACATTTCAATGATGTTTGCTTTTAAAGTAAATATGATGAACAAGACCCACTTTGATTTTCCCCACTGATGATTGAAGAAGCCCGGCACATGTCACTAAAGAGATTGACATTTTGAGTGAACATTATGAGGTAAAAAAAAAAAATGTTTTAAGTGAAACTAATTTTTTTTACAAAAGTCACTCAACTTAACTTTTTGAGTTATGTTTTTGCTTTGATTTAAGTTGTATGTACTTAGAATATTAAGGATTTCAACTTGAAATTTTTTGTTGGCATAATTAAACAATTGACCCAACTACTTATTTCAAGTAACCTGGATTTTAAAAAAATTGTTGAAATATTATAAAACATACTTTTTCAAGTTGTCTGTACTAAACACATATAAACGACTTTGTCAACTGTTTCTCTTACGAATGAACAAATTTAAAGGCCAAAACAGTCAATTAGAAGTCTCATTAGCCAGGGTTTCTTTGAAAAAATAATTTCTCAAAATAAGCAGGTCTCTTTTTGTCTAATAAAATGACATTTCAATTGCTCAGTGTTTAAAGGTGATAATGTACTTAACACAATGAAAAATAATCAAAATGGAAGTTACATTTCGTACTTCACAGAGATGACTCCAATATGAGGGCTACATCACTGCAGTTACACGTAACCGGCTCCATCACATCATCCACAACTGCAAGGATTCCAACAGTCATGCCACTCTTTGTCAGGGTGGGAAAAGAGGAGGAATCAGTTGCATGAATAACTGATTTATTGAATATCAAAAGGCACACAAAAACAGGAACACAAGGAGGAATAATATACTCAATATATATTTTGTATAATTGGAAATATTCAGCATCATATTCAAAACATAAAATAAAATAAAAAATTAAGGTTAAAAGTATATACACAGAATTAAAAAATATTCCTTTTTATCTCACCAGTAGGGGGTCCCATAAACATTCAAGTGGTGTAACTTCACCAAACATTGCATAAAAGTCCAAAATCTTTGCAAAAACCATTGCAAAAAAGTCCAAAATCTTTAGGTGTGTTTTTCTCCAGCAGGTTTGCTGTCCGTTGTCGACTTTGTTTAGTTTTACATTTTTTATGTTCTCCTGTAGACCTTTCTTTGAAGTCCCTTTTTTTTTTAAAGAGACAGTAAGATATTTATTTTAACAATCAAGCTATTCACATTTCTCTCACATATAGAAATACATAAATATAAAACAGCAGTTAAACATAAATCTATATAGAAGTAAAGCATTGAATAATACGTGTTTTAAATCTATTGAGTTTAAACGAGAACACGTCTGTGAAAGAGTGTTAACTGTGTACTACAAATAGAATCGAAATGCTGAAACGATTTTTTATATTATTTTATAAAAGATGCTGATAATAAAAATAGTGATTTAAAATAAACAACTGTGAATAAATGTTGTTTTTGGTACAGCTGTCAGTTGCACACTGCAAAAGCAGCATGTGAAAGCACAACTGCGCGCGCTGCTCCTGTGCCGCATACACACTGCAAACACGCACTGCAAACAAAGTGTGTGTGAAACATCAGTTGATGCGACGGAGGTGCGAGAATAGGAATAGCGTGATCCTCCATCTTCAACAGGCTTTCTGCCGGAAGTCGCGACTCGCGAGTAATCTCCCCTCGCGTTCGTCACGGTGTCACTGAGTGTAAAAGCGCGAAAGGCAAAGCTTGAATTTCCAGGTATGTCCCTCTTTGGCTAATGTATTTTAGCAACATGGCTGCCGCCATTCGAGTGACTCACTCGTATGTATTATAAATGTATTATAAATGGCAGATTCTACGCTTACGAGAATACTTTATTAGTTGATTTAAGTAATTACACATGAATGAGCACATATACTTTTGAAAGAACAATGTGTTTTTTGCTAAGAGTCAATTAAAAAAGTTACAGATTGTAGCTTTAAAAATGACCACGTTTTATTTTAGATTTTCGTTTTTTAGTATATCAAATTGTATCAATGAAATGGTATTTTCTTTTAAAATTTACTCCAATAATCTTTGTTTTATGTACAGCTTAATAAAAAATCTTTACTTTTACAGTGTGTCGCAGAGTGAAACCTAAACTTAAAGGACTGATTGAAAATAAAACAGAAATAACTCTGACTATAACACATCCACTATATCAGTGGTTCCCAAACCTGTCCTGGAGGACCACCAACACTGCACGTTTTCTTTTTCTCCCTAGTCAAACACACCTGATGCAACTCATCAGCTCATTATCACATGGGTTAATGAGCTGATGAGTTGAATCAGGTGTGTTTGACTAGGGAGAAAAAGAAAACGTGCAGTGTTGGTGGTCCTCCAGGACAGGTTTGGGAACCACTGCACTATATAATCTGCATCGTATCCGGGGCATTCTTACTGACGAGTGAAAGTGCGTCAAACCTCCACAATCCAACAGTGACTGATGTGACAGACGCTTGTGGTTTAGTATCCGCTCTTCTGTGGCTGCATGTTATAGGCCGGCTGATCGGATGTCTCTGGAGAGTAAATTGTACATTGTGCACATAACCCTATCGTTATCGATAAGCGATACCGGGCTGGGCAGGGGGCGGATAAGCGATACCGGGCTGGGCAGGGGGCGGATAAGCACTACCGGGCTGGGCAGGGGGCGGATAAGCACTTCCGGGCTGGGCAGGGGGCATCATGGGATACGTGGCCTGACTTCCGTCATATGGAGCCTGAACACTGGGATATCCAGGGCTTGCTGGAAATGCAAAAAGACACTAATTATTTTCAAGGAAAATATCAGTACATGGTCTCAATCTGTCCAGTACTAGGTAGGGGTTGCACGACTACTGGTTTCTCCCAGTCAAAACAACAGTTATTATTTTTAATAAGTACCTATAAAAGTATGTTCTGTATAGTATGAATATGTATGAATGTAATCCGGACGTACTACATTCGTCATGTTGTCATTATGCAGTCGTGGCCTAATGGTTAGAGAGTCAGACTTGTAACTTGAATGTTGCGAGTCTCAATACCAGCAGGAAATGACTGAAGTGCCTTTGAGCGAGGCACCTAACCCCCAATCGCTCCCCGGCTGCTCTGGGTGTGTGTGTCCACAGTTTGCGTGTGTGTGTGTGTTTACTACTCACTACTCCTAATATGTGTGCACTAACTTGGATGGGTTAAATGGAGAGGACATATTCTGAGTATGGGTCTCATACTTCACAAGTCACTTTCACTCACTTCATTATCATGTGATCTACCCTGCCGTTCACAAATCCTCTCCCGTGGCCTCATGGGATAGTAAAGTGTCCATCGTATTCACACTTCAGAATCTCACTGGAAGTAGTAGGTCATCCGGGTACTTTTTGCCTACTCTTTTATGAGTACTGTGAATTCGGACATACTTCTTTTGTCACATACTGATTTCTGCCTGCTATGGAAGTATGAGATTTCAGACACAGTAACTCTCTTTGAGCATTCGCTTTCATGGCTTGCAGGTTTGCTTTTAGTGAATAAAAACAGGCGCGTCATTATGGTTGTACGCTCAAGTTCTCGACAGCTGCGACTACTGTTTGAAGTATTCAACTACCCAACCAACCAGTGAATGCAATCTCTAGTACAGGGGTGCAAACTCAGCTCTATGCTGCGTGCACGCTATGTCGTAATGACCATAAATAAAGCTCTGTATGCTTTCAAATCTCACTGTATTTTGATGTCATACACCGATCGGTCTGCACAGCGCCACTTCAAGTCGAACACACACCTTAAATCTGCGGTGGTCAGGAGGTACAGCGGCCACATGCTACAAGTCGTAGCTCTGAGAAAATGACCAGTTTACACGTTGTAATTACAAGTTCTACATGTACGTGAAGGCTTTTTATAGTTCAGAATAATTACGGTAATTACGACATGTCGTGAACGCACCTTTAGCTTCAACCCTTCAGGATAATTTTGAAAACTACAGGTATGTGTGTGTTGGAGCAGGGTTGGAAGTTTTTCCCCCCTCCTCTAGGTCTTCTCACCGGCTATGTGGTATGAGGGTGGGGGTCCTGGTGCATATGGCTGTCCCTGATATGGTCCCGTCTGCATAGGCTGAGCGCCGTAGCCCGGTTGGGTCGGCACAGGCTGGTATGCTGGATACTGAGCTGGCTGCATGACAGGCTGCTGCTGCTGCTGAATGAGTTGTGTATTCACGACTGTGGTTATGTGCGTTCCTCCTACCACAGCTGTGGGAAAAACAAGACCGAAATAAATATATAATTATTATAATTTTACTACCAGCCTAAATAATTTAACATTGTAACATTCTATTGACACTAAAACACTTACTTGTGGGTTTACTGCACATTTTGTAAATACAGCAGCAGGGGCAGCGGCGGCAGATGACGATCACAATGACTATGATCACAATCACCATTATTCCTGAAACGATGGCGGGGCTCTCACTGGTTTGTTTGCTGGACAGACTATGATAAAACATGAAGCAACAAGCATTATAAATCTATAAAATCGTATTATAATTTTATTTTTGATCATTAATCAATGATCCTTTTGTTTATAGAAAAAATATTTATTTTCCTATGTATCTGCAGTTAGTTTGGAGACTGGACATTAAAATTCACTTCTACACTTAAAAATAAAGGTTCTTTATTGGCATCTATTGTTTCATGACGAACCCTTACATTCATGGAAACTTTTCATTGCACAAACGTTTCTTTAGATCATTTTTCCCAGTGTGAAGAATATTTAAAAAAAAATCTTTTTAGAGCCGTTCACTGAAAGATTCTTGGGGGAACTGGAAATGGTTCTTCTATGACATGATTGCAAAAATCCTCTTTTGGAACCGTTATTATTAAGATTGTAGGGGCATGTAAGACTGAAAATACTGGTTGAGGCCCTGGTCTGAGACAAAGGGCTAATTACCATTTGACCTCCCCATACGACCTCACTTCCGCAAACTACTAAGAACTCACACAAGAATATGGTTTAATGTGAATGTTTATCATTGACTGTTATGTTTTTGGTGTCATTTGAAATGTCTCAAAGTGAGTGGTACAGATATCTCATATCCAGATAGATAAAATAAAAGGTAATAAGGTTTTAAGAGTTTATGGATAACTGACTTACAAAGGAAGGTGGTCTCTCAAGCAAATGGTCACCCACCCCCATGAAGGTGCGACCACTGCATGCAAATTTCTTTTGTTAGCACATGTTTCCTTGTGAAAGAGGTCTGACTATTTAATGAGATGCAGCAGAGAGTTCGGGGCCCTTTCTGTACTTCAGATCGGCCCCTGAGAGAAAGAAATCTCTCAGCCTCACGTATTTCTTAAAGTTGGGTTTGCATCTTCTCTCTATTCCAGAGCATTTGATGTTTTGTATCGATTATCTTTGAATTGATTATGAAATTGGCATGATACATTTACCTGACATAATAAATTGTTACATTTGATTATTCTAACTGACTTTGACATTATTTTCATTGAAGAGTTAAACGGAATAGTCAAACATTCGCTCACTTTTAGTGAGGCACAGATATTATTAAAACCTTTCATTTATGGAGTCAGATGAAATTACGAGAGAATACATGATTAATGTATTACAAATTTAACCAACCAATACTTTGCATGAGTGAGGACAGAACACGTGATTCCTTCCCCGTGTATTGGCGAACCGGCAATTGGACCAATATAGCGGGCCTTACAGGCAGATTTTGAGTACCCTAAGATTTTGATTAACATTTGCAGCATTAATAATTAAGATGCTTGCATATTGTAGTAGGTAGTAAATAAAAAGTATCTGTCCATTCACTCTCATGTTGCTTGAAATGTTTATGACTCTTATCTTGTGTAACACAAAATTAGTTATTGTCAATATATAAAAGCTGCTCTTTTCCATATAATAAAAACACATGGTGTTACTCCACAGGGCTGCATTTCCCAAAAGAATCGTAGGCCTGAGTATATCGTAGAACAATTGCCACCAATGAGGTCTAAGATCAACTTAGCTCATGATACTTTTAAGAATCAAAGCCCTGGATAGTTGCATTGTGCTTGGATTATTAAAAATCTACAATATCAAATTTGCAAACTTAGCCACTAGACTGGCACATATATATATATATATATATATATATATATATATATATATATATATATATATATATATATATATAATTTTTTAACTAAAACATCTGTTTATATAACAAACAGTTTTTCTTTGGTCCCGCCTTTTCCTGCTGTAAATCCCCTCTACAAAAACTTTTAATGTTGCATCATGTTCCTTCTCTCTTGCCTCATTTTTCTTTTAATTGACTAAATTTTTTCAATTCAATTGAAATGTGAACGCTACAGCTTTCGCAGCCAAAAACTTTTCATTTCTTTGTTCTTTAAATATCAAGCAAAGCATTTTCCCACCTTGCACTGCACAAAGTGGCAGTTAAAATTGTAACGTGTCAATCTGGGGGATACATCTTGAAAACTGGAGTTTAGTAAAAACGACCACATCCTCTGTAGGAAACGATGGGTGGAGCGACACACGGAGAGACAAAGCCTCAAATAACACACATCGCAAAAACATTACAAAAAAAGTACATTTGATTTGGTTGCAGGTTTGAGATTATCCTCAGCAATTAGATACACACCAAATATTTCAGAAAAAATCAATATGGACTTAGCATTTCACTGATTTATCACTAGTTAACATTTACAGATCATGAGGGAGAAATTAAAGCAATAGCTGACCCAAAAAAATGTAAATTATGTTTTTATTTTATTTTAAAGACTTCAAAATTTCTCTTCTTTTGTGGAAAAGGACTTTTGCGTCTAAAAGACATTTTAATTAAGACAGAATCGAATGTCTTACACTTTGCACACGTCTTGATCGGTTAACTTCGAATAAGTATTGGAGCAGCAGTATCTGTTATCGCAGGTCCCACAGCAGTGCTGCCCATACTGGCAGCTTATAAAGGGCTTGTACTCGTTACTGTTGGTGGTGTAGCTTCTACAGTCATCTCCAAAACCTTAAAGAACAGGGGAAATGTGACACATTTTATACAAAACAAACAACCGATAAATTCTAAAGTATCATATATTTATTTATTAATTGTCTGTAAACCGCCCAAAAACAAGTTTAAAGTGTTTCTTTAGATTTTTATAACAGCCCGTAGGCTATAACTTACCGACTGTGAATAAACCCGCAGACAGGAGCAGAAAGACCGCAACGGTGGAGGCCATAGCTCTTCTTCTGATGAAGCCTGCAGCGTTACCAAATCCAACTGAAGCTCGTGATAATTAAGTAGGTGGGCGTAAAAGGAACTGAAAGACTTCATCAAATGCAACGGTGAAACAAAAGCGAAAGAAGAAGAAAAAACTTGTGAAACTTTCCTGAATGTGTAAATCTGAAAACCACAAAGTATTTTAATGAATCTCTTTTTTTCACATTTAAGAACAGAAATGTTATAGGAAAAAGGATTTGAATTAATATGTCTAATTTGGAGTGCCTTATGTCGATCCAGTGTCTGATTTGATACAGAGGAATGTTCAAAGAGGGTGTAAATATATTTTCCCATACGTGGAGATGTTATAATAACTTATTTAACATAAATTAGTTTAGTTTAAGATGTGTGCACTGTATTGACCATTAAACAAAAGGCCATAACATGATATGTGTCAAAACAATGGGTCTCATTCACTAATAATTGCGTGGATTATTTTGTATAAGCACAGGAGAACTTCTCACGAAAAAAATCTCCCCCTAAATCACTGCACGTAAGTACGCACATGTATTTGTTCTTAATCTCATTCTAATGTTAGAGAATTTGGAGTATTCTAAATAGCGGCCGCGTGCACAAGTTTTTGTTTCATTTGCATAAAACACGCCCAATCTCCATATAAGGGTTTTCCGCACAACCTTTCCTTTAAAGGGTAACTAAACCCTAAAACAACTTTTTTTTAGTTAACGACCTGTAAGACTGGGGCTTTATTAATGCTGTTCATTGATTCAAGTAATTTTTTTGACATTTGGCTATAAAGTGTTTTAATTCTATAATATATGGTGTAAAAACGTCTGAGTGCTGCCCTCTTGAGGTTGAACGGTGGCTACTGCAGTTGAATTTTCCTATTGGAAGTTGTGGTGCTCTGTGACGTAAGAGAGTACTAGCTCACCACGCCCTTGCCTACAGAGAGACGCCATCTCAGGTGCATGCCCCCCCCTCCGCTGGGCTCTGCCCACTTTTCCAGCATTTTTCAAATATTGCCAGTCAGTGGAGTCAGGCTCTGACCAGGGGTTTAGTTATATTACCCTTTAAAGCCGTTCGACGCTCTCTTCAAACAATCGAAAGCTGTCGATTTGTTCGTGAAAACGTTCGTTTCATTTGTGTGTACACATGCTTAGTGACTGAGAGACCCACTTATTTAATTTTGGCAGAAAATGCCTTCCATAACTACTGAGTGCAAATTCTTAAGTTAAAATAAAGTGAAACAAACTAGAGGGGCCGAATGTTTTGCTAACGTCCCTAGGTTATAAAAAACATATTTTTGAATGTTCTCTGAACTTTAAAGTGCCCCTATTATGGATTTTTGAAAATTACCTTTCATGTAGTGTGTAACATAGCTAGCTCTAAGTGAATGGAGACATCCTGAAAAGTTTTAAATCTGAAAGTGCACCGTATATAAAGTTATTGTCTTTCAAAAGTAAGAGTCGACTCTGAGTCAATGAAATGAATCGTTTTTCAAACAAGTCATAAGCCGTTTCGTTGTCAAGACGAAACGTTAGCATATTGCCCGCCCACTTATTGCACGCAGACACCAGGGAAAACTTGAACCCTTTCAAACACTGCAGCTGATTCCTGTGGATACTGGACAGCATAATGTCGAAGACACGGTTCTCTACAATGTGAAGGTAAAGCCAGTTTTTTTTTTTTCACTGCCCAAGGACAAGTATGTGAAGAATCAGTGGTTAAAATTCATCTTTACCATGATACCACAGCAGTATAATCCTAAACTTTTGCTGTGTTCACCTTTATTTTACTGAGACTTCTTCTCAAATCTCGGAGTTCAATGCAGGATTCGCAAAACGTTTGCTCTTGAAAGATGGTGTTCAAAATACTTAGTTTTGAGTTTTATATTGTGTAGGTCTCCTGTGAACTGGTTAACTCACAATATTACGGTCTTACTGAAATACTTCTGTCTATCAGTTGTGGGCCACTATTACCTAAAACTGTCTATTAATGCATATTGTCGCTAGTTACGCATGTAACTGTGGTTCTGTGAATTCTGGATGACCGCCAGAGGCAGTGTAAGCACTATGGATTATCGCAGTGCCAGCTAAATAGGTCGAGAGAATATACCAACAAAGTCACGTGGCGTGACGTATGCTGAGCCCTGGAGAGTTATAAGCTACAGTAGCTCAGCATTCTGCCTCGGTACGCCTTTCTCGCGCATTCCGAGTGACTGAGAACTCTGGCGGTCAGTAAGAATGAAACAGAACGCTAGTTACGTATGTAACTGTGGTTCTGTGAATTCTGGATGACAGTCTCTAACAGTGAACAAATTTCCAGAGAGAGAGCCATTGCGCGAACCGCGTCTCTGACAATCGTAGGAACAATTTTTGAGAATCTGGGAGGCCGGCGTCGAAACTGTAGAGTATATCCCCTGTTTAAGGTTGTCAACACCCAGGGGTCTGCTGTGTTGGACCTCCAGTATTCCAGCTGTTCTATAGAAAAACGATCGACCGCCGTCCTGACTGTCTCAGGCTTTATGTGCGATTTTTAGTGGTCGCGGGGGGACGCTGACGGGGTCCTCATGGAAACTGTCGGTGAGGTGGGCGAAAAACTCTCGCATCTTCAGGAACACGAGGTCTTTGAGGGGGCTGTGACTGAGGTGTAGTGTGCCGACGGAAACGTTGCTCCGGTGTGGCATAGTGATGTCGGGTCTGAACCGCTGGCATCCTAAAGGTAGGGTTGCACTGCACCTGTGTCAGTTGACGAGTGGCTTCAGACAGCTTTACCCTCTTTTCCAACAGTTCCGGAACATTTGGACCAAAAATATGCCCGGGGACAAATGGAAGATCTCTCAAGGTTTTCTTACAGTCCTCCGGTAGCCGTGCTTGGACAAGCCACATTTGACGGCGGGCTGCCAGAAGCGTGGCTGTAAGACTACTCAGCTCGCGGGTCACATGGCCTGTTGCCAACAGAGCAGTTTGCAGAAATTGTGAAATAGAGGGATCCGCAATTGTAGGTTCCAGCGTACTGGTGGCAGGAAGAAGTAACTGGCAGATTGTATTTTCTGCATGAACAATGTAGGCAACAGACTCATATGCCTTTTTTAGCAAGGAATCCGTGCAACCGCATTGCGCACTTGGACATCGCACATTCCCTCGTAGAGCCTCATCAGGAGACACCACCAAAGCTGCCACAGGCTGCTCTATCTCCGGAGCACGACCCAACCCAGTAGAATCTGCTTCAGCCATAGATGCTAGCATTTGAGCAATCTTTGAGCGCTGCTTAGGCGGGCCAGAACCAGTGAGAGCATTTGAAAATTCAGCCATAAAATCCTTACATGGTGGCATGGCAAAAGAAGTTGCAGCTGTGCCCTCCGCTGCTGGGTAACCAGTGAAAACAGCCTGAAGTGATGGTTGTGCAGACACATCCATAGTATGATCGTGAAAAATGGAATCTGAAGCACTAGTAGAAAGCACATCCAACTCAGAATGATGAGAAAAACAAGGGGAATCAAGAGACTCTTCCCCAGCTCCCTGAATCTGAACATTCTCATCCTCCTGTGTCAACTTCACAGGTGTAGCAGATGTGACAGGCTGAAGGGAGTGAAGCAGGTGTTTCAGCTCTGTCATCTCTGAAGAAAGCACCGACACCATCATAGAAAGTGAACTTCTCTTAACATGTGAAAGTTCATCTCCTTGCGAAGTGGCCTTGTTAGCTGGGAGGGGAGCACCAGCTGTCGCCGACGGCCTGCGCTTCCGAGTGGGCGAAGGGGCTACATCTAACTGCCCAAATTTCACTGTTGAATTAGGGTCTAACTCGGCAAGACGGAGCCATTGTTCCGACATAGGTAAAAGGCTGCAGTGCATGCACGGGTCCGTGAGAGCCTCTTGCAGATGTTGAACACCCAAACACGACGGACAGATGTCATGACCGTCGTCAGGGAGAAGATTATTAGGGCACAGCTTATAAGTCAGTGGAAAACCAGTGGCAATCGAGCTGTGAGCCATAGTTACTCGCTAATATCACCCTCGGATAGCACCGTAAGGTTAAGTTAAGCGGGATGAAAAAATAATAAAAATAAAAAGATTCCCTCGGGTGAACCGACAGATAATGCCAACAAATATCTCACAAACAAGTAATAAAAACTCAGTGAGTGTTTTAGCGCAATTTTCTCACCTCATGGGATCACAACACTAAGAGATAGTAAATCTTTTCCTGGATTTTTTTTGTGCGTTCCCGAGATTAGACCTTCCTTAACATAATGCCGAAAACCTGAAGTCTCTAGGTGGTCTGGTTGAGGAGTAGATAGAAGTGCAAGATTGGTGCGCACAGACGCACAGAACAGAAATCATGAGTTAACAATCGCAATTTGTCCGGTGGAAAATTGCGCTAAAAAGAGAAAAAATGTCTAAAAAGGCCGGCGGATTGAACCGAGGGACAAAAAGTATAACATGAATTCGAGTAAAAACACTCTGAATAAATGTCAACGGAGACCGTTTACTCATAGGCACGGAAAACACAAGCCACCGGATAGCACCGAGAGGCACCGAGTGTTACCGACGAGCACTATACTCAATAGAAAAACTATACATTTTCTACAAATCCTTTGGAGTGGCGTAGACGCGCGCTGTCACAGCTTGTGAGGACGAATCTCGCTGCTCTTATAGACCTTATGTAGCCCCGCGCTCATTGTCTTTTGTCTTCCGGTTTGTATTTTCACAGTGATCTTGCGGATTTATGAATGAACGGCTCGTTTTAAAATCTTTCCGGTCTACTGACATTTGTTAAGACATCTGCTTTAAACACTATCCTCATGATAACTTTCATTAACTTTACATTAAGTACATCAACTTCAACAGCTAATTACTCCTCGACAGCGATGCCATTGAAATGCACAAAGAGACCGCAAAAACGGAAGTTCAAAGACAATATTCTAAAGATGGCGGCGCCCTTGTTTCTCTGGCGCATAAGGTCCAGGGGGGCAGGGTTTTATATTATTTTGAAGTAACCCCGGGCGCCGCCATTGGCTAGCGGACCCCCACCTGTTGTTAGCATCCCATTGACTCCCATTCATTTTGGCGTCACTTTGACAGTGAATAACTTTACAACTGAGGCGTTTAAAGACTCCATTTGTCCATTATTTATTTCTAAAGAAACACGAAAATGTATAAAAGGCTCCATTACCTTGTAGCTTACATTATGGCCCCGTAGAAGCAATTTTTGTAAAAATAGGCTAACGATTGCGTCATAACCACGCGACTCTCTGTCGCACAGTAGAGAGATTACCGTATGGACAGGAGGAGAAGCTCGCGGGCAATCGGGGGGACGTGGAGGCAAAATGACAAAATAATTAATCAGAATACATAGCAAAAGTTTCTCCTGCTCCTAGCTCATGGACAGCTCTTACTCACGCTCTCCGTCTCTGCAAGTTTCGGAAGGGAATGATTCAGATTTCTCTCGGCACAGCTACTAGAAGACAGACGGGTTGCTCACGCCACATCTACGTCGTCAAGCTCAGTTTGAGTCTGCGCAGTACGCTCGACCCCCAGGAAGTAAGAGTTTCTAATTGACTTCACTTTGTCTCCGTTGAATCCAATGGGGTCGCTGTGTCCATTTTCTTTTACTGTCTAAAGCCGCTTTTCCACCGAAATTACCCGGAACAATTTGTCCCAGGAACTTTTTTCCCAGGAACCTTTTTTGCCCCAGACCGGTTGCTTTCTGCGTTTACACCGCGGTCTAAAGTACCGGGAAGGTAAACTGCGCGCAACTGCGCCCAACCTCAATGCGCTATTTCAATCCTGTTATAGTAAATTTGTAACATGGTTTGCCTTGCAATAGATGACAATGTGTAAACATAATGACTTAATATTAAAAGCTGTGGCAGAAAAGAGACGAGCACTGATAAAGCGTGTTCAGAGCTCGTAATGCTAACGTTAGATATAAAATTGTATGTTATCAGCTATTGCGGACATTGGCCGTGAGATGGCTGTGACGAACGCGCAGAAAGTTTCCTCTTCCACAAATACCCAAATAATAAAGCCTGAAACTCGTCGCCAGTCCCCCAGTTTTTTTTATTAAATTCCATATTTGCAGACAGACAACTTTACTGCATGAAGCCACTTTTTAAAAGGGAGGTTAAAAATAAAGAAAATGCTGCGTGGAGTCATCCAACCAAAATGCGGCGTGAACACAACCAATCAGCTTGTGCAGCGCACAAGTCCCACCCCTGAAAGTTCCTGAACTTTGAAAAAGTACTACCAGAGAAGACGGGCTCTGGTACTACCTCGTGAGCAGGGACTATCGGAGGGGCAAATATTTACCCGGAACTTCATTTAGACCCTGGTTCCTGCGGTGTAAACACATCGAGTACCAGCCCAAAGTTCCTAGTTCCTGGGGAAAGCTCCTGCGGTGGAAACGCGGCTTATGATAAGGTCTATAAGCTGCACCTGACAGCGCAAATAATCACTCAATAATACAACCTATCCAACCAAGCGAGAAAGCGAAAGAGGCAGAATGCTGAGTAGCTTATAACTCAGTTTATACCTCATGTCACGTGACTTGGTATTCTCTCGACCCATCTAGCTGGCGCTGCTATAATCCAGTGTTTACACTGTCTCTGGCGGTCAGTAAGAATGAAACAGAACTATCGTTCTCACTAACGTTACTTTGAGTAAAGATTAAGCTTGGAGCAAGATTTGTTTTTACCAACGTTTATGTTACATAAGTGATTTACGCTAGAGCTCGGCTAATGTGGGCTGCCAACTCTCACGCATTGAGCGTGAGACTCACGCAATTGACACTTTTCACACGCTCTCACGCCACACATCCATTTTCTCACGCAACAGAAAAATTGCGGAGCAAAGAGGTACTTTTAATATTAAACTAATTCTCAGCTCTTAGATTCCATCAATTTTATTACGAAATTCAGACAAAAATACCGGTTTGGCGCTTGTAAATGTAACGTGACAGATCGCTGAGCGCCTCAGTTCAAGTGCACGTGAACCGATCATCTGTTACTTTTTTATTTAAAGATGCAGTACAACTTACCGCAAGTATATATAATATCGTCCAATTAGTGTTTTTCAACCACGGAAAGAGGTCAATATAACAGCAGGAGAACAATTACGTCACATAACGTTACATTTACCTCAGGAAAGCCATTTAATGACCATAGCATGTTAATTGAATAGAAAAAATAGCTAGAGAGGAGATTTTGCTGAGCACTATATTACATATTTATTATATTTTTTACTTATGTCATTAAATAATTGATATTATAACAAAAACTGCATTATATTTAATTTAATTTGTTATTTTTAATCTTTAATAATACCAGCAGATTGGGCCCTCTATGTTTACAGCATTAGGTGAGATTATTTTTTTAAATAAAATTTAAAATAAACATGTACCTAATATTTATCAAAATTAGTCAATATTGAATCAAAAATCGGAATCAAATCACAAGAATGGAATTGAAATCTTGAAATGTTTGTCAAGCAATAATAAAAACTGTATCCTACCAGTCATTGTACCATGTAAACATTGTAACATGTTGTCACTAAACTTCATAAAATTCTATTTAGTTACCAAATGTTTTGACAATCACAATTACACTTATTGTGATGCAATATTTGTTTTTACACCTTAACTTGACTTAATTTAGTACACTTGAACTTTGAAGCCCTAATAGGGTGTTCATGAGTAAGCCAGTTAAAATGGAGTGGTTATAACTACATTACAGATGACAGACCACTTACAATTGTTGGACTTATCTCGTGTGCATGTCCATTAAATCACAAACGCAAAACATCAATGTTAAAGAATTTTATTTTGCATTGAACAAAAGCATGTTTGATGGTTCATGCACACAGGAATCTGAATTCAGTCCAATGACAAATCCCTTCAGGTTGAAGATTTGGGATGTCTGAAATATTCACAGGTCAAATGTGCCTCACTGTCCTCTACAACATATTCATATTTACAAGCTATAAACAAAACAAAAAAACAACAGACCACAGCACATAAATACCACACACATTACAGTTTCTGTGATGTAGAAGCTTTAAGCAATAAATAATAAATATGTAATGAAAACCTACATTATAATTCTAGTAATGTAATACCGCTATCATTTAATGAACAATTTTTCTTCTCTGCAGTCTCAGGAAATTCTCTTTTATTGCGAGGACTAAACTACTGCCAGTTCAAATCTGGCAACTACCGAAAACGAAAAATGTAATTTACAGGCATGACAGGCATCCAATACTGCAACCTTTCTCTCTGTTTTTAAAACCATATAGTGAGTCATCCACACATTGACATGCTACATTCAGTGATACGTATGTGCCAACTGCTGGTGTGAACACTCTGGACTTCACTCAACGATAAAACAAACATATACGAACCGAAAATGACAAATACCGTTTTCTTCTCTGAGATGTTCTTGTGGGATTGAAGACTCCAGTTTCCTGTCAAGCGAATTTGAGATGGAGGGTTATATATGACAATGATTTTTGGCATTATGTGACTCTTGCTGTTACAGGAAACCATGGCAGTCATATTATAAGAACAAACCTCAGACAGAAAACCATGGCAACATTACAATAGGAACAGCTCAAGACCAGAAAACATGGCAGCTGAGTTACAGGAACAATCCTCAGGGTGGAAAACATGGGAACCATGTTATTGGAGCCACTGTCAGACTGTAAACCATGGCAACTGTTATAGGAACAACTGTCAGACTGGAAACCATAGCAACTGTGTTATAGGAACAACTGTCAGACTGGAAACCATGGCAACCATGTTATTGGAGCAACTGTCAGGCTGGAAATCATGGTAACTGTGTTATAGGAACAACTGTCAGACTGGAAACCATGGCAACTGATTTACAGGAACATTTATCAGCCCGGAAACCATGTTATAGGAACAACTGTCAGACTGGAAACCATGGCAACCATGTTATTGGAGCAACTGTCAGGCTGGAAATCATGGTAACTGTGTTATAGGAACAACTGTCAGATTGGAAACCATGTTATTGGAGAAACTGTCAGACTGGAAACCATGGCAACTGTGTTATAGGAACAACTGTCAGACTGGAAACCATGGCAACTGATTTACAGGAACATTTATCAGCCCGGAAACCATGTTACAGGAACAACTGTCTGACTGGAAACCATGGCAACTGTGTTATAGGAACAACTGTCAGACTAGAAACCATAGCAACTGTGTTATAGGAACAACTGTCAGACTGGAAACCATGGTAGCCATGTTATTGGAGCAACTGTCAGACTGGAAACCATGGCAACTGTGTTATAGGAACAACTGTCAGACTGGAAACCATGGCAACTGATTTACAGAAACATGTCTCAGCCTGGAAACCATGGCAACCATGTTACAGGAACAATTGTCTGATTGGAAACCATGGCAACTGATTTACAGGAACATTTCTTAGCCTGGAAACCATGTTACAGGAACAACTGTCAGACTGTAAATCATGGCAACTGATTTACAAGAACATTTCTCTGTCTGGAAACCATGGCAACCATGTTATTGGAGCAACTGTCAGACTAGAAACCATCAGACCCTCAGAAAGGAACCCATGTCAACTGTGTTACAGGAACATCCGTCAGACCAGAAACCATGGTGACAGTGTTATGGAATAAATCATGACGATTGTGTTACAGGAAAATCCCTCAGACTGGAAACCATGGCAGCTGCATTACAGAACAACCCTCAGACTTGAAACCATGGCAACTGCATTAAAGAACATCCCTCAGACTGGAAACCATGGCAGCTGCATTACAGAACAACCCTCAGACTGGAAACCATGAGAACTGCATTACAGAACAACCCTCAGACTGGAAACCATAACAACATTTAGGCAGGCTGTTACAGTAACAACAGTAAAAACAAGAGGGATCCATGGCAACAGTGTAGAAACCTATAAAAGAAGATTTTTACAATCTACAAAAGAAGCTGTCCTATAGTAATCCTGCAGAAGATTTGATTGTTTTATATATATTAACAAAAGGGAAATAATAAGGAGTGAGTTGATGTGGATGGACAGATGCGTGATAGAACGTTCCGGTGTTTTAGGTTTCAGGACTGGATTTACAGCTACACCACAGCCCTGTTCATCATTTTCTTTTCTCGCGTCTCTCTTTTTCTTCAAGTAGTCTTTCCCACGCAATCGTTTGACTCGTTCCGTCCCTCAGTCGAGCTTGCTGAGGAAGTCGAGCAGAGCGCGGTGGAACTCGCGGGGTTTGTCCATGTAACAGGCGTGTCGTGCTCCTGCCAGCTTCACCGCGGTGTGATGGGGCAGCTGAATCAGGTTCTTATGCGATTGGGCGCCCAGGTTGGTGTCTAACTCCCCATATATGATCAGCGTTGGAGTCTGTCATACATACAGGAAGTGAGAGTTAAAACAGGTCAAGGAATTCCTAATTGTGAGATGATTAGAAAGAAACACGGCACCTGGATGTCGCGGTACTGCTGTGGGGTGATGCCGCGGGTGCCCACGGGGGCGATGGGCACAAAGCCGTGCAGCTGGGAGCTGTGTTTCTGGAGGAACGGCAGGGCGTAATGGCCGCTCATAGACGGGCTCAGTAACACCGGCGCTCGCACACCCAGAGCTTCCAGAAAACGCTTCAGCAGGTCCACGCGGCTCTGATCCGACTTTACCGACTCTGAATCTGGAGAGTTCCCGAAACCTGAGGAGGAGCGAGTCGGTTACATATCAAAAACATTAATAAAGTAATGACTTAAGATTTTTCTAGTCGACTAGTAGTCGTCCATTTAGGCTATTAGTCGACTAATCGCATGTTTATATTAATTTAATTACTTAAATATGTACTGGGGAATGCTAAACCATAATGAACGTTAATATATTCCACGCTCAAGTGCACACATTAAGCTTTCCAGAAAGCACTGGCAAAAGTAATGATTATGAATGTGTCGGAAAAAATAGCAAGGAGACATTTTAATAATCTACTAATAAACTATTAGTGTCGGCTGCAAATATGAAATTAACGATGCTGACTCGCCTTCTCCGCAGTAGCCTAGTGAACGCGCCTTTAGAGAGAAATGCACCTTTCATATAGATTACATAATCAGAGAGTATTTGATTTCGATTTAAATTGGTTTGTCCAAAAGTAGATATTTTGAGCTTTCTATAGATATATTTCTCATGTCTGTGAGGCAAGTAGCCTATACGTTGAGTTTCAGTTCATTTTTGTGACGGGCTCCAGGTCACGAAGACCGACACGGCAGAAAGCGCATCCCGTTTGTTTTCTTTATTTTACAAAAGCACAACGTTTTGTTGTAACTGTGAGTTTACACGAATAAAAAGTTTCTAATGATGCATTACTCTTTTCTGTATGAACAAAAATGACAGAGAATTTTAAGTTGTTTCTGCTGTTATCAGGAAAAAAAATTATATCAGGACAAAAAACAGGAAACAAGTAATAAAAACTCAGTGAGTGTTTTAGCGCAATTTTCTGACGTCATGGGATCACAACACTAAGAGATAGTAAATCTTTTCCTGGATTTTTTTTGTGCGTTCCCGAGATTAGACCTTCCTTAACATAATGCCGAAAACCCGAAGTCTCTAGGTGGTCTGGTTGAGGAGTAGATAGAAGTGCAAGATTGGTGCGCACAGACAGAACAGAAATCATGAGTTAACAATCGCAATTTTGTCCGGTGGAAAATTGTGCTAAAAAGTCAGTAAAAAAGAGTGACGCGCCAGATGTCTGCCTGTCATGCAGTCTGAACAAACACTTGGATATGCGTCTTATAATAGCGCACCTTTATCTAGGTTAACGTTAGAGCGAGCATGTAGTTTCTACATCTTGTAGCTTATCAAATGATAAGCCATATTTGAGTTTGATTGATGATAGGCGAACGTTTGGATTTCCCGCCCATCATACTGTAATTACCACAAGGAACCGCCATTAATGATCTGTCCCTCACGGACGTGTGACTTCACCACTTCCTGTGGAGTTTTTTTTCTGCGACTAACTGACTAATAAAATTCTGCGACTAACTGACTAAGCCTCTTCTTGTCGACTAACGTTTAGTTGACTATTATGAGGCAGCCCTACTTCTAAGTTTACAGAGCTCATACCGGGCAGGTCGAGCGCGAGGGCCTGGTACCCGTTGGACGCCAGTAGGCTGAGGGTGCCCAACTCCTCCCAGGTCTTAGAGGTGAAGGCCTGACCATGAAGCAGCACCATCTGCAGCCTGAGGACGAGAAGATACACTTACTGAAACTCAGCATAACAATAGGTCATATGGAATCAAAATATTTATTTGTAGAATTTAGCAAGATTGGAAATGACCATGGTTACCACAGTTTCCATTAAAATACCACATTCAGTAGCGACAGATCTTTTCTTATGTAGTGTGACATAAACGGATTATCAAAAATTATCGAAAAAAAAAAAAGTAGGACGGGGACTTGGTTGTATCCATTAGTTGATCGGATGGATCTGAATGCGAACTTGAAGTCGATTGTAAAAAAGGGGCAGGTTTATGTGGACTAAATGATTGAAGAAATCTGGCATACGTCACCAGAGAGAAGTCTGACAATTCACCAGAACATGATGAAAAATTTGATGAAAAATTCCCATTTAAAAAAAAAAGAACATGCATGGATGAATCGTTCACAATAATATCAATAACATGCATTAAGAAAATAAATAGGGTGAATTTCCATTTCATGCTGATGTTAGTACTGCACTGTGTGAGCTGTGCTACGTACATCTCTATGCTATTGACAATAAATGATAAACCTGTTTTGCATGCAAAATATCGCTATAGGGAAACACTTTTACAAAGGAAGTCTAAGGGGCAAGCCAAGGTATGGAAGTTTCCGGAAGTTTTTCTAGTCACAATTCTGCCTTTTTTTCTGACAATTGCACATTTAGCCCCCAGTTTCACAGACAAGTCTTAAACCCAGACTAAAATGCATGTTTAAACTGTTTTAACTGAAAGCAACTTGACCTGACAGATCTTAATGTCAGTGCCATTGTTTTGCCTCAAATGCAATAATGTTTTTTTCTAAGGCACGTAAAGCTACTTAAATGTTCTGATTAAAACCAAGTCCTCCTGGCTTAATCTAAGCCCTGTCTGTGAAACAAGGCGGTAGTTAATTATTGTTACTCAGTACTTAATTACACTATAACACGAACACATAAAGTGTAACTTAAGGTTTTTATCCTGGTGTGATGGGCGCTTATCTAGTAAGGAAGGCCATAGTATAGCCATTAGATTTGTATTCGTCACAAACTGAGGAACGAGTCAGTTTTAATATTCTGTGTATAGCCTAGAGCTTTTCGATTATTGCGTCAATTTTTTTACACATAGGCACGTGCCAAAATTGCTGTTTTATCTAGGCAGTTCACTAGCTTTTATATAACTGTTGGAATTAAAATGACCTGGGCAGTATCTGTCGTCCGGCGCTGTCCACGGGTAGAGCCTCCCGGAAGAAGAGCGGCGGGTCCCCGGGCAGCTGCCCGGTCCTGACCGTGATGTTGATGCCGGACGGCGGAGGAGGAGAGGCGGGCATCAGACCCATCCGCTGCTGCACCTCCAGAGACGGCTCCATGCTCCCCTGTCGGATGGAGGGCAGCAGCAGATACAGCAGCACCGTGGCCAGTAACACCAGCCCCAAAACCACCAGACGGTTGCGGAAGAAATTCATCATCTGCATGGAAACCCATTTAATTACAACAACAACACTCGGTTTAACAAGATGACACGAGGAGGACACATTAATCTCATTAATCACAGCAGATTAAACAACCAGACTCCATTTTAACCGGTGGACATAAAAAAAAAATACATGAAAATACCTTAAATGCAATATCCGAATATATAAAATACTTGCATATTAAAATAAAGCATGCATATTTGTAATTTGTTGTTAATGCATAAAAGTCTACATCCAAGTAACGTCAATCATATAAAGTGCGCAGACGCACTGCAGCTCTAACCAACCTGCCGATGTATACCAAATATAAGAGCTGTGTCGCGCGTTTAGTACGTACCTAAAAAAAATTAAGAAATAATGTAAATATCCAATAATTGATGGATGCCTGAAAGTTTGAGATAGACCATTATTCGCACGTAGTGAGCAGAGCAGCGTTAATGCGTCACACACAATAATAGTTCCGTGTGGAAACACGCGAACGTGTGCGAAGGTTCCGTTTGAGTGTTGTGTTCAGTCCTGTGGTTATAAGTTTATCTTTCCATAACTTCTCCCCCCTTAAAAGTACCATTTGGAATAATAGATATATATGGGTTAGAAACGAATCAATATTTTTTGAGAATTTTTAAAAAGGTAATTATTTGGGTTAAACAAATGTTGGCGTTTTATACAATTATACAGATTTTTATTTATAACTTTTCAGTTGATCCCATCCAATATCTTTTGGTTTTACAAGCAATTCCAAAGGAAATATTTGAGGCTATTAGAATGTAATAATTATACTTTACAAACAGTTGAAGAATTTACTTTTTGTATCAAGTTGCAGGGCAAGGATTTCACAAGTTCTGGATGTAATAATATTTTTGTGCTTTCCCTTCTACAATCTAAAAGTATACTTGGTGTTACTAATCACTGGAATTCTCTATTTTTAAAAAAAACAAACATCTTGATTGGAGTAAAATGTGGATGACACACCTCATAAAGTGAAAGAGGTTTCATATAAAATTTTCCATCGAGTTGACCCAGTTAAATCACTTGTGGCACAGCGCTTTCATTTGTTTTGTTGTTGTTGTTTTTTGTACAGATTTCCCCTGAGACTATTAATCATTTATTTTGGGAGCTTCCCAAGACACAAATGTTTTGGAAAAAACTCAATAATTACGTAGAAAGAAAAGCTATGATTCATGTCAACTTTGTAGATGATGATGTTATGCTAAAATGTTTTTTATTTGATGGTGCTAAAATCTTGTAGATATTTGATTTAATTATAATAATTCCCTGTTACTACATTCATAAAATCAAAAGGAATGAAAAAAAATCTAATTTCTAACAATATAAAATTAATGTTAAAATATATTTGGAAACAAATTTCTTTTTCTGTAAAATGCCTTTTTTTCTCTCATGTATTTTTCTTACCCCTGACATGTGGTTATATGTACTCTTGTATGTACAATGTTTTGTTCTAATTAAATTTCAATTAAAAAAAAAGCTAATCTTTCCTTGGACATCTTTCAGTTGTTGCGAAACGAAATCTCATAATATTATGGCATGTTACTACACATTTGGAAACGTATGCAGCCCCAAAGGGACACAGTAATGATGGGCAGATAATTAGAAGGGAGGAAAATTTTGATTTCAATGCTTTTGCAAGCGAGGGGAACGCAAAAGATTGCAAGCGAATGCAAAAGCATTTAAAAAATATCATTTTTCTTTGCATCTCATAGGTTTTGCATCACCATTTCCAGTTACGGCCTCAGTCTGCGTGTATAAGACGACTCAATTTTACTATAGTAACGCTAAATGCATGCTACTGTTATAACATAGTACCACCTTTTGTTTTAAAAACACTAATAAAAGGCACCAAGGTATTTTGGACATAGTAATACCATGTTTTTGGACATCAACCAGGGTAATACAGTATATAGCAGGCCTTACTGACACTACTATGAGCTTACTATGGAACAACTTTGGCAAAATGTTAACAAGAGCAGTATAATTTGAATACAATAGAGGACAGAAATTGCATATTCAGTGTTTTAATTTCTATTCTAGTCAAATAAAGATAAAAATGTACCATTCTTCAAACCAAACCTTACATAATATCGCAGCGATGACGTATTCACTAAGACACGTGGATTCCATATTGCAGCGTGATTCTCACCAGTCTGAGCCACAGATTCCAGTATTATTCACACATACCAGAAAACACAGGAAGATCCAAGCGGAAAGCCCCACTGGGGGTCGGAGAAGAGGGGGGAGAGACTACAAGGAGACTGGATGTCTGGTTCGAGTTATAACACAAGGCATTCTCTGTGCTGCCAGCCCATAATGTTTCCTCTGGCACCGTTCGACAGCCCCCTTAGAAGTGGAACAGGACCTAAAAAACAAGAAACCAAGGGGTGGAAAGAAACTAGAGGAAAAGTGAGCGAACTAGCTAGTAAGGATGAGAGCAAAATGGCCAGTGTTGGGGAAAGTTACTTTTAAAAAGTAATGTTAAACAATATCGCATTACTCCCTAAAAAAAGTAACTAATTGAGTTACTTAGTTACTTTTTTTGTGTAATGCGTTACATTTTTGCGTTTCTTTTTCTCATCTGGGGCTGGGTTTGCTTGTTTGTTTTTTAATAAAAAAATAATCTATTTTTGACAAATGTAAAGGCACTTTCCTAAAAGATCCCAAGTTTTCATGTTTAAATGAGACAGATCCCATATTTTCAACATGGTTTTAGACTCTCTGGAGTTACTTTCCAAAAGTTCATGACAAATTCAAGCTTTTAAATATAAGATTTATTGTAAAAATATAAAACAAACACACATTTCACTTGGTCACCAAACAATCTAGACGGCACAAGCAGAATTTGGTATCAAAATTTGGTAATTTTGGTATGAAAAATAAAAATGTTTCATTGAGGTTTCTTCAATTAAAGGGACTGTTCACCCCCAAAATTTAGATTCTGTCAATATTTACTTATCCGGACAAGAAAGCAAGTCAAAGAGGTTTGGAAATATCATAACGGTGAATAAATGTCAGAATTGTAAATTTGGGGATGAACTATGCCTTAAAGGCACTAACAACAGAAAGAAAAAAAACCCCCACAGATCTACAGTTTTGCTGATGATGAAACAAACTCACGCTGAACATACACAAATAAAGCCTTTCCAATTTATCCCACACAAATAAAGAACAGAAATGCAAAGTTCAGCAATTAAGGGGGGAAATCCGGTCTGAAAATAGTTATGTGCAACCTAAGGCAGAACAATAAAAGGCATCTAAGCTTCTGTAAACCACAGTATGCTGACATTTACATGAATGTTTTTTGGCAGAAGATTTACAAAAATCCCTCACTATCCAGCAGTTTAAGAAAACCTGTTAAGGTCATGTCCGAGGTCATATTTCACCCCAAAATCAAAATAAAATAAATAATAAAAACTTTTATTTAGCATAAAGTAAACCTATTTTTAGGACCAAGATCTTTTGTGACATTATTTTCTTGATAATTAAGAGCATTCGCATAACTGTAATGCAATGATTTCTAATCTTTATTACTGTAAAAATTCATTAAAATTTATTAATAATTCATAATTAATTTATAGAATAATACATAATATAATAAATTGTGATTTTATACCTTAAGGTATTATTTGTTGCATTGCCTTTAATCAATTATGATTTAATTAAATAAATAAAAAACATCATGATTTTCTATTTACTGTAATAAAACTAATGCATTACTATAATGAGAATCACATTGAGAATAGCGAGATTTAAAAACAAATCCGTCTGAACGCATAAGTATTTCTGGGAGAAAAATGCATAACTTTCAAGAAAATAAAAATAAAAATCCCAAAACAGGTTTATTTTTCCTTATGCAAAAATGTAATTTCTCTAGTTTCTTTTAATTTTGGAGTGAAATGTGAGACAGAAAGCAGGTTTTGTGACATTGAGTCCAAATGAGGTTTTAATGGGGGCAGCAGCGTTGCTAGTAGCAACATGTGTCCCTTTTAAGGAGCTGGTCATGTGACGCACAACAGAAATAAGGTCACAACTGGTTTTGTGCAGAGGTATAAAGAAGGCAAAGTAGTAAAATGTCTCGAATGACAGCTATACGGAACCCAGCACAGGACATGCAGACAAAAATGTATATATCGTGGCCACAAATTAAGAATCAGTTCTCTTGTTTTAGTTGAACTAATTATTTCTCTTGTTTTGATTTAACTAAAACAAGGGAACAAATAATTACAACGTTGCCACGATTTAGTAAAAAAAAGGGAGCGAATTATTATAATGTGCGCACGATTTACTTAGTAAGATGTGCTGACGTATTAGTAAGTTAATTGTTAATTTGTGGCCACTATATACATATTTTTTCCCCGCATGTCATGTGTGGGGCTCCATACAGCTGAAACCACCACATCAATTATTTTTTATGAAAAAAGCACACAAACAAGATAAGACTTCCACACACAAACATAATTTCTAGCTAAAAAACCAAACAAACATAATTTCACCTGCCGCAGTTCAGCCTCCCATGCAGCAGGGGGCGATCTACTCAAACAGAACCACACTGAGCTGCCACTGTGCTGCACATTTAGTCCACAGAGTTAGCGTGTGTGTTTTCAACTGCTCCAATTGTGTCCTCTTTCGAATTCTAGCGAACGAAGGGCCTTCCTGCAGTCAACGTCGCGCATCTCTTGAAGAGAAGGTCCGGCGTTTCTTCTCAAAACGGTTTTATCGAACTCCTCAGTGTAGAAACCCCATCAAGAAAAGCGGTAACAGCAGAACTTGCATAAAGGTGGTCCAGACAGCCGTCGCTCTGTTCCCAGCCACACTTCGGCCACAGTCGTCGCCCAAGAACCCGTTGTAGCACTGACACTGGAACTCGTCCTGTAAGCGGCTCAGTTCTTCTGGTCCCATCCGGCCCAAAACCTTTAGCGTGTTTCCTTGGCGCTTGATGCTGTGTGTGTTTGGACTAAGATGCAGGTAGGTGTCCGTGTCGGAGTGTTTGCGAAGGCAGCGACCGCGCATTCCACAGAGGTTTCGGCTGCACTGCTCGGCGGCCGACGTCACGTTAAGCAGGTAATGACCCAACGGCCCTTGCAGGTAATCATTAAGATTAGAACAAGCCGCCTGGAAGGTGTGAGGAGAAATCAATTATGACTTGTAAATTAGACCAATATCTATTGCAATCACTAACTCCTAGGACGATTAAATGGTTTATTATCATTTGATGATTATCATTTCGTGATTATCATTTCGTGCCAACTTTTATATTGTGTATATGTATATGTATAATATATACTTCATTATATATATACACATACATACTAGTGTTGTCAAAAGTACCGACTTCAGAAATTTAAAAAATGTGACAATACCAGCATCTCCCTCTAGCATTTTCAGTGCTGTTGAACGGATTCTTAAACACCATTGCGTTCATGTACTCAACATATATGTCTCTGATTGGCCATTGTGTTCACGCGCTTGATCATTGTAGCCAATCACAAGCGCCAATCAGAGGTGTTTAAGAATCCTTTCAATAGCGCTAAAAATGCTGGTACCGTCACATTTGTTAAATTTCAGTACCGACTTAAAGTTGGTAAAGTCGTTGGTACTTTTGACAACACTAATACATAGATATACACACACATATATATATATATATATATATATATATATATATATATATATATATATATATATATATATATATATATATATATATATGTGTGTGTGTGTGTGTGTGTGTGTGTGTGTGTGTGTGTGTGTGTGTGTGTGTGTATATATATATATATATATATATATATATATATGTGTGTGTGTGTGTGTGTGTGTGTGTGTGTGTGTGTGTGTGTGTGTGTGTGTGTGTGTGTGTGTGTGTGTGTGTGTGTGTGTGTGTGTGTGTGTGTGTGTGTGTGTGTGTGTATATATATATATATATATATATATATATACACACACACACACACACACACACATATATATACATATATATATATATATATATATATATATATATATATATATATATATATATATATATATATATATATATATATATATATATATATATATATATATATATATATATATATATACATACACACACACCTGTAAGTGGGTATATTTTGGGATAATCAACTCATAGTACATGATCCCTTCCTTGTATTTCACCCTGAATTTGAATAATCATTGGTCGATCCCTAAAGTCAATTTATGTGAAGATGATGAGTAAACGCCCTGATTAGGACACAAACGTACTTGACTGCTAGCATAGTTGGAGTCACCCCAGAGGATCACGCCCGCTACACCCAACGCCACGCTCTCGCCGATAGTCGACACCAGATCCATCTGCGCAAAGAGAAGACAGAAAGCAATCAGAATTCATCTGAACCCAAATATTATGATCTGATCAGAAAACAAAACACGTGTTTTAGATAACACTTCATGCGTCACTGAACGTGTGGCTTTCAGAAATGGAAAAATAATTCCATCAGCAAATTGACTCCAAACACTGAGGCTCTTGAGAGTGTTTGTGAATAGTTTGTCCGAGTGCGTATTTGTTAATTGTTCTGCTATTTGTATATTTGTGGCAAGTGACATCGGCGAAGAAAGACAAAGAGTTAGTTCTTCTCTTTCTTGACCACACACTTTGTCTTCACCCTTTCATTATGTCACTGATAAATGACAATCACTCTTTCATTTATTGGCTTTTGTTGAAATACTTCACCTCTCGTTCCACAGACACTGATCCAAACTCTTGATAAATAAATGACTTGCTCTGTGAGACTGGGGTGTAACGGGACTCGGTAAAATATAGGTAAAAAATAAAAATAACAAATTTGAACCGTACTGTTCTCAACCCATGGTTCGACACACACTTATACTGCGGTTAACATAAAATCTGACAAGGCATCTATAATATGGCTTGAAAAAAAAAAAAAACAGCGTAAAACCTGGAAAGAGTTCCTATAATGTACGCTTCTGTCGATGGATATGCTCTGCATGCGTTTCATGTAAGAGTAGCTGTCCAAATCAACAGTTTGTAAATCTGTTGTTGGCATCACAGTTCCTCATGTGTTGGTGTGTTGCAGTTCAGCATGGCAAACAAAGGAGACATGCCACTGATTAGGGTTTGAAATAGAAAATCGATTCCAATTGACCCTTCGCAGGGAGCTTGATTGACAGGCGATCTAACCAATCATAATCCGCCATTTTGTCCAACAAAGCAGTCAGGAGAGATAGATGTACTGACGCCTTTCCACGGTTTAAAACAACATTCCTTCTTATGTTCATTCATGTTTATTTGATGCTATAAATGAACTAGAAGGAAGAGATGATCGGTTCACGAGCAGCTTTAACTGATGCTCTACAGCGATCTGTCAGACACATTTAAGAGTCACAAAACGGTATGTATCGTTTAAATTTCTTTTAAAAAATGACCAAATTTGAAAGGTAAGACTTTGTCTAATATGTTTAATATCAAAAGTAACCGAAAAGTAACCTGGTCTGTCCTGTCTGTCAGCGTGTTGTCAGTCTCCTCTCTGCTCCACGATGTATTTTTCACTGCGTGAGATCATGGTGTGGCGTGAGAGCAGCGTAGCTTGTCGGACATAGCGACAGTAACTAAGGGGGGCGGGTCTTTGCGAAGGGTCAATTCTAGAATTGGATAATTTATTACGCTTACCGATTCCTGTGTGCGCATTTTAATGTGGTTTTAAACCATTCAAGTGCAAGAAGATGCAAAAGAGAACTCAATTTGGCACTCACAAGCTCTTTTCTGTGCTGCTGGGCACAATCAGAGCGTATACAATCAGATATAAAAAGTTCTCTTTAGAGTCTTCTTGTGCTTAAACTGAAAAATACACACAAAACTGTGTCAAAACATCCTCATAAACACAGTCAGTTATGTCTTAAGTGAACGTAAATAGTTGAGAAAGAATGCACGCGTTACAGTATATTGGATCAGTGCATTCGGTCTTAAAGGGACAACAGTCTAATACAGTATACCTGCTGCTGTCTGGATTATTAATGTTAATCAAAGAACAGAAGACTAAGAAACATATCTCACTGATCTTAACTGATGCTTATGCTCCGAAACAGATTAAATGTTGTTGTTTTTTTCAATCAGAAAAAGCAAACCAGGGTGTTGACCAGAATACAGTAAACAGATTCAGTAAACCTCAGGGCCTCACGTGTCAGCTGCTGATGGCATTGTGGTATTTGTTCTACAGAGCCAACGAGACTCGATGAGGAACACAGATGAGTCTTTGTCTCCAGAAAGCTGAGAAGATTCTGCATGCTATATTTAGGACAAGCTGTGACATATATCAGTACGCTTAAGTTCTCTGCACCTATATCCCCCATTGGGAACGTTGCTCAACGCCAAGAAAAACACACCATGACATCGCACTCCTGAAATATGACCATCTCAGAAACAGCTGAACTTCCTTCACGGTCTCGGAGGATAACAGGCCATCACAAAGATCTGTTCAGCTGGTCACATGTAGCTTTTGGCATTAAATGGGTTTTTGCTTCTGCAGGAATTGCCTCAAATATTTTGGTGCCGTACAGTCGAATTCTACAAAAACTGACCTCAGGTTACTTCAGGGGATGAACCTAGAATAAGTGATTTCCCTTTTGATTAAAACATAAACTAAATGACTATTCACTAGATTGCGAGGTACATATCGGTACCATTTCGGCTAATATTAGAAAATCTTTAATTGGATATTTAATTGTTTATGCTCATTTCTTCTTACATTCTATTACCTTTGCTTTCAGTGAGCATTCAATGAGGTAATCTAAATGTAAAAACAGAGGAAATGAACATAAGCAACAATTATATGTCCAATATCAGCCAATACCAATAAATTAAAAACTAATACCATACCAATATGTTGTGCAGGCCTACTTATGGTGCAGGTCAACTTCAACAAAGAGGCACCCACAATGGTCCAGTTTTAACACTCCTTTTTTAAGAAAATCAAACTGCCACACAGAGAGAAACACACCCTTTACAGGAATCTCACCTCGGACAGCGGCAGGAGTTCAGGAGAGTTGCCGTTAGAAGTTGGAGTAGTGCTTACGTAAGTGGGCCGTGTGTAGACAAACACAGGTCTGGCTGACCCGTTCCCAACAGACGCCAACCTCATGCCCTCGTTGACCCGGTTCCGTACGAACTGCCGTCCGGACAGTTTGTCCTTCAGTTGTTTTACCATGTATATGGAAGGAAACAAAGCTGTACTTTCCGTCCACAGCCACTTCAGTTCGTCATTCCTGGAGACCTCCACATCCGGACAGCGTCCCGTGTAGTTCTGGTTATTTTGGTAATTGTGGTTGTAACAGTCAGGAAAGAGGTAGAAGCCCCAAAGCTGATGGGGCCGTAAGCTCTTGGCCAATCGAAGAGTCTCCAACATGAACTTGCTTGCAGAGAGCTCAAACTCTTGCTGGGCCACTTTGGCCACCTGATCCGGAGTCCAAGTTGGGTTTTTCTCAGTAACTAACCGTTTTGAACGCTCGCGGTAAATTTCTTTAGTGCCCCAGTTACGTTTCCAGAGGGGCCGCCACTCTTCCCAGTCGATCACAGCGAGACCTTTGGCTGTCGGGTCCTTGATATACTTCTTGAGCCCATCCAACATCCGTTCTAGGTGTTGTGTGAGACTGGCGGTCTGCGGTAGGCCACCGTAGACCGCAGTGCCGCCTGCCTCAAAGTATGGGTACATTCCCAAACGGTCATGATAGAAGATGGTGAGATTTTGCTTGGTGAAGCCCTCATTTGGTGACGCCACTATTTGGAACTGATCCAACTGGAATTTGACTTCATGTCGAGGTCTACAGTCTTCAGTAGGAGCGTTCCAGGCCAACAGCAAAGGCTTACCAGAATACAGCGGCCATCTAGTGTTTTTTAACTGCTGTGCTTTTAAACAGGTCCAAAAGGGTATCAAAAACAATAGTTGCAGACAGGAGACCCATTCAGGTCGGGTCGTCCCAAAGAGACGCGTGATGTTCCTCATTTCAGACCTAAAAATACACAAAACCACTAAAATGAATAAAAGACTACATATATCCTAAAGTATGTTCAAATATTGTTACATTATACATGCATTTACACACGTAACTAAGTATATTAAGTTATGAATTTTGCTAACTTTTATCACAACGCAATTGACTATAAATTTATAATGCACATTTTATCACAACAGGTGTTGCTTGGGAATCAAACCCATAATATTGGCTTTGTTTGTGCCATGCTCTACCAGCTGAGCTACAGAAATAAAGTTTATAAGTTTAGCAGGAACTTTCAACTGAAGGAGATTTTCCATTAATACAACAACAACAACAACAAAGCTAAATAATCATATCCACTAGAACCATTAAAATAGCCATGTTTAATTCATTGTTGCATTATACTTATAGAAATAAACAAGATCATTTACATTCACCACACTTTTATCAAATACTTCTAAAATATACATTTTAAAAGTAGGCTATATGTGTTTTCTAGGAATCGAACCCATGACATCGGCATTATAGTAACTTACGCCGCTCTGGCATTCGAACTAGAAGAAAAGAAAGAATACAAATTCATATTTTTAACATTCTATGAAACATTCAAACTTTAATTTGTGCGTTACAAAATCGCTTCCTCTTTTATTTCTAGGAACCGTTACACAAACTAACTGTGATATATTAGAGGAAACACTGACCTGTATAGATCGGACTGAACCCGTTCAACACACCGGTCCGATCACTCATAAACTACCACGCAGCGTCCATCCATATATCCAGCGGATGCCAACACCTCATAACTATGAACTCTCAATCGCTATTTCTAAACAAAAGAGTCTATTATCATTGTTTCAACGCCTTAAAACGCCCCGTACGCGTTCAGAGTTTCGCTCGTGCTCAGCTGGCTCATCTGGATTAATGATTGTATGTGTGCGGATTTCGGCCCTAAGATTGATGCATATAGTTGTGGGTAGAGGGGTGCGCGTTGTTATAAATGACGCAAATCGCGATTCTTTAATGTAAAGTTTTGCGACCACTCACTATGATACGACATATTATTATATCTTTTTTTTTTTTATATAAGGTGGCGAGGTTGTTGTTTTGGGTGTACAACCAATGTTCTCAACAATGTGCCCTCTGGTTCCCCCTACATGGCAAGTTGGTTTCGTCCGTATTTCTCCGCTGGGGATGAAGAAGCTTTCCTACTGAACCGACTCAACTAAACTGAGATTGAGAGATCAACAGAAGTCGAGAGCCATTACACACAGATCACATTTCACTTCGAAATCATTGCTAAGAATGAGATTTTCTCTTTTCAGCCTTTACCTTCCTTTGTTTTATTTATTATTTGTCCTATTATTTATGACATGGCGTAACTACAGTATGAAAATAGTGTATGACTGTCTAGCAAAAAGACCTGAGGTAATATTACGTTGTTTTTTAACACGGTAACGTTACCAGGTTAGTACCTAGTTTTGACATTTGTATCATGTTAGTACCATGTTTTTGATCATGGCAATACCATGGCACTTTTTGAATTCCATTACACTGATAAATTCTAATAGATCACTACACTACATTCGTAAAGCTTAGATACAGCTGGGTCAATTAGCCATGTGAAAGAACTAGATTAGATTTAAAACATTCATTTTTTAAACAGTACATTAAAACTGTAAATTAGCCAAAAAAGGGCATTGCAAAACACCATAGTGTTGGTGGAACTGTCTGACATTAACCTTTGTTAGGCAGGAAGTCAGCTGACTGCAGGAAAGAGCTGTTTCCTGTGGCATTGGGGACCATCCTGTGTGCTGACTCACCTGAAACTGATGACATACACACGAATGAACCAACTGAACGGAAGGATGCAACAACCTTAGGACCTCATAATATCCCACAGTCTTCTGCGCGCACACATTTAACCGTGAGAAACCCACTTGCTCTTTACGGATGCTAATGTTTGTAGGGATCTGGGGTCACAGGCGAGAACAAAAGCTTATTCAGGCTCAAACTACGAATCCCTATAGGACGCCTACAGAACATAAAGGCCTCCCTGAAAGACCTCGTTTCCATGTGTTACAGTGAAGATGGGCGTAATGACAAGTTGTGGTCACTTCTATAGGAGTTCTGAGGTCTGCATTAACAGGAAAAGTGAAGGGGGCAGATAGAAGGAAAACCACCCACAGCTGGAGACCAAAGGGGTCACCTTTGATGTCTCCTTTGAAGGGCAGATGTCACAAAAACATCACAATTGGTATTAGGACAGTTTTGGTACTTCGTTGAGAATTAAAAATATTCATGTACGCGCATTGGCGAGTACTTTGAGTGCATTTGTCCCTCAAATGACGAATGCCGTGTGTTTGTTTGCTTCTGACCACAGCAGGAGGCAGATATTCTGTGTCCCCGCTCCGGGCAGAATACCTCAATCCTAAAACACATCTTGTACTAATAAAAGGACTGTAAGAGCCAACACAGACCCTTACAGCCTCTTATAAACAGAAGGCAGATCTTACAGCTGTGAGTGATTTTCACTGCTAATGTCTAATTACATGAGGTAAAAAAAAAAAAAACTCGCCATCTGACTTTGACAGGTGTTTGTTCCTTAATGTTTAAATACTTTCTTTAGCATCTTGTCACGGCCACTGCTGTTATTGTTAAGTAAAACTAAAAATACAAAAAATCTATTTACAATTATTGAATTTAACAGAAGAAAATCTATTATTTAATTTAACAGAAGAAAATCTAATATATAAAACAAATGTATTTTCAGTTAATTGCGAAGGCAAAATTTCACATTTTAATTTATTTTAAGTTGAAGTAAATTGACTAAAACTGAAAACTGAAATGATCGAAACTTTAACAAATGAAAACTGAAAATATAAAAATTAAACTAATTCAAAATATTAATAAACAATAAGAAAGTACAGTAATGATACTAATAATAACAATAACACTGATCATGGCTTAAAGTAGCTATTCACCCAAAAGTTTAATTGGCCAATATTTTCTAGTGTACAATGAAAGAGAATGGGGACTGGAGGTGTTGACGTCTAAAAACTACATAAAAGTAATCCGTACAACATGCGATCTATATTTCAAGTCTTCTGAAGCCATATGATAGGATAGCCTTAACATCATTGACATTAAACTCAGTGCAACATGATGGAAAAATGCCTAAGCGTAAATGGGATTTCACAACTATGATGAATCACACACTCACACACACACACACACACACACACACAAAAATCTCACACAAATTCATCATAAGACTTTAAAAGACTTTATAATATTAAGTCATGGACCACTTTTATGGTATTTTCTTTTTTTTTTCTTTTTTTTTGGAGCTTTACAACTCAAGTCTCAATTCACTCAATATGGCCATGAGCAGCCTGGACATTCTGCCAAACATCTCCTTTTGCGTTCCATAAAAGAAGGACAATCATATGGAATGACAAGAGGGTGAGTAAACGATGACCGAATTTGTATATTTGTACCATGTCCAATATTTGACCATATCCATATTACTATACTGCACTGCATTCAAATATTTCTTTTTTAAAATGTAATTTACTCCAAAAACACAACTTACATTAATATTTAACATTTTTCTTCAGAAAAGTTGTTTAAATGAACACTTTCTGTCACTTGCTCCTACTCACCGTACTTAAAGATTGTCTCTCTCTCTCTCTCTCAGACAGATGTCCTCAGTTGTCTCTCTATATGTAGATGTACACCTGCTTCAGTTCGCCTGTCTCTGTGAGTCTCTCTTAAAGCAGCTGTGTATTCAGTTTTGATCTTGGAGAGCCCACACCCCTGTAACTTCCCACATTCCTGCCCGGCTCACCCATCCGGGCGCCAGGCCAGACTTTTGATCCTACCGTGATAAAGGATTGGATTTGAGTGGTTTAGACTGGTCTCAGATCAGCCCCTGCAGGAGACCCCAGGCAGCCCCTATTTCTGGTTGCCAAGGTGATCTAGAAGACTCCGAGCAGAACTGAAGTTACAAGAGTAATAAATCACTGCGAAAGTGATGAAATGGGAGATGGTGGAGGAGATAGAGGCGAGAATGCTAATTAAAAAGTTTTATAGCTAAAGAAATGAATAGTACTTAAATATAGTTGAACATGACACTAGCAAATTCATGGGTATCATTCCCAGGGGCACAAATAATGAAAAAAAAAAACATGTACATTCAATGAACTCTAGATAAAAATGTCTGATGAAGGTAAGAAAAATAGCTGGTACTTCATGGAGATCATTATTATTTAATTATTAATTATTAAAGTAAAAGCGATGCACCCACACCATTAGGTGTCAGAATTTAATAAGTCCAAAACCACTTAGGAAGATGAATAAGAGGCAGCAAAAGTAAGGCACGTTTTTTACCATTGTTCTGCACATTTTTAGAGATGAAATCAAGAAATTTCAAGAAATGTAAATTATAACCAACCTGAAATGTTTTGCTTGAGTGCGAAAGATTTTCCTGTATGAATTTCGCAATGGGTTCTAGTTTTTTACACGGTTTTGCCAAGAGAAAGCTGCTTGGTTTGTGCTTCAATCGCCATGCTACTGACAACAGACTTAATTTTACCTACAAAAATTCACTGAAATTTCACTAACATGACTACACTTTTACCAAAAACATACCATAAAGTACAGATTGTAGCAAGCTGCTTTTCCATAGTTTGTCTAAACATGTGCCAGACGCACATCTTTGACCACTGCGTTTGCATCTTTTAAAGGAATAGTTCTGGCATCATTTGCTCACCCTCATGTTGTTTCAAACCTGTATGAGTTTCTTCTGTTGAACACAAAAGAAGATATTTTGAAGAATGTTGGTAACCAGACAGTTGACGGTAGCCATCGGGTGGCCAAATCCTCTAAATTTGTACATCTGGGGGTGTTTTGGGGGGTGTTGGAACACTGAAATTGTGTGGAATCAAAACACGGATAAAAAAAATAAAATAAAAATTAACATCAAAGAGAATAAACTATTTAAAACGTCTTGAGACTTTGCATTTTTTCCCATTCCACTTTCCACGTCTTGTGTTTTTCTCGAATTCTGTTTGAATGGCTTCTAGCAATTGGCTTATATATGTTTTCTTAATATTAGATTTGCTAAACTTACCACCACAATGCCAGGGTGTTGCCATTTATTGCTAAGGGGCTCTGGGTGAACTTAGCTCATTGCTATGGAGTTGCTAGGGTGTTCTGAGAGGTTATTAGCACGTTACAATGTGGTTGCTAGGATGCTTGGGGTGGTAAAAACACTCATTTTATCAATTGCTGCACTACGGAAATTGAAAGTCAAGAAGAAAACTAACAAGCCACACAATTTGAAGTATCACTCATGTCCATAGCACAAAAGCTCCAAAACAAATTTTAGCTCACTGCTAAAACAATGACATCAGTGGAGTCTGAAAGGCTTGTTTAGAGTAATGAATCCCAGAGAACAAATCAGCTCTGTCTTCGCTAATGAGAAGATCGATAACTGACCTCCAATGTCTGAGCGAAGCGGTCATCGTGTTTGATGAAACCAGTAAACACAGCTGAACTGCCTTTCTCTTGTTTCCTCTTCTCTGCTGACTCAGGAACGACTTTCTGGGTATTTTGCCGAGAAAGCAAAGAACAGAGACCTGTAAGTAAAAACAAGAGAGAGATTGAGCCCGTAAAACCCCAGAGCTCAGCAATAACGTGGAGCTTTATTGAAAAATGGATAAGAGAACACTGAAATCTGATTATAAGCACACATGCTGTCCAGAAACTGACATATAAGAACCACTGGTCATTTTTAGTTTCTTAAAGTAACAGTGCACCCAAAAATAATTTCTAATAATTAATTATTATTATTAAAGGTATAGCAGAGGATTTTCCCGAATTTTAGAAAAGAACCGCCCTCTCCACTTTTTGAAAAAATGCACATGCGCAACACTCTACCTGCTCCCGATAGGGAACGCCTATTAAACGTATGCACGAGCTAATCATAGCTTACATTAACTTTTACTAGCAGTGATTTTAAATGAATTTCTCCAAATAGCATTCCAAACTTTACCTGTCAAGTAGAAACTTCGCGACTGAGGCATCAGTGGGAAGCCCAACCTGTGTTCTGAGCGCACGCCATCGGGTGAATCGTGTGCACGAGCACGTACGACGGCCTTACGTAAACATATCACCAGAATGATTGACACTTAGGAGGACCAATAGTCTTGATGATCCACCCGGAAAAAGAAAATCCTCCGCTATACCTTTAAGATTTATTTATTTCAATTATTTATCATCTTGTTTTAGTATGGAGAAAAGAAGCCTGGACATTCGGCTAAATTACTCCCTTTGAGCTCCATGAAAAAAGGGATGCATTTCAGTCAACTAGCATAAGTTAATCCTAAAATAAATCCAAATCAAGTATGTAAACACAATTACTTCTTGTTGTAATGCATGATTGTAATGCACTGGCCAAACATTTCTGCCCTAAAATATGAGTTTTGAGCGAGATATCTCTTTAATTAAAGTCACACACACTTTCACTGACCTGTGTTTCCTGTGTCAGTAAACGGGATGAGTATTTTCTTTTAATCAGCCCATGACTCTGTTGGTCAGGACACAGGACTGTTCAAAAGGGAAGGAAGGTCAATCCTGGCACAGCAAGAATTCAGCTGCCGTGCGTCAATACCGCGGGAGAACCGTCATGGTGCTGACATCATGTCATTGAAAAGGGTTGCGTGAAATTTTCTAAACAAAACCATTACGAAAAAAAGAGGCATTTGGGGGATGTTTGTTTTCTGTTACAAACTCACCATAAAGCAAAATTTATAGGCTAAAGGAACATTTACGGCACAACTGAGAGTTTGAAACATTCCTGTTTGAATGGGTAAATATTTGAAATGAACGCTGTTGCCTAATGAGCCTGAGGTTTAAATGATTGGGAATCATCTGAAAGCAATTAGATAGAGGACCAGCCCGCATTGATGGATCAACCCTGCACACACTCTCAATGGCTATATGTTCGCAATGGCGTACTGTTGCATAAACTGCTTAGACTAGTCATCAAGACTGATTAGTCATCACATTTCTTTTTCTTCAAGACTGTTCATAACTTTTTAAGTCAGTTAGATCAAAAACATAGATTGGTCTAATTTGGACACTAAAAAGTAAGACTGCATGCCCCTTGGCTAACTGCTAGTTGGTCAGTCTTGACATACTAAACTATGTTTATGCAACTGGCCCCTGCAGTACTACTACATATTATTAAAATAGTATATGTAACCATTCGTAGTCCAATTGAATAGAATACTAGCAAACTGCCTTCTATTTTTCTAAATAGTATTTGAAATAGTATGCAGTATGCAATGATATGCTTCAAACAGTAGTAACAACAAACATACTATCTAATACAGAAATAGAATGGAAGAATGCTCTTCCAAAATGGCATACTATACAGTGAGAGATGTCCATGTATCATTTCTGAAATAAGTTTTAATATAGATCCACTCTTGTGTAAAAAGGTCTTCACTGATAGTGGTCTACTTAATAAGCCCAAGTCAAAAAGGTTGATACCCCATCAAAGGTCAAATCAACCACATTGCATTGTGGGATACAGTAGCCCATTGATAGGTGCTGAATTCAGAACCGCATACTAGTATACCACTTTTACCACACCTTTCTATGGCAGACTATAAGTAGTATGCAAGTATGTGATTATGAATTCAGCAATGGACACCGCAAATAGTAGTTTACTACACCGTTGTCACATGACTTATTACTATATTGCAAGTTTAATACAGCGAGGGGTGTCCAGTAATTGTGCAAAATGGAATGATAGCATACCGCAGTCACAGAGTAAATCAAGCACGTCGCATACCAAAGAGAGGCGTCTAGCAATCGGAAAGAATAAAATACTAGCATACTACACACTCAACAGTCTCATGAGAATTCATAATTGTTTTACGTTTAGGGAAATTGGTTACAAATGGGTGCAGCCGTTTTCTTACGAATCACGTCACATGAATGTGTATGTAATTGCAACTTTGTAAATAAATGTTCTTGTCAGAACAGTTTGGCACACTACACAGTGTAGGCTATACTGTATATAATGATGCTTTCATATACCAATAAAAATGTAACACTCTTAGCTTAATTTAACACATTTTACCATATTTCAATCCATTTCCACCCAATATGTGCCGAATTATGCCAATTATGACATAATTAGCACACTGTAAACAAACATAAACTACAAAATATCGTGAATAGCATGCTAGTATTCAACTACAAACATTCCCAGGATACATAAGAGCAAGTATTGCGCACACTATATCACTGGTCACTAACCTAGAAGCCATTGGAACTTTCTGCTAACGCTAAATGCAGCTGCACAGCTGAAATGAGTGATGAGTCCACTTTAACGTGGGAGTTTTGATTGCAGATTTGGGATATAAAATTGTTTCATATGCACTGAAGCAGTTTGAGTAACTCATATGATAAAGATTACAAGTCTCCAGGCACAGCAGCTAAAACAATCACAGCTCATTTTGGCCTCTCCAAGGAAATCACAGCTAGTCTTCAGAAAACCAAGTGGGAATAAAAGCCCCAATTAGGACTCTGGGTGGGTGTGAGACCGTGGTTCATTAAAGATGGAATCATGGATATGGAATGCAGATTCCTACAGCAGTTATGATCATGACATCTCTGTTGTACACAATTTGGTCAACAAGATATTCACACTTTCTGAAGAAGTGCTAAACTTGCTACTTGGTTGCTAAAGTGTTATGAGGGGTTATTAGCACAATGCTATGCGGTAACTAGCTGGTTCTGAATGGTTGCTAAATGGTTGTTTTCTGGCCTGACTCAATAAATCCCTCCCACAAGCCTATATGATGGGGTTTATTTGCTCATTTTATCATCTGCAAGTTAGACCACTTAGAACAAATTGTGGTAGATGATTTGCACTGCAAAGTTTAATACTTAATGTTAGTAGTTTGTTCCAATCACTAACCCAAATAATAAACCATAATAGTGATGTTTGACTTGGTAAATATCCTTATAATTCAGCTTCACTCAAGTTCAGAAGAATGTCCTGTTTTTCTTCAAGTGCCTTTGTCCATGTCAGAGATTAGCGTAGCTTGAAAACGTTCCTTGTAATGATAAATGATTCCAACAGTAGAAGATAACATTGTCTGGCAGGGCTGGACTGGGACAAAAAATCGGCCCGGGCATTTTGGCCCAGACTGGCCCACTATATGATCATAAACACCACCCATCTTTGCACGCCCTTAATTATGCATACCAACTCCTATTCCTTAAAACCACTAATGCCATGTAATGAGTGAGCATAGGAACGAGTGAAAATTTGACATTTATTAATACAGTTGAACTATACTCCACAGTGATGAATCCTAAAACAAGCTATAAGCTGTGTTTCTTACAGGATTTTTGGTAAAACTGTGGTGGGTGGACCTTTGGCCATTCTAGGGGGGTTCGGGGGCATGCCCCCCCGTGAGAAAATTTTGTGCATTTTAATGTTAAATTCATCAATCTGGTGCACTTTGAGAGTTCAAAATTAAAAGCTCCAACCCATATTCAGTGTGCAAATTAAAGAAAAATTCAAACCTCTTTTAGTTACAGTGTCTATTTACATTACACCTACTACATAATAGTTATAATATTAATCCAATGACAGTAATAGCCATATTTTGTAAAACAAATGCACTAAAAAATAAAGGAAACTTTCATAATTAGTTTTGTACTCATTTTTATACTTGAAAGAGATAAGCACATGATCTTTTATTTTGAGCAAACTGCATCAAGCTTTTATTTTGGCGGAAAACATGGTTTACAAACGCTTCATTAAATTTCTAGTGAATTGCGGTAATCGTCAACTATGCAGATGTGGAAATAATGCCTAACTGGGTTATGGGTTCCTACACTCATGACATGACCTAGTGTTTTGAAAGTAGTTCTGCTTACCGCGGACTCTACACTCACTCATCTCTCTCCTGATCCTCCTCACATGTCACAGGAGCTGATGAAGGTCAGAAAACGTATTTTGACACATTTTACAGTGTCTGCTTTAAGGGCCTGGTTTTAATTTTTCACGCTATTTCTCTGCACATTCCTTGCGTTTCTTCTCCATCTCGCTGACTATTCTGACAGATACACACTAATGACACTGCTGCACGCGCGCTCACTCGTTTAAAGTTGTGATTGGGCCAGCCCAGTGTCAATCAAGGAAAGAACCAATGGGCCGCTGATCTACGTGTTTCATGGGCTGGTCTGTCAGAAAAAAAAAAAAGCACTGACTTTTTTTGACCAAGCTGCATTACACCGGCACAAACCCAGCGCCGCCAATTAAGCAAAACAAAACAAAACGAATGGGCCGCCGATGTACAAATTTTATGGGCCGTTTAAAAAAAAAAAAAAAATTATGTATGAGTATGAGATGTATCGGCCCAAAAAGCACGTCGGCCCACCGGGCAAATGCCCGGTATGCCCGATGGCCAGTCCAGCCCTGTTGTCTGGTCATTTGTTTGTGGATGGAAGATGAAGGAACCAAAGCAACGGTGGAGTTCAGATCTGTGGAAAGAACAAGAGTTCAACTAGAGGACAGACTGCAGGAGGAAAAGACGGTCAACTGAGACAAAATGGCTTAAAGTATTTGATGTTGTCCTGTTGTGGATGGAACTTAATTAAACTAAACAGAGGAGACAAACACACACAACCCATAAATATTGGTTTTGCTCCTCTTGGTTGAACAGGGTAAATATTCAGCAGGTATTATGTCAAAATCTAGATGACCACATTAAATCAACATGAACCCCATTTACTTTCTAGACAGCAAAATTCACAAAGTAGATTTAGATTCAAAGCTGCAGTTGTTTTGCAGCTTTTTTGTGTTCAAAATGTATATAAATAAGCGAGTATGAATCCATTTTTGAAACTGTGTTTTTGTCTTATCCTGAATCACTACGGTACACCTATTATAAGTGTTTACATTCAGACTATATAGACTGGTACGGGTCGTACCACTGCGGAGTAGCCCAGTCCCAGTAGCCCAGAAATAAACAGAGAGAAGCAGCTCTGGCTACAATGTTCTTCCGCAAGACGCACACAGTTCTGTTTATTAACAGCTAGAACGCCAAAAGTTAAGAACTGCAGCTTTAAAGGGTTAGTTCACCTAAAAATGAAAATTAGCCCATGATTTACTCACCCTGAAGCCATCCTAGGTGTATATGACATTCTTCTTTCAGACAAATAAATCGGAGTTATATAAAAAAAATGTCCTGGCTCTTCCAAGCTTTATAATGGCAGTGAATGGTTGTTTCTGTTTTGAAGTTCATCAAAGTGCATCTATCCATGATAAAAGTGCATCTATCCATGATAAAAGTGCTCCACACGGTTCTGCAGGGGTTAATAAAGGCCTTCTGAAGTGAAGCGCTGCGTTCGTGTAAGAAAAATATCCATATTTAAAACTTTAGCGACTAAAATAACTAGCTTCCAGCAGGCGGCCGTACGCATCGATTTACGGTGGAAGAGTGACCCTTGAGCTGATGTAATGACGAACGTGTAAGCGCAGAGGATAGAGTAAAACAAAACACTATTCGTGAATTATAAATCTAAAACGACAATTTTTAAAGAGAAATGTCGGAGGAGCTTGGGTTTGTTGCCCAGCCCTGTTTGTTTGAACTGCGAGAAGCGTCTAAACTTACGATACTCCTCCGTCATATATGCGTCACGAGTTAAGGTCCTTGCACACCGAGTCTGAAAGTTTTGTATGCGTTTTTTTGTATTTGTCATTCGGTGGCTCTGAATTGTCAAAACACCATTCAAAATGCTTGCTAAGGATGCGAAAAATGCATAAAATCAAAATTTTTTATGACGGATGAAAGTTCCGGAGGCAGTGTGTAAACGTGATTGACAAAATGGTCGTATTTATTTTTTAACGTGCGAAAATTTCTGACATGAATTTCGGACTCAGTGTGCAAGGACCTTTACTCATGTGGCGCAAGTCGACTTGCGTAGTATGCGTATGGCCGTCTGCCGGAAGCTAGTAATTTTTGTCGATAAAGTTTTAATTATGGATATTTTTCTTACATGAACGCATCGCTTCACTTCAGAAGGCCTTTATTAACCCCTGCAGGGCCGTGTGGAGCACTTTTATCATGGATAGATGCACTTTTATCATGGATAGATGCACTTTGATGAACTTCAAAACAGAAACAACCATTCACTGCCATTATAAAGCTTGGAAGAGCCAGGAAATTTTTTAATATAACTCCGATTGTATTTGTCTGAAAGAAGAATGTCATATACACCTAGAATGACTTGAGGGTGAGTAAATCATGGGGTAATTTTCATTTTTGGGTGAACTAACCCTTTAATTCAGATTTAAATGTACAAAATTAATGCAAAACCTGCAACCTAATTAGCTATTTTTATTTTTAAAATGTTATTCATTTGTTTTGTTTTTTATATAATAAAATCAAATGTTGGTTTGTAGTTATGGGCAAAAAAAAAAAAGTTATCTTGCAATAACTTCAGTAACAGGGCTGAATGGTCAGTCTCAACAAATACGTTCAACAATGCGATGTGTTAAAAAAAAAGTTTTTTAAATGGAATGAGCTTTACTTACCATTACGTCATGCTGCAGAACGGTCCAACTGATGTCACTTCCTGTGCATCGCATTTTTTGGAATATTCAACAGAAGAAATAAATCATAAAACTATTTTTTAGACAATGAATATATTAATGATATATCAATTTAGAAGATCATGTTGAACAAAAAAAAATCATAGCCATCATTTTCAATCAAATCCACATGGATAAAATCAGTTCAGTGTCCCACTAAATATTCAGTTTTAATATTGAATTAACAGACAAACACAGTTTGATATGCATTTATACGTGGTATTTTCTTTAATGCCATCTGGTCATTTCAACTGTAATAAATAAAGACTGCCAGAACAGTGAGAGGGGGCAGGGCTTCTCACAATGACTGGCAGCACTGAGTCAGTCAGTGCCTCAACCGACCAATCAAGGAGCGGCAGCAATTCCATCATCCAATCAGCATACAAACAAATCACAGCGCAGTAAACAGCCATTGATTCTCTCCTACTGGCTGGAAAGAAAGCAGAATCAGGTCTATATGAACTACATGCAAAATTCAGGCTGTAGTTTTACTTGCTTATTTTGTACTAACCCTAACTGCATTACCTCTACGAACATCGCATCCTGACGATCTGCGAAGCTCTGCTTGTTATACAATGCCCGTCGATTAAAGCGTTCAAATGCAACCTGATCTTTCTGAGGGCTTCTAGAACATCTTCAGAATTCTAAACTGAATGTTCTAGAAGGTTCTCCAGAGTCCTTCATGATGTGCTCCTGATAAAAGTCAAACATCGCTAAATATTCTCGATTTCTATGGTCATATACTAACAAACAAACAGCCATTCACTCATACAAACCACACTTAGTGTCTTGGCCATACAGCCCATAATAGTCTTCAAGACGTACATGTGGAGGATTACAAGAAAACGAAAAAGTCAGGACATCATTGTCAGGCCTGAGCCTCTTCTCAGGCTGACGGCCAGAGCATCTCGCGGCCCGTTTGCCGGGATTCAACATACACGCGTCGAGCCCTCCCAAACTCACGGGGGCGCTAACACAGCAAGCGTGTCCGGGATCCAGCGGTCGGGAGGAAAATGAGGGAGGACGGAATCTTCACAGGAGGTCACCGACGACATCAAGCTTCACAGATGACGACCGGAAAATCGACGTGGATACGAGGGTGATCCAACTTGACGACTCCCTACGGAAAAATTCCCAATATTAATGTTCTAGTAATCATGAATATTCAAAGACTTATTATAATTCAATATAATGAAAACATGTAGAAAATGTTAGCAAAACATTCCTGTGCTGACTAACCTGAGGTATGAGATTCTTGTGGATTCGTTTTAGTTTGGCTTTCTTTCGGCCGTTTTTCGTTACTACCGTTTCTTCGTAAAACTCGTGGGCCAGGTCGCCGTCCTCATCGTAGTACAAAGAGCTTCACAACATGAATACAAATGTAAAAAAACAACATACATGTGCAACAATCAAAATATTCTTACAAAGTCACACCAAGAACGGGAACTACAGTATAACGATAATTATATTAGCATCCACACCAACGCACGATAAGTTCTGCGTATTACAAGCGCGCTCAGCAGTTTTGTTGTGTCTCTGTGCCGTTATCGTTTTAGTTGCGGTGTAGACTTCCTATTCTCATAGAATTAGAACGATTATTAAAACTTTATAGTTATCGTTCTTGGTGTGAACGAGCCTTAAGGGGCCGTTTACGAAGAAAGCATTTTTGAGTTCCGCTGTGCTGCTTTTCCATTGTTTCTCTATGCAAACATTCACTAGATAGACGTGATTAACCACGTCTTGCGTCTTTTACAGAGTCTTGCACGTAAAAAGATGATGTCACGGGCGGCTCTAGATGTTCTTTTTTCATTTCAATACCCTGCACCTTGTGTTTTTAAAAGAAAACATTCTGTGTGAATGGAACAGTTGATTCTATGGAAGCTTGTTTCCCCCGCTGAATAAAAAAGGTAATTACGACGTTTTTATCTCACAGTTCTACTCTTATTCTTGCAATTGTTCGCTTATATCCTATATTCTGACTTCTTTTCTCAGAATTCAGATATAAACTCGCAATTGCGTGTTATAAAGTTTTGTTAAAAAGAATTGCAAGATATAAACTCGCAATTCTGAGGGATAAAATGTCGCAATTACCTTTTTTATTTTTTATTCTGTGGCGGAAACAAGCTTCCATATGATTCTGATTGGTCACTTTTGGCATTCTATGAACAAATATGCGTGTATATATAGCGTATTGACTGTACATTTAAGGTTAAATGACACCAATGACTCAAATACTTTGAAAACATTACGTTTGAAATCTGCAATGAAACTCAAGAAAATGTGTTTTTCAGAACACAGTCCCTTCTCTTAGTGTAACTGGCACAGCGGTTCAGTTATGCTGTCGCATGCCAGGATCTGTGGCTATATTTACCTCCTCCTGGTAAACACGAAAGGCGTCGCATTTCGGATGCTCCGGACCCTGGCCAGGCTCTGCTCTTGGCCGTCTTTGGCAGGTTCATCCCCACCAACCGAACCAGAGAACGGCCAGTACCCTTTACCTTTAGACCCGCTGCCACCCATCATGGGCCGCAGAACATTCTCCTCCTGTTCGGGTCACACTTGGGACAGACGTACAGCTCTGGAGGAAGAAAGAATAGACTGTTATTTGACTCATACTGTTAAATATTGACATCCTGAAGCTGATAATGTCAGTGTAATAAAATATGGCTACTTTTTATGACATGGGAAACCTGTGACCTGTGCTTTCCCACCAAGTCAAACACTTCATTATAGTAAAATCCATATAAAATATGTTTCACGTTCTTAATAATTTGACATTTTGAACAATATTTTACGTAACAGAGATTTTCACCTCAGCATTAGCATGTAGCATCTTAAAACAAGACAGATTGGGTTTGACAGCAAAAAATTAGCAAAAACAAGAGTCAAATTTATTATATTTATTCACTAAAAAGATTTTCCACCAGTGTTATTATTAATAAATAACATTCAGTTGAATTATTTATTTTCCAATTGTCTAAATTGATATAGCTTTCGTGCTAATACGGCTAACATCATCATAATGTCCTACAACGTTTGTGTCTATAACACAATATTATTCATATTTATAATGATGACACTTACTTGAATAAAGTCTCTTGATGTTAAATGAAGCAGAGGAGCGGATATAATATGAATTAATGCGGGTTTAAACAGATTTATTGAGTGTGTAAAGTCAAAAACGAACCGCTGCAGATCAGAAAGTGAATCAAGACACACGCTCAGCCGCTCCTGCTAAAACCGGAAATACATAGAACTGCTTCGGTGAGGAGAATGGATAGAATAAAAGTTTGATTTTTTACAGAATAAAAGTCTTTACTAAACTAAATTAAATTTTTCAATAATTTTTATTTTATTTTATTTGAATAAAGTCATTAATCAAAATGAAATTACAAAAAAATAATTCATGGTTTGCATTTTTGTCAAAAAGTAGACTAAATAACTAAAAAAGGGTTGTGCATATAATTTAGTAAACATGCAGGCACAAATAAAGAAAAATCTGTATTGTCTAAATTACATGTTGTTGGTCATATTGTAAACTATCAAATAGAGGACGTTATTTAAAAACATTTTGTTTTGTAAACTAAATGCTTTCCTTTTCACTTAACTTTAAAAGCTACTTGTGTATATAAAATATAATTATTTATAATAATAAAATGCAAAATAATGCATATTACATATTTCAAACAATGAAATGTGTTTTTGTCATTTAATGGTTCTTGCACACAACAAAAACAGTCATTTTTAAAGGGGAAAAATATTCTACTTTATTTAATTTCAAAGAAATTGACAACACATATCCAATATATACATGGGTCCTTCAATATCTCACAAGTATTGCATCACTAAATGGTGGTATATTAATATAGCCTTTAAAATTATATATTTTTTCCTATTACAAGTTCAAATGGTGATTAAAATACTCTTTAATCTGCATTGATATATGCAATCACCACAGACCAATAATCTGTCGCTCACACTGGAAAGACGTTGCTCCACAACTGGATCTACGGCTGCGACCGCAGCATTTCTTCCAGTGTAACGTCACACTCCTCTCACGCTCATCAGTCACGCTTAAACACACGCTACTCCTCTCTTTCTCTCTCTCACTGCATTTCTCTTTCATTTACAACCCTCTCATGTCTCAAAGGGTTCTTCCACACACTCTTTGGATTCAAACAGTAATAAGCTGCGTACTTAGTACGTTTTCTTCTCCTTTTCTCTTGTTTCTGAGGTATAAAAGCAGCTTGTTTCAGCCAGGCGTACTGAAGTTCTTCATAGCCTCTTTCATCTTGTCTCGAGCCGAGGCGTAGCGCCGCACGATCTGCCGGACGTGATCCTCCTCCTCCCGCTGCAGAATGCGCAAGAAGTTCCGGAGTTCGGGAAAACTGAACGCATCCCACTGCGAGAAGAAGCCAACAATATTGTGAAAATTTGTACCTGATATATTTGTATATACCTTTTTAAATAATTTAGCATATTTACATTTTTTTATTATTTCTGATAAAGATAACCATGTACATTTACTCACATTCACTTCTCCCGTTTCATTCTCTTTAAGAACTAAACTGAGGACTTTCTCGTTGGGTCCAGCACACAGACGCAAGAAAAGCGGACATTCATCATCCGCAATCTTCTTTAAGTGCACTGAAAAAAGAAAGAAAAATAGGAATTTTGATACTTACATTCAATTTATATTTTGTTTATTATAAGAATTAATGTAGGTTAGGTGTTAAAATGAAGTATGTATGTTGTTCTCCCCACCTTGATTCTGCCGTTCGCTGCGTTCGAACAGAGAGAACTTGGCCGGATTGTCCACCACGGTGAACTTCTTCAGCAGTGCTTCGATGACCTCTCTGGCCCGTGTGCTGGAGCTGATGTGCAGGTGTTTGACTGTGTCTCTGGGCAGGTAGAATGAGGTGCGATGCTGCAGTGCTTCAGTGCAGTCCCATCCCGAGGAGGAGGACGTGCTCCGTGAAGGAGGGAGAGACACGGGCCGGGCCAGCTTAAACTGGACCTTTATGAAGCCAGTGTACGATCCATCACGGTTCTGATGACGAGGACAAGAAGAGAATCACATTGAAGTCGATAGTTACGGTTAGGGGTTCGTCCAAATGCAAGTATCACAAATAAATATAATACAATAATATATAAATAAATTTAATATTTTAATAATATATATATGTGCAATTAAAATTACTATAATGCAAGCACCTCTCATAAGCATAAAGATTAATAATATTATAATGTATATCATTATATTTATTAGTGGTGTAAATATTAATCGATTCGTATCGATGCATCGATTATACAGCCGACGATTCGATGCATCGATGCGTCCGCGAGAGTATCGATTAATGTGTTTATTTTGCCGCCTGTCTATTTTCAGCATTTGCTCCGACATATGCGTACAACCTACTAAGCTGCGGGTGGCGCTAACCTCATTATTGTCTTCTTCACACCGCTTCACACGCGTTACTTACGTTTCACAGTCTATCTATGTTCACACACATTGTTGAGTCTGACATGGATCCGTCAGAGCGAGCTGGAAATGACAGTGAAATGTTACACACTCCAGTCGGTGTCAAGTCATGGGTGTGGATGTATTTTGGCTTCAGGAAAACAGATGGAGCGTTTGTCTGATTGCGCCCGTTTCACACATACTCCGTTTGCAGTGCGTATGCGGTGCATATTTTTTTCAGTACCCATGTTAACAGGTCAGAGCTTTCACACTGCACGCGGTTGCGGTCCGTTTATCCGTTCCAGTTGCGGTGCACATCAGTGCAGAGATCGTTTCCGCACCGAGTCTATTTCTGCTGTGCTGCACGCGCTGAATTAAAGTGACAGCACATGTTTCGTGGTCAAAATGAACACAGATTGACATGAAAATGTAGTAATTTCACCATAAATGCGTTTAATTAAATAAATTGTAGTAATCTCACCATAAATGTATTTAATTTAATTCTACTATTTTTCACAGTCATCTTTTTTACTGTAAGACCGGGGTAAAGCAAGGAAAACTACAATTTACCTCAACAAGGTGACATAATGAACAACACTCGTCTCATTTGTGGAGGTGGAAAAACAATTTCTTTGTTACATGCAATTGTATTCTGTATTCTCAATAAAAGGCAAATTATTTATTATTTTTGTTGATTTATTTGAAACTTAATAGATATCATGTAAAAATCTAGTATTGAATCGTATTGAATCGAATCGAATCGTATCGCTGGGAATTCTGAAGTATCGAAAATAATCGAATCGTTGGCTTAAGAAATCGGTATCGTATCGAATCGTCATGTAGGCTCCGATTTACACCCCTAATATTTATTATGTTGTGTTATTATAATTATAATGCAAGCACCACTAATACATTTATAGATATATAATATAATGTGTATGTTATAGGGATGCTCATGGTAAAAATTGACCGATTAATACTATCAGTTAAACGGTTTAAAACGTTTTTTTTTTAAGCTTCTTTTTTTTAGTTTGCTGCATGGCTTAAAAATAAAATACTATATAGCTTATATTTATTAACTCTCACGGAGCGCGTCGACACACGCAACCACACACGGCTCTAGCTAGACGTTACCTGTGTATTCCCGGGACATCCGTCCCATCGGAGAGGGTGTTTTCTGCCGCGGGTCTAACTGTCAACAGGCTGCGCTCCAGACTGACCCCACATCACGTTGATATGTTGCTTTTTTAAAATAAAAATTAGACGAGGTGTTGAGGTAGGGCTCCTATTTTTATTTAACGAAAAATCTTAGTCTAACGGAAAAAAAATTGCCGGTTTTTGAAAGCTTTGTTCAAACGGATTCAGTGTTTTCTTTTTGTCATCTTAATTTGTTAATTATTTAAGTTTCAAAAATATATTTAGTGTATGCCTATTTTGTTTTTTATTTGTATTATTTTATTCTGTTTTTCTCTCACTGTCAGAAATGCTGCAGGTGCGTGAAAATTTAAACTGAATCCAGGTTCTGTTGTTGATCTGTTCTGTATGCTGCTGTTTGCACTTTGCACGTTAAAATAAACCCTTTGATAAAAAAAATTAATTGTTTATTTTTTTAAAGGGTCACAGATATTTATTTGTATTTAATGGCAATTCAATATTATAATCTTATCAGTTAACGTTTATTAATCGCTTAACGAGCGGCGGTTGTTGGTCGGGAAAATTAATCGAAATGAGCATCCCTAGTATGTTATTATGATTTTATGATATACATGTAAACAGCAATAAATATATAGATATATAATAACAATAAAAAATATATGTATATATATCATTTATACTGTGTAATAATATTAATAATTCATAAATAATAACTGAATAGATTATTTTTAATTGTATATTTATATATACATATACACACACACACATATATATATATATATATAGCTATATACACACACACACACACACACACACACACACGTATACATACATTAAGATATATAAATTTGATAATATATTAAATTGTAAAATTAAAAACAGCAAAAAACTATTTGATAGATTCAATTTACATAAATGGAGACCGACAGGTTTCCTTACCAGAACCATGAAGAGGTTGCTGTTGACCTGAGCGTTGTATTCTTTCACTTTCTGTTGTATTTCAGTGACAGAGAGCTCCTGTTTCCTGCAGTCGACCGGCTCATCCTGCAGGACAGAGGACAGGACAGTGTGTAATGCATCACGTGACCACAAGAGGGAGGCAAAGAAAGCTCAAACGACTCAGACTGGCTGACCTATCCCTAGGTTTATGAGAACTTTATAGTTCATCCTAAACACTGATTTTATGGGTTTTCCTGAGATACAAACCAATAAGAATCAGATTTATAAGTACTTTGACAAAAAAAAAAAAAAAAACGCCTGACTTTATGTGACTGAGTAACTATATTTAACAACATCAGCTGGTTGTGTTCGTACAGCACAGCAAATGCAGTCTGAGACAGATTCAAATACTCAGATCCAGCTGGATGCCTTTACCCACAACTAACACAGGCTGACACGGGCCACAGGAAAACACCCTCCTCCCTCATCCAGAAATAGCCGACAGGAAGTGGGAACTAACACACACACATTGTTCCACACTCACTCATACACACATGTAGACTTCAAATGCAAATGAGCAAGGAGTGAACAGATTTTCAGTCTGCCCCATTAACTCTAATACTTCACAACAAGTAAGATTTCCTCTCAAATTTGTGGGAAAATGTGTTTCCTACATTCGAGACCGCCTCATCCCAAGTTTTCTACTTTTTTCTGTAAATCTGCGGAACTGTTAAAAAAGTACCATATAAACTGAATTAAATATTTATCAACTGGTTAATTTAAGTAGTTATTAAATATTTAAGATAATAATTCCTGCTTTTTATCTAAATATTAATGCATGTTTTAAAAATTAATTTACAAATTATAAATTCATAAGACAGAGTCCACTAATAATGTACAATTTTGTCCATTATGGATCTCTTTTGTGTGTAAAACAAAATACTACTAAATAAATAAGCAAGCAATATATGTTTCTGGTCCACTTTTATCTTTAAATAAAATTGCTGGCTTCATAAATAGTAATGGGAGTTTTAATTAAGAGTCTTTACACTGATCATGGGCTATGTAATGAGACATGGACAGACTGCAGATGCTTTGATTTGTTAATCACCTTAAGTGCTACTCAGCATGACATCATTTTAAGAGGAAACACTTCCCCCCCCATCCCACACACACACACACATACAATTAACTAAATCTAAAATATAACAAATACAATAAATATTTTAAAAATAATGAATAATTAAAATAAATGATGTTACGATTTTTAATAATAAAATAAATTACTAAATTGTACAGTTGGAAAGTATATGCAAGCATCATTTAAAATAACCACGCATGCGCAGATTGTGCACATGCATTGTTGGCACACCGAGCCGAAGATATCCGTAAGTTAAGTTTCTCCAGTTCCATATGGACTGTGAAAATAGCAAAGCCCACCCAAAACGCCAAAATAATATACATTTAAGCTTAATATAGTATTTTGTATGATCATGTATCACTGTCTTACTTTGTCTTTGCGTTTTTTGGTCTTTCTGAGTGAGGTGCGCGCGGTGTAGAACTGCTCGAGCTCGTGCTCGTGCTCGGAGTCGCTCTGGCTGCAGTATCCGCTGCTCGCGCTGCTGCCCCAAGTCATGTCGAACCACTCACAATCCGTCATTATCTCACCGAAACCGACCGGACCAGGACTGTACAAGAGCTTCCGCTGTGTCTGAGTGAGGAGGGTGATGTGGCTGTCTGACTAACCGACCTCGTGCAACCGGGATGCAATGCAACCGTTAGTAGGCGTGATTTGAAACCCCACCCTTCCGCTTTGCTCCGCCCCACGGATTGAATTTACTGCACGTAAGCTCCTCCCTCCATTCAATCCTGGCCCCTCCCCCCGAGACCCAGCAGAGCAATACAATACAATACAATTTCTAACTATAAAAAATATAATTATATATACATTTAATGGTATAACAATTTTAAAAATTATACACATATTTATTTAAAATAAATGTAAATATAAATCACATCTACAAATAATTATACAATAATTGTCAAAATTACATATGCAATACTTTTAAATGGTACATTTATAATAGTAAATAACTGTATAAATATATTTTGAATACATTTATACTATTATCTACATATTTATATTTAATATTATTATTATTTGAAGTATTGCCAATTAGCATACAAGTATTTGGTATGATAAAAATCACTACAGTTGACAAAGAAAAATATAATTACATCTAAATATAATTATATAATAATTGCTTTAAAAATGACATAATAATATGCAATGTTTGTTATTATAAAACATAACATTTATTTTAAATTGTATATTTATATTAGTAAATAACAGTATACGTTTATTTGTACAAATGTATATTAAATCAGAATAATTATAATGATTATTATTATTATTATTATCATCATTATTTCCAATATTACCAAGAAACAAAATAATTTAGAATTAAAGAAAAGAAGTGCAGAAAATAACACAGTGAACAGAAAATAATCGCTGGGTCTCAGGAGGATATATATATATGTAAATGTTTCATATGGTGCCGCTGGGTAAAGTCTTATGTGTAATTAAAAAAATGTAAAAGTAGAAAGACCTTCGTGCAAATGTTACAAGGCCAAATGAGAGGTTAAGATGATTTGCACATTTGTAATTAGGTAAAGCGTGATCAGTTCATTTCTCCAGCTGTCTCCTCCTCCACCCTCCCCCATTACACTTTCACATCAGCACTCCAGAAAGACTCACTAACATGGAGAAACCAATGGCAGATCTGTCCTTCGCAGATCATCACCGTGATTACCATCTTAAATCATCAACTAAAACCTTCCATGCAACTCTACACTGGTCAATAAATGTCCAGAATGTTTTAAAAGTAACGCATTTATTTGTCACATTTGAAATGTTCAAAAGCGAGCAGCTGCTTTATTGTGTGGTTGTCGTAAATTGCGCGTGACTCTGCGTGTGTAGGACGTAATAAAATCAGCACTGGTGGCATATGGCGAGCCGAGACTCAGACCTACTTCAATTATGTTTTACGTTGAATTTATGCGCACATGCTAGTGATGGGGAAACAAAGCTTTTCGAAACTCTAAATTAATTATCGAAATACTCGAAATTATGACAGATAAAAAGATAATAATCAAAATTGTGATTCTTTTTATCTAATAATTATAAATTTCTAAGTCATAATTTCAAGTTATGTCATAATTGTGACAAAGTCATAATTTTAAGGTTTTATCTCATAATTTTGATTTAGTATGTCAGTTTTACCTTATGTCAGGAATTACTTTTTATCTTTTACAATTTCGACTTTTTATCCAATAATTGTCATAATTTCAAAATTTCTTATGATTTTCTGTCATAATTTTACCCTTTTATCTCATGATTTTCCGTCATAATTATGACTTTTTAAGCCATAATTTTGATTAATGTTACAATTGTAACAAAGTCATCATTTCGATTTAGTGTCTTTTATCCTATGATTCTGTCAAAATTTTGACTTATCTTATAATTTTTGTCATCATTTTGACTTTTTATCTCATAATTATGACTTTTAAAGTCTTAATTTTGACTTATGTCATAATTGTGGCAGTCATAATTTCAACGTTTTATGACCTTCTATGTCATCATTTCAACGTATGATTTAGTATGTCATAATTTCGACTTTGTATCTTATGATTTTCTGTCATAATTTTGACTTTTTATCTCATAATTTTGATTTAGTATGTCAGTTTTACCTTATGTCAGGAATTACTTTTTATCTTTTACAATTTCGACTTTTTATCCAATAATTGTCATAATTTCAAAATTTCTTATGATTTTCTGTCATAATTTTACCCTTTTATCTCATGATTTTCTGTCATAATAATTATGACTTTTTAAGCCATAATTTTAATTAATGTTACAATTGTAACAAAGTCATCATTTCGATTGAGTGTCTTTTATCCTATGATTCTGTCAAAATTTTGACTTATCTTATAATTTTTGTCATCATTTTGACTTTTTATCTCATAATTATGACTTTTTAAGTCTTAATTTTGACTTGTGTCATAATTGTGACAGTCATAATTTCAACGTTTTATCTCATTATTATGACTTTCTATGTCATCATTTCAACGTATGATTTAGTCATAATTTCGACTTTTTATCTCATGATTTTGATTAATGTTATAATTGTGACAAAGTCATCATTTCTATTCTTAAAAATTGCAACTTTTTGTCATAATGACTTACCAGAGCATGCTTGTTTTCTTATGTGGCAGAAATGGCGAAAGCGTCCATGACTAGCACATACATAAACAACTTCCCCTCTTATTTACGTCATTTACAGGTGACGTGTGCTCTCTAGCAGTCGTTCTCTCACCACATTGGTGTCCGTCTCGATCGTGTCCTCGCAGTAGTTCGTTTGTTCACGGATGGCGTCACAGTCGGAGCTGCAGTCCAGCTGAATGAAGGGTTGACAGCGGTAGTGACAAGTGTAATTACAGTCTGAAGAGACACAAACATTCCTTCAGAAACCAAAACCACACATCCAGTTTTTGTTTCTAGAGTTAAATATAGTTCTGAGCACTACAGTTTAACAGAGCATTTGTCTGATTTTAGTGGAAACTCATGACAGAGGGGTCAAGCGTTGCTCATGCATGAGTCTACAGCGCCACCTGGTGGTAATGGTGGTTCTGGGTCATTTGATGAATAAATCATTCATCTGTGGTCTGTTTGACTAAGCCACTTTAAAAGCTTTACCAAGTGTAAAAACATGCTGGTACATTTTAAAGTGATGTTTTTGGCAAAGAGAAACGATATTTTTAATTTATATGACAAAAATGTGGGTTGAACTTGCAAATCTCGCTGTTACAAGATATTCTGGAAGGTTGCCAGGGATTTGCCAATGTGTTCTGGCTGGTTTAGGCATTTATTTATGTAATTAAGCAGTTATGCATTAAATGTTGTTGCTCTGTTATTCATGTTCTTCATTTTCTATATTGTACTCTATTCGGTTCTATTTTAACATCTAATCTGTATGCTATTACCCAATTTATTAATTTGACCTAAATTAAATCAATCAATTTTTTTTCAAATTAATTTACTTATGCTTTTACTCAAAGTTTTACATTTATTTAAGAACATTTATGTTTATTCCATTTGCATTATTTGCCTAAATCTAATTTGTATAAGGTTATTCTATTCTATTCTATTCTGTTGTGTTATTTATTTGCTTATGAATTACTGTCCATATTGTCCATATGAATTCTTAAATTTCGTAACAAACACGCACCCACACAATCTCTATCCAACAGAAGACACTGTACCTAAACTTCCTTTTCCTATTTGCTTTCAGTCACTGAGGGCCAGATTGTCTTGACAGAAACATTTACACAGCAGAAGACAAATATCCCTGTGGAAATGTTCTGGATTATCTGGGTAAAGGACTCACGTGTGCAGCGGAGACTCTGCCTGTACAGGCCCCATATGAACTCCCCGCAGAGGTCGCACCAGCTGAGCTGCGTCTGGCTGCAGGGCTGGAAGTCGTGACCCCGTCCGGGTTTACACGTCGGCCAATCGGGGTCCTCCAGACGCACGCGCTCGCCCACCATCCGCACCACCTTCTCTTTGCCCCACCTCTCCAGAGTGGGCGGAGGGTCGCTAGGGGGCGCTAACTCGATGCGGTCGTCCGGAGTCAAGTCCTGTAATTCAATGAGTTCACATTTTGCCATCTTGGGGATGTGGGAGGCTAAAAAGCATCACTTCAAAACGACCCGGTTTACTCCGTACCAGGTCGACGGACTTCGCGTCGGGTTCTGACGCGTTTGCACATCCAGGCTGAGAACAAACATGGATCACTTTGTCGATCGTACAATATTAATACAAAAGAGATGATGTTTTCAGCGAGATGTCCTCTTGATTCAGTTTTCAGCAGCATCTGGCTCAATCTGAGGAAGAACAACAGAGATTAGATTAGATTACGATATATTGTGAGATAAATGTGGACAGTTATAATCTCTCTGATCTTCAAAGGACTCCATTCATTTGTTTTACTATCATTATATATAAATAATATAAAATGATATATAGGCCTATATACAGTATAATATATTATATATTATAATAATAATACATTAATATAAATATTATATATTATAAATCTATTTTAATAACATAAATCCATTATAATTACTTTTTTTTTGTATATTACGCATATTTAGTTTTAATAAAAGAGAGACCCTTGATATTTGTTGAACAGAATTAAATATTTAGTCTGTATAGGGTAAAAGCTTCTTTAAACATCAGACGACAGAAAGTCCACAGACAGGAAATTATGGGGTTTTAACATTCCAGCGGGTTTGTGCAAACTAATCTGTCCTTTACAAAACCACTTGACAACATCTATATGGAGGCTGATCAGTATGCGTGAGGAGGAAAATTCACTCAAGGGTGTTTTTGGACCATTTTTGTTGTAGGGCACCTCTTTTGGCTACTGTCCTAATCCTGAGAAGCCCAAAGGCCCGAACAGCCAACCAGAATAGAAAGAGGCGTAAAACTGGGTCACAAAAGCAAAGCAAATAAAAAGCGCATAATATAGACTAAGAAAGAATGGACAAGTAGAATAGAGTAGAACAACTGAGTAAATAACGCAAATATTTAACTAAGCAAATAAATCGCAACAATTAATGTAAAATAGGCTACATACATTCTTAAATGTAAATCTTTAAATAAAAGCATAAAATATATAATTACTAAATTAATTAGTGTTCGATTTAATTAATTTAATTAAAACGAATAAATTAATTAATAGAGTAGATTAGATGTCAAAATGTCTAGACTTCAAATCCAGTTAAAGAATTTACACAGAATCAGACATGCATAAATTAAACAAACCAAGAGATTATAATACAATAGGCCTATAGAAAATAAATAACAAACATAATAAGAAATACATATTTAAAAAAAAAAACGTACAAATTTAGGTTAAAATTACAAAAAAATGTAGTAGTATTCATTCCAAACACATAACACGGAACAAAATAATCTCTCACAGATTAGATTAGCAATTCGACGTCATTGATTTGACGTGGAATTATTAAAAAAAACATACAAACTGCAGAAAGTAGGCTATACATCTATAATTTGATGGTTATAGTGTCAGATTATAGTTGTAGCCTACTTGTATTTGAACCTCTTGTAGAAACTGCTTAAAAAGACCAACCTACCGTAAACCCAAAACAAGACACTTGTATCGCCAGAAGAGCCTCAGACTGACAGTAAACGGCTCAGTTTCCTCAAATCCGCTCTTCAAGTCTCAAACAGCGCGTAATCTGCGCGCGCATCGCGTGTTTGAGAGGAGATAACGCAAGTGATTGCGTAAAACACAGAAAACATCTTCGGTTACAGCCAAAAGTAAAGTGGAAATTATGCTCCTCTGGCAGACAGATGTCTCCTCATATTTTCGGTTCACTGTTGGCGTCATTCGCGGTCGCAGCTCGAAACCGGGTCGATTATTAGTTTCCCCTCAGTCAGAACGCGCACCTTGTACAGCGCGACCGCTAGCGCGTTAGTGCGCATGCGCCGCAGACTCAGATTAACGCTTAATCCAGCACGATCTGTCCTATTTGAGAGCGGCGAAGGCAGAGCAGACATCATTTCCTGAATCATTTGGTGGACCCTCGGGTTTTATACTCTGAACCCACGCCTGCGGGTCTATTTACAATGACCTCGTTTAAAATTAAACTCATTCTTAAAGGGACAGCGCTCTCAAAATTATTAGCCTATCTACTCGCCCACATATGTCATCTTTCCTCGAGAATCTTAACGTAGTTCTTTTCCAAACAAAGTGGTTCATACAACTTGTATAATATACATTTCAAGTCTTCTAAAGTTATAGGTGTGGGAGCAGACTGAAATTTAAGTCATTATTTTGATAAATCTTCAGAATATTTATATAGAATCATGCATAAGTTTAATAAATAACGTATGAAAGTGAACATGGAAGATACCATTTTCCTGCAAAGCTTTCAGTGCATAGAAATCTAGTGTGCGTACTTACTTGCTCCAAACTGGGAGTTGGCAGAGCTCCATAGCTTGATTTAACATTGAAGTCTCTCTCTCTCTCTCTTTGGTCTGATAGCGGATGTATGTATCATCAGGAAGGAGGTCTAGGAAGACCCAGATGAGATAAGAAGGTTTCTGTCCTCCGTTTAGTCTGGATGAGGGCCAGCAGGACGAGCAGGTCACAGGACACGAAGAAATCCTGCTCCGCATTGAGGACAATAAACAGTAATTGTTTGTGAATGTCTGATTTAGTTACGGTCATCGAATTCCCCAATTAACTGAGTCATTTCATGACATTTCCCTAAACAAACCAAATATAAATACAAAAATACAAACTATTTTTAAAGATAAAAATGTCATTGTGAAAAGGAAATATATATATATATATATATATATATATATATATATATATATATATATATATATATATATATATATATTAAAAATACAATATAAAAAATACAAAAAAACAAACAAACATACTTTTAAAGTTAAAAACATCATTGATCTCAGTATTTATGGACAGGAAAAAAAATATTTCAAAATAAGTTCTGCACAGACACAGATAACAATAAACTGTGAAGCATTTATTTATTTGTGGAATCTGAAAAAAAAATCCAGTGTGATCCCTGCAGGTTAAAAGACGGAAAGGCATGCGTGTAAACAAAATCCCACGTCAGTATGAGCACAGGGATTTCTAGAACAGAGGCAATCTGGAAGAAATTATTTACAATTATTGTCAAAATAAAAGTCATTTATATCATTTAGAGAAGAAAATAGACTTTGGCGCAAACAAGATTCATTTTAATTGATCGTAGTGGGTTTTCAAAATATATAAATCATATTTATTTTTATGACAAATCAGATTTTGCTTCGAGACGAGATGAGACTTTTATTATGGCATGTTGGTGTGTAACCGGAAATCTTGAATGATCAGAGTTCGGAGTTGAGATTGCGAGCATTTCAAATGGGTTGAGTTAGTTTAGTCTCAGTGTGTTGTTTGTGTATGTAGCTGTATCGAATAGATTTGAGAGAGACCCAGTAGAGTACAATATGACTGTCCATCACGAGTCGGAGCCTAAGCTGTACCGCTACAGCAGGATAGTGTGCGGAGTCTCCACTCATGTGCTGTGCGCTGTGTTCACTGGCTTCATCACGGTCCTCGCCAAACCTGGATCCAGTGAGTACAATAAACACCAGTGTGAAGATCGCACTCAGACTCTCACTGATCTGTGCTGTCAGAAAATGATCGCTTCCTGTAGTGAATTTATATGTTGTTTGATACTATTGATAAAAAATATTGACATTTTGAAATGCATTCTAATTTATTATATATATATATATATATATATATATATATATATATATATATATATATATATATATATATATATATAATAAAAATAAATCCTTTATAAAAATACATCTATATTTTGTAATATTATGAAATACAATATTGATATTTTCACTTGCTTGTAGTATATTTTAGATAAAAATACCTAAAATACTTGTAATGAACATTTTAAATATATAACTAAAAAATAATAAACAGCAAACATTAAAATGATGTCAGAGGAATCTAAATCTAAATAAATAAATGTCTTGTTTAGTATGTCAGTGTATTATTGTTAACTAAAATCATTAAAACGTGTTTTATTTGGTAATTGAAACAAAGCTGCAATAAAATATAAATATTAGAGTAAAGGTTATTAGAAATGTTGCCTTGGCAACTAACTGAAATACAATTAGATATAAGCTAAATAGAATATATTTAAAAAAATCAAATGAAAATAAAAGAAGCACATACAATTATTAATAAATACTATAGTGGTATATAAATAACACTGCTCTCTGTTTGCTCACAGGTCTGTTCTCATGGCATCCGTTCCTGATGACTCTTGGTGTGAGTAACAGCCCAGACAGCAACATAGTGTCGGCCCACATCTGGAACGGGTGGGAGCCACATTTACCAGATGTGGCCCGGATCTGGGCCGACACTGTGTCTGAGTGCATACAGACCTTGATTGTTTTGCATGTAAATTCATTTTAAGTTTGCTTTTTGTCACGCCATACTATCCTCTCACAAGATTTTCTTGCTCCCATCCAGTTTTCCTTTTTCATGACCGAAGCCGTTCTGCTGTTCAACCCCTACTCGTCTCCCGTCAGGAAGTTGAAGCACAAAACTAAAGGCCGCCTGCACTGGATCCTGCAGTGTCTGTGCGTGTGTTGCGCGACTGCGGGCCTGTGCGCCATCGTTTACAACAAGAACCTCAACGACAAGCCACACTTCACGTCGTGGCACGGGTTGGTCGGTGTGATAACGGTGTGTATCGTCGGGCTGCAGTCGCTCGGAGGGCTTCCCCTCCTCTATCCCAAACTGGCCAAAGGCTGGTCGCTGGCCAAACTGAAGCGCTACCACGCCACCTCCGGTTTACTCACGTTCCTGCTGGGCAGCGTCAGCTTGTTTCTCGGACTGTGCTCATCGTGGTTCAGTGACAGTGTGAGCGGGTACGTCTGGTACCTGGCGGCCCTCTGCCCGGTTCTGTGCGCTCTGGTCGTTATGAGTCAGGTGACGAACGCTTACATGGCCCGGAAACGAATGCAGTACTGAAACAGACTTTCTAAACAGGTTCATCTGATACACAGACATTGTGAACCTGAATAGCTTTATGACGTTGATGATGAGTGCTGCTTTGCAACTACTTGTACATTTATATTATTGCTGTATAGATTGACCAAAACAAATGTATTTTTGGATAACAGTTTTATATTCTTGTGTGCATTTCAGCTGTATTAATGTCATTTCTTTTTTTCTTTTTTTTCTTTTTTTTTGCAAATATCTTTGGAATTGACTGAAGGAAACTGATTTTTCTTAATTGCGAGGAGAAAATAATTTGTTTGTTCAATTATTTGTCATTCTCTTGGTGATTGTGAACAATGTTTTTGCATTTACCAGTGCCAGTCTGCCATTTTCTGGTATTGCAGATCATGAAAGGAAATATGCCTTAATTGGAAACTTACATTTATGTGATTAGTTTATATAAATTATTAAAATATATATTATGTTATATGTAATCAACCATTTATTTCTTAATGGCAGAAAAAAATAATATTTTTGGTTTATTAAAATCTTATGTTCAAATTAACAATTCAGCTCATGTATAAACTTACATTTATTATTGAACTTAACATTATTCATATTGTACATAAATTAACAAATAATATGAATATTATGTATACTTTTTTTAAGGGCAAGTATCCGTTTTTATTAATTATAATAAATTCATTTCCCTGTGCTATAAGAGTTTTGCAGATCATATTTAAAGACATTAATAATGTCTAATTTTCTTTAAAAGAAACTATTATATATGGAAAAATTATATATATGAATAAGTCTTTTCAAATAATGGCAAGTGTTAGATTTTTTTATGAATAAATAGTGTATATATATACATATATAGATTATATTTATATTTTATATATATATATATAGAGAGAGAGAGAGAAATATATATATAAATAATATATATACACACACACACAACACGCACACTTTTTTTTCATGAGTCGAGCTGAAATTGCTGGAAGCTGCGAGAACCATTATTCTGAATACAGGAGGAGTCAAGTTTCTTTATGTTAAAACAATGTTTAATAAATACAATGTCATTTGAATCTACTCCTCCCTTTGCTGGGAACATGAGATGACGTGTGGACACCTCCTGGTACAGCGTCTGTATGGGATCACGTGTGTTTGTGGGTCCCGACTGCCGAATCGCTCACAGATCGTGGTCTTGAACTCGCCTGTGGGGGTGGGGGTTTGGGTGAAACCCTGCGTCTCTCTAATAGAGCGATTTATTTCTCCTTAAAAAAAGGTTGAAAATGTATAAAAAATAAAAAAAAGAATGAAAATGAATTACTCTTCAGCATTATAAATAAATATTTCTGGTACATTTGTACATAGTTGAAAGAGAAAACAACATACATAAGATGTAACAAAACACAAAAAAAAGATATCACATGTCAAATGCACACCATTGTATATATAACAGCGTCTGCAGACTCAGGCCAAAGATCATGACACAGCTATCTGCCAATCAGAAAGCAGACTGTGGGAGGAGTCAAAATAAAGAGCTCTAATAGGCACAGAGAATGAACAGTGTTATTGGCTGAGGGATTTATCAGTCACAGGTCAACCAGCGCGCATACACTTCAACATTAACACAAATGTTAAACACATCAAGATTTTTCAAAATGGCCGAACGAACACTTTGGTCATGACTGTGGCCCCAACACGGATGAAACTGAATGGCCGTGCAGATGATGCAAAGCGCAAATTTAGAAAATGACGGCTAGTAGGGTTCGCTTAACAGTCTACACATTCGTAAGATGATCCCCATGGATAACGACAAATGATTTTGTTTGCTACGCAATCGAACAAGAACACAGATCCATTTGTCTGCTTTAAGGCTAATATCGAACTAAACGCACTAAACTTACATCTCCTCCACCAAATTTTAAAGGCTAACATGAAAATACATTCGAGTTTGTAAGGTTTTCCTTGTCTTTTTTTTTTTTTTTTTTTTTTTCTCAAAGGAAAGCAAAAAGGTCTCGGCGGTGCTTATGCTAGGCATGGCTTCTGTTGCTCTACGATTCGACTGTTATGAATTCCCCCCAGTTGCCCAGTCTGCGATTTTCAATGGTCGAAACGACTATGAATATTCATGTAGGACCACCGTTTACAAAAGTAATAGTAGTACTTACAGTTATAATTAAAAAAAAGTCACATATTTTTTTTGTTTTTCATTCCAAGTGATGCTACAAGGTCTAGCAAACGGCTAAGTATCTCTAAAGTCATCTCTTATGAATGCAAACAGTCTGTAAAGACAATCACATTTAAGTTTGATTCGGTAATCTCTCTGAGGGAAGTTCGTCAGTTCAGTGTCTAGGCCCTCGTGAGAGAGATATGACTAGGGCTCTTCAAGTTAGCCCTGTGCACTGGTCCCTTACGGTAAAGAAAAATATATAATCGCCTTTCTTCACTCCATGCATATTCAGCATTTGGATTTATATAATTTCAGCTCCATCCAATAGGTTTCTTCCATTCGGAACTACGGAATCTGGAGCAGCCGATCAGCGATCACTGGCCCATCACCTCTATGACATCGTCATCCGAGCTGCTCCCGCCGTTTTCCGCGAGCGAGTGGTGCGTGTCGGGGCGGCTGAATGCTGCCCCCAGCAGGCCGGAGGAAGAGAGGAAATTGGAGGAGTTGGAGGCAGAGGTTGGCGTAGAGGACAGGCCTCTAGGGTGTAGGGATCCTGCGAACAGCGGCTGGGAAAATGGTACCGGGAAGCTAGAGAGCATGCTTGCCATGCTAGGGTTCATCAGGAAGGGTGGGAGCGAGGAGGAAGTGGAGGACGATGACGAACAGGGCACAGAGGATGAAGAAGAGGCCAGCATTCCAGCGTGGGTTGAGGATGTGGTGTTGGTCGAACAACTCGAGGAAAGAGTGCTGTTGGACGGGCCAAGTCCGAGCGGTTCAGTGGGGAACATTGCATGTAGGTCGCCCAGAGCCTGACCGGCTTGCTGTAGGAGGTGCGACCTGCCTCCAAGTGAGGGTGGAGTCATGTGACCCAGGGCGCCCAGCAAGGCAGGGTTCAGCCCCATGGGCGTGAACCCAAACCCACTGCTTAGAGGAAATCCCGGGTAACTCCCGGGTGCACCGGCTGGCGTTGAGGTTCGTTTGCCACCAGGCTGTTTGGATGTCCGACTTTCCAAAAGCTTCCGCTTTAAACTTTGAACATCCATAGATGATGCAATGTCATTGCTGAGCTGCCGGTGCTGGTCAGTGACGCGAACTGGGTGCTGGATGGGTCTGTCCGCTCCCGAGGGTTCGGGTGTTCCCGAAGATGGTAAGTTCTCTACTGCAGAAACGGTTTCTTTGTTGCTGTGGTATTCTCGGAGCAGCTCGGGGCTGTCTTGGGGCGAAGGGCGAGGCTGAGCCTCAGGGGTTAAACGTTTCGGCTCTTGAGGAGACGCACGACCATTACTGACAGAATGCAAGGAAGGGCCGGAATCCTCTGTGAGAAAGAAAGAGATTTTGTTAGTTTATGTTGATGTAGACTAATGGGTAAAGATCTGGAATGGTCAATGAAAGATTGTGGGTTCAATCCCCAGTAAAGGGTTGATCCATCAACAAATCAACTCTGCAACTTTGATCAAGGTAGAGGTCTGTACACATGCAGAAACCCCAAGCAATGGAGTACCACAAAATATAAAGACCCAAAGATTGGCTACAATGCTCAACGCTTCAAATCGCGTTGTAATTATGGTCTTCAGACTACGCAGCGTGAACCCAAATAAGCACAGACCATTTGAAAGAAGCTGCCTATCAGTGGGTACCGAAAAGTCTTGGCTATTGAATCCCCACAGTCCGCCCGTGCCTATTGATTCCCGACCTGCACCCGCACCGCAAATGACAATGTAAATATTATTCCACCCGTTACATCAAATATTAGCAGTTCACCTGTCGGGTACCCACATGCAGCACTCTGCACCTTCCTATTGCCTCTACCGGCATGCTTTTACAAGCGGGACAAAACATGAAAGTTGTGGGCAGGAGCGTTACAAAATATACAGGGCAAAATATTGCGGGAAAGAGACTAAAATATCCACCCCATACAGACCTCTAGATCAGGGATGGGCAACTTCGGTCCTGGAGGGCCACTGTCCTACAGAGTTTAGCTTCAACCCTAATCAAACACACCAGAACAAGCTAATCAAGGTCCTCAGGATTACTAGAAAATTACAGGCAGGTGATTTTTTTCAGGGTTGGAGCTAAACTCTGTAGGACAGTGGCCCTCCAGGACCGAAGTTGCCCATCCCTGCTCTAGATCAAGGCATACGAAACATTTTTAATTGGAATAACGTGCACAGATTAACTGAGAACATTAATGGTGCGTTTCAAGCAAGTCAGAATTTACAGAATTTGCTAAAAAGTGCAATAAAAAAAGTATTGCAAATAATTGTTAATCTTTGATCTGGCATTTTGTTTCAAGACCGTGTCAAGCAAAGAAATGACTAAAAGTTTGGAAGCAAGAAACGTAGGAACATCCCACATCTGACTTAAAAAAACAACATAATAACAGACTATAAACTGGGGTCTTCAGCCTTAAGGTTATCCCAGAAGAATTGCTAAATGACAAATTAGTAAATTAGTACACCTCTAGAAGCTGTGGCTGCTCCTTCAGATGGTCTTGGCTTTCCAGAGCGGATGGCAAATATCCTCCCATCATTGGTCCTTATGTATGTGCCTGCAGCGCAAATGACAGAATATGAAGCAAATAAACCTTACCTACAGTACAGTAAACATTCTCAACAGTTTTCTAAGGTACCTTTGGATCCTCGGATAACGTGAATACTCTCCCCTGCACCGATTCGGGCTTGGACATCTGTGCTGCTGTTTGACCCTGGGATCACAATATCTGAAAAGCAAAGACATGAAACCATGAAGAAACGAACTGAGACCTCAAACACAGCAAGAAGTAGCATGCACCACAAGTGAAAAGTCTGTACCAGTGGTGGTGACGACGCGCTGTACGTAAACGCCGGCCTTTTGCAGGTAGTTGACGGGGAATCCTGCGCTTGAACTGGGGACGCCCATGGGTACCTGGCGGGGCATCATGGGAATGGGCGTGGACTGAACTGGCCTCACGCTTGCGACTGGTTTCTCTTCTAAATGAGGTGGGGGCCGCCTGAAAAAAAGGTTTGGATAAGCAAACATCTAAGACTTAAACAGAACAGAACATGTTTTTTCTGTTTTGGACCCACCAGTTCCTCTGGCTGAAGGCAGGGATATTGGTGAGTCTCTGGTCACTAGCCGGGTAATAATGTGCGTAAGAGGGCCGTTGATACGGCACAGACGCCCGCTTCTCATCTTCATAGCTTTTCTTGGCTGCTCTCTTTTCTGCTTTGGTCAATTTCAAATCCTTGCGGTCCATCAGGAGAGACTCATGATGGAACGGTTGCTGGTGTGGAAAACAGAGAGATATTAGTATAGGTGACTGAATGACAAACGAAGCACAATATAATTAATATTCATGAACTAAGCCTTCAACATTGTATTTGTCTAAAATACTTCAATCTATCAATGTTTGCTGGTGTGAAATTCAGATCAACATGAGCTTATGTGACTGGACGCTCCAGGAAGGTTATGAATAAGCACAAGCCAACTAATATTTATGAGCAAAGCTTAGACTATAGTAGGATCTACAATATTTCAATTTATAAACATTTGCAGATTCAAATAAGGTTAAGTGACTTGATGTTCCAGGAAGGTTACAAAGCAACTTCAGCATATTCTAATTAATATTCATGAGCTAAGCCTTCACCATCGTAGATTTAGAATTTTGCTGGAATAGATTAATTCGGACAAGAAGCTGGTGTAGAAATCGGCTTACATGACTGGACACTCCAGGAAGTTACGGAGCAACTTCAGCACAATTAGCATTCATGAGCTAAGCCTTCGCTATTGTAGGATTTAGAATTTGTCTAGAGTACTTCAATTGCTAAATGTTTACTGGAATGGAATTTAGACAAAAGCTTGCAAATGTGATTAAATGTTTTATTAAGCCACGCGAGTACAACCTAATTAATATTCGTAAACCATATTCTGCACCATAGTAGGATCCAGCATTTTCCCAGAATAGCTGAATTGTACAATAGTAGCTGGTCATGATAAATTTGCCAAGAAAAATTTAATTGAAAAATCAATTAATCAATTAATATTCATGAGCTAAGCTTTCACACAGTTGGATTCGGAATTTTTCGGAATATATTTTTAGAAAAGTCTCATTTTAAAAATAACGGCTGGTGTGGAAAGCAGACAAAGAAATTACCTTGGTTAAGAGGTGTGGGTAAAACAGACAGGCTTGTTTAATGACGATCTCCATCTCCTCACTAGGGACCAGCTCTGAATGGCTGGTATCAGGCTCCTCCTCTACAAAGTGCAACAGCGACTCCACTTCCTTCCGCGTGAAGGTGAGGACCGGGTTCAAATCGTCCACGACTCGATCTGGCCAACGCACAATTATAACGTCAGAACTGTTCACAACAGTGAGACCCAAAACACACCTTTCCGCCCTCTCTTACCAGACATGCCCTGCTTGGACACCTGACGGTCATAGATCTTCTTCTCCAGTGTGAAGTCACACACCAGCCTGTAGATGTGGCAAGGCTTGTGCTGGCCGTAGCGATACACGCGGCAGACGGCCTGAGCGTCGTGACACGGGTTCCAAGAGGCATCGAAAACCACAACGCGATTCGCGCCAATCAGATTCACCCCCAAACATCCAGCCCTGTGAATACAGCAGCCTGTTAGTCCAGACCTCATCATTATCTGTGGCATATTGTAACATGCTGACAAACGTGCAAGTTCTTCACCTGGTGGACAGCAGGAAGACCCAGGCTTGGTTGTTCGCAGGGTCGTTAAACTGGTTGATGAGTCGTTCTCTCTCTGAAGATGATGTGCTCCCATCCAACCCTGCACAGGAGACATAAACGAGGTGAACTTACGAAATACACACACCCTAAACCATGACAAACCTTAGGCAAAGTTGATCTACAGGACACTTACCGGTAAAACAAGGCTGAGAATATGGGTGTGTAGACAATATCATGACAAAAAGTTATAAGGAAGAGGGTCCTTTGCAGGGGATAATTGTATATGGGGGTCCTTGGCAGTGTTATTTTAGTATCACTGATAATACTATTAGGTTTTTGTTAATATTTTGAATTAATTATTTTCACTTTCATTTTAGTTAAAGTTTTAGTAATTTTGCTGTGTTTTTATTATAAAATAATATTGTTTATAGTTTTAGTTTTAGTTATTTTAGTACTTCCTTGGCAACTAGCTGAAATAAGTTTATTTTAAGTAACGGTTTTGTTTTTAATTGTCAGCTACCTGGTACTTGGCATCAAAACCTTTAATAACTCACTGTAGTAATTGATGTTCCGGACCCAGTTGTGTCCCCCAGTTTCTGTTTGGATCGGCATGGGCCTCCGACTCAGGAAATCTTCAATAACAGTGAGCGTTGATAAACTCTGACTGTAAGAATCACACACAGATAAATGAGCCAGTGTAAGCATTGACGTAACCGTAAAACAACAGCATGACTGACAGTTCAGGATGCTGAAGAAGAGATTCCAGATAAAAAGGCAAACAACTGCATACTGTCACTCAAACATAGATTTCCCACCTGAACACAAGTATTTTATCTCCTCGGCTGACGCTGTCATCAATAAGGTGAAAAAGCAGAACCATCTTGGCCGAGTTCTCCAGAACACCCGTCTGGTAGTTGGTCATGATGTCTTTTGCCTAAAACAAATAGATTACGAAATGGCATCATATCCATAAGCTCATTAACATATAACCACCAACATTTACATATCAACTGTTCGATTGTAACTCAAATCTATTCAGCAGCTTTGCACGGCAGCACTGTTTCTCATTTCACACGCAAAGACAATGAGCAATCATAACATTTACATACCGGATGTAAAAGACAGGATGTAAAATGTTCATGAAAACTAAATTAATATTGCGGCCTTATGTCTTACTTGGGACGAAGAGGATTAAGTAGGTAGTAAGTTTGCTAATATTATATGTAAAAAATAAACTGCTTAAGGCTAATGAGAAAGTGCACAATGTGTTCCAGGGCTGCAAGTTTTGGGGGAAATATCTAATTGTGATTTTTGGTAAAAAATTGTGATTTAAATTTAGGGGGAAAAAAAGGTTCACTGTGCTTGTATGTAGGGCTGGACAATTTGGCTGAAAATGTGTTTCATATATATATATATATATATATATATATATATATATATATATTAATAAAAAATTATAATTATTGTTATTATTACTAAATAAAATACTAAACAAAATAAGAACTATTATAATTAAAATGGTCACTGAAAAAAATATTTTAGAAAACTAATATTTTATGGCTGTCTTTTCTTCATTTTCAAAAGTTAAACCATCAGAATCATGCAGCATATATATTTATTTAATTAAATCATAGACTTCACATTCTATGATTGTGAAGCCATCAAGTCTCAAGCCATCACATTCATTGTGTTCCCACAAAAATAAACACATTGTAAGTTGAAGGTTTTACCCATTCATAGGTGATGACTTGGTTGGCCTTCTCCTGTAAGGGGTTCAGGGGTCCCAGAGCCATGGCCATCTTGCTGTTGGCAGGGTCGGACGACTTGCCCTTCATTCCCGGTGCGGAGCAGCGGGTCCCGCTGGTGGAGTTGAGGTCATCCAGGTCAAGATCCTGCTCATTGGCCAGATTTTCCTTCTGCAGAGCTTCGTACAAAACGTCCGGATGATTCCAGATCTACAGGACGCACAAAATACCAATGTGAGCACATCGACCACTATATAACAACAGACGGTGTGTTTGGGGTCTCCGTACCTTGCAGCAAACACAGAAAGCTTTAAGCGGGTTGAGTCCGAGCCATCCGCTGTTTCCCGCCTCCCTGAAGCGGTTCATGAACTCCGTATAGAGCGCCCTCTGCAGGCGAGACAGTCGTACCAGAATCACATGCTCCTCTTTTGGCGGCAGCTGCTCCCGGAGAACATCGTGACCTCGTCTGCGAAGGTAGAAAACAGTTTAGCTTGATTTTTGGTCCAACAAAAAAAACGTTTGAGTCGAAGCCATAGCCTTGCGGGCAGCGCTCCGCTATATAACGCAACAGCTCTTTGGGCAACCAGAGTTTGCATCCGGCCTCATGGTCCTTTCCTGATCCCGTGCCCCTATAGCTTACTGTCTCTCCAATATAACAGCGGATACATAAATAAAGTACTTTTATTTAATAAATAAAAATGTAACTCATACTTACTTGATAAGCAAAAATTGTGATAAAGAATTATTATTCTTACATAATAATATATTAAAACAATAAGAATAATGTAAATGATAATAAATGTAATAATAATAAAATAAATGTTTTTTTTTTTTTTTTAAATATTACATAAAAGAACAAACATTTAATAATAATAATTACATGTAAACAATAATGAATATCCATTATTATTATTATTATTATTATTAATAATAATAAATAAATATAAACAATACATTTACAAACTAACATTAATATTCAATTTAATAATAATAATAATATGCAAACAATATGAAATAAATACATATAAACAATAAATATTTAATAAATGTAAACAAAAATAAATATTTATTTATAATAACAAAAAAGAAATATTTAATAATAAATGTTAATTAATAATAATAATAGTAATAATAATTAAACAATAATAAATATCCATTAATAAGAATAATAAATCTAAACAAAACCTATAATAATTATATATAAACAATCATACATTTTTTAAAATTCTAATATTAACAATAAGTAAATAATAATAATATATTTTCACAAACCAACAATAATAAATTCTAATTAATAACAACAACTCACCTCTGGACGAAGCCCTCCAGCAGACTATGCAGGACGTGACTCCTGTATCTCATGAGCTGGACGTCCTGTGGCGTGCTGTCGATACATTGACCGTTCAGAATGGGCCGCTCGAACATGTTACTAAACTCCTGCCGTGTACCGAGGAAATCGGGCCGGACGAAATCCACCATGCACCAGTACTCGATCAGGTTGTTTTGCAGCGGGTATCCGGTCAGAACCACCCGTCGCCGTGACCGGATGTTCTTCAGGGCCTGGGAGGTGCTGGCGTGACAGTTTTTAATGCGGTGACCCTCATCACAAATGACGACATCCGGACCAGGCCGCGAAATCGCTCGTTCAATCCCTGAAGATCACAGACGAGACAAGAACATTTGTTATAGACCACAGCTGAAGTAGATGCCACGCATTTTCCACCCGCAGAACCCCGACAGACCTTTCATGAGCTCTTGCTGACGGTCCTCCTCGTCCAGGTCAATAATTACAGGTCCCGCGGGTTTCTTGGACTTCCTCTTGCGGCCGGTCACAAAGCTCTTTTTGAGCGACATCAGGCGGTACATCTCATAGCCCATTAGCAGCACCCCTCCGCCACGAGTCCAGTCCTCCACCACCTTGGCCCGGGCCACTGTGGTTCTGTTCCAAATGAACGAAATACATGAACATTTCGGCAGAAGATCCTACAAGCAACTTGCAGTGCATTCAAAACATTTTATCAGTATGTGTGTTCCTTAGTGTTGCTAGCAACTTTAGCAAAACTACTGATATTCATTAACTCTTAATTCATCAAAAAACACAAAATCATTGACAACAAAGATCCCAAACATATAGTGTGATTTGTTTTTTCCATTTTGCAGGTAAATCTCACTTTTTTTGATTGTATAATTATGTTTTGCATAAAGAATATATAGCCTATATATATCCTATATAGCCATGTGACATTATTTACTATGACAATGAAGCACAAAAGCTGGTGCGGCGTTCATACTTGTGCTCATCATTGAGGATGTGAACCTTAAAGGTTCGAGGTAAAACCTGGGCTGGATCTGTGTCGGGGGGAAGGGACTCAGCAGCAGGCAGCCAAATATTAAACTCAGCCAGCCAGTTTTGTAGTGTATTCACCTGGAGAAGAGAGGAAAGATGAGACACAAACCCCTCAGACAGAAGTATTTAATCTAATCCCTGAAAACGCCACTCACAGGTACAATGGCGAGGACAGTTTTGGCTCCAGTGTGGCGCAGTAGGATGTCGATAAAGGAGATGACCTGTAGGGTTTTGCCCAGGCCCATACTGTGAGCCAGAATACAGCCGAAGCCACTGCTGCTCTTATAGCGCTCAAGAGACTCCACCAGGTTATCATACAGAAAACGGATGCCGCCGATCTGACAGAGAAAGGGAGAGACATTGAAAATGGATTCCATGTCCAACTAAAATGGAAAAATACTGGAAAAATGTTAATTTAGTGGCAAAATGTGTGAACCTGGTGTGGTTTAACAGCGCCGGCGAGCTGTGGGGCGAGGAACAGGTCCTCCTCTTCTCCAGGGTGGTTGATATTGACCAGCACCCTTCCCTGGGCGTCCGGTAGATTGATGGCGTCGTTTACATGAGACCCGCTACTCTCCTCCGGGCCGGGAGTGACAGAACGATCTTCGTTGTTGTCCTCCTCGCTGCTTATCCGCATGGCATCTTCATCACCTGAACTCAACTCAATCACATCTGGAACAATGGAACAGAAAGGAACAATAAGATACCTAAACCTCATTACAAGATCAATTTAGAAGACATTTTTTTAGAGGACTTATTCTTCTCTTTTTTACTCAGAGAAATATATATACATACACATGTACGTATGTAAATAATAAACTGTAAATAATACATACATATATATATATATAAAATGTTATAAATATTTATTAAATATTTATTTTATTATTTACATATTATTTATTATTAAACATTTACACAACACATTTTACATATAAAACATTTAGTTACATATATATTATCGCTATCATTATTATTATAAATTATTAAACATTTATTACAAAAATTAATTATACTAAATTGTTGTGTATAATAAGCAATAGACCATTAAAATGTAATATATTTATTTATTTTTTTCATTATGAATTTCTTTTATTATTTACATATGTTAATTATTAAACATTTATTTACGTATATATTGTTATTTATATTATTAATTAACATTTATTACATATAATAAATGTTATATATACACAATTTATTATTTACATATATTATAGCTATTATTATTACTAACTATTACATTACTATTATAACATTTATTATAAAGTAATTATAATAGATATAAACAATTATTACAATACATATTTAATAATAAACATTCCACTCCTTTTCATTAATTTCTCAAATTTTTTGTGTATATAATTAAAGCAATATATCATTATAATAATAACGATAATAAGTAAATGTTTAATAATAATAAAAATGGTTAAATACTTTTTTCAAGATTTGCTTAAAATATATTTTGCATATTTATCATTATAATATTAAATGTATGTAAATAATAATGTCATTAATATAAATAACAATACTGTTTTATATTGCAGTGTGTTTATGTTGAGTTTACCATCTCTGAGGTCAGGTAGCTGAGGGGGCGGGGCTTCTTTAGGCTCACCCTCGTCTCCACTGCTGTCCAGACAGATCACTTCCTGTTTGAGACCCGGCACTGCAGTGGACAGATCTGACAGCAGCGACACAACACAACCAATTAACTAAGTACATAACAAACGGCGAAAGAGGAAGAGCGGGCGGAACAGGCGAGTCTCACCGGCGTGAAGCGGGAAGTCTTTCCGCTGCTGTTCGAGGCGCCGCCGTCTCTCAAGCTCCTCCTGCTGGGCGGCTTTGGTTCCCGCTTCCAGCTGATGCTCGGTGAGGAGCTTCCTGCAAGCCGGAGGGGAGAGATGCAATTAGATAAATGATCTTTATTATAAGTGTAACGGTGATCAACAAACATGCGAATCCTCTGGTGGATTTGCAGTGTCTGGGCGAATCCTCCCAGAATATGATCAAAATTTCTTGTTGTGTGATGCTTAGCATGTCTGGTTTTACAGTGTGTAATTGTGTTTAACAGTGGAGTTTGTGACGAAAAACTACCCATAATGCTGTACAAAGGATTCCACCAATCAGAGAGCTGCAGCGAACAAATCACGCCAAAATAGCTTTTTTAGCTCCGAGTGATCGAGTCAGTCTCGCAATGCTGTCAACATACTTATATATTTGTATATGTATATACACAATTAAAATATATTAATCATTTTATAATTCACTGTTGTTTTTACTTTATGTCATTCTCAATGCTTCATGGGATTGTAGTTCTCTCCTTCACTTAAGCCGTTAAGTACACAGTTAAGTAATCAACGTCTCTTTTTATCCAAACACTTTTTGCTTCAAATCAAAGGTTCGTAATGTTGTGATTCACCGCGTAGCCGGTTGGTTTGGATCATGGCAAATAACGCTTTAACAAAATCCCCACACTCTTAAAAATAAAGGTTCTTTTTGTTACTGATGGTTCCATGAACAACTTTTAACATCCATGGAACCTTTTCATTGCACACAAGGTTCTTTATAGTGGAAAAAGGTTACTTGGATTATTAAAATGTTCTTCACACTAAGAAAAAAATGGTTCTTTTAAGAACTGTCCACTGAAAGGTTCTTAAATGGTTCTTCTATGGCGTGTGAAAACCCTTTTGGAACCTTTATGTATGGGAAAATTAACAAAGGCAGTATAAAACTAGGGGGGACCTAATGCACGCTGTTATTAAATGAAGCTCAATACCGGATGTTCCTCCTCAAGTGAGCAGGTTTGGAGGTTTTGGACTTCTTCTTCATGCTGTTGGCAGACGTGTTGCTGCGGCTGTCCGGGCTGGACGCGGGTTGAGAGCCGGGCCGTGATGACGTCCGTGAGGTGGACGAGGGTTGGGAGGGCGGCCGGGACAAGCGGTCAGGGCTTGAGTCTCTAGAATTAGGCGAGGTAGGTGCTGGGCTGGCCGAATCTCTTTGATCCTCGGCCTCCGGGCTCTCGGGCTGGTCTGTTGAGAGGAAATACCAAGCGATCAATAATTCATTTCCAGCCAGAAAGCCAAGCGCACGCATTAGCGATGATGATGATGATGCCAGACAGAAGCTTGATGCTTTTAAATGTATTAGGCTAATCAATGCAAGTTCAAACTCAAAAAGGTATTTGCATGATAAAATAACGGTTAAAAAGCCGGCATGAATTGAAAAGATGCTCACCGCCTGCATCTTCCTCATCATCCCCATCATTCTCTCCATCCTCTTCCTCCTCCATCTCCTCTTCCTCCTCGCTGTTAAGGCTGGGCTCCAGGTCGCTCCCTGAGATCGCCTCTTCTGACATGGCGTCCCCTGGGTCTCCAAGAGCATTACTTACACATCTTCATTCAGACCACCTGAACAGCAAACACACATGATATCATTAGACACTGCCGTTCAAAAGTTTGGGGAATGTACAATTTTTTAAAAAGAAATTCATATTCAGCAAGGATGCATTAAATTGACTAAAAGTGACAGTAAAGACATTTATAATGTTACAAAAGATTTCTAATGCAAAATAAATGCTTTTTGAACATTCTATTTATCAAAGAATCCTGCAAAAAAAAGTATAACCGTTTCCACACAAATAATAAACAGCTAAAACAACTATAAAAAAACTGTTTTTAACGTTGATAATAATAATGAATGTTTCTTGAGCATCAAATCATCATATTAGAATGATTTCTGAAGGATCGTGTGACACTGAAGACTGGAGTAATGATGCTTTGATCCCAGGATTCAATTTTAATATATATTCAATTGGAAAACAGTTATTCTAAATTATAATATTATTGCATAATATTATTGTTTTTACTATTTTTTATCAAATAAATGCAGCCTTTTTCTGTTGTGTATATTTTCCATTTATTAACTGCCTTGTCAAAAAAAAAATGTAACTTTTAATATCCTTTTTTTCTTTAAATGGGCAATTAAATGGGTACAAATAAATGATCAGTTTTAATTTTTAGCAATGTATTTTTATATTTGCTAGATGCATTTATATGGTTATATATCTGTTTTCTTAACATTTTTTTTGTTGTTCAGCAAAAGTATTGTTTTTGCAGAAATAGAGAATTTGCAACAAGCTAGAAATTATACAGCTATGAAGGAAGAAAATCTAAAAAAAAAAAAAAATCATAAACCTACTGAAAAAATGATAGCACACAATGAAAAACAAAGCGAAAGGTTTGAAGTTTGAAGTCAACACATGATTCTTTTCTTACTGATGCTTTCAAGACTATTGCAAGTCATTCTTGCACAATAATCTATGAAGCTACCCAACATTATAAAATCAGCTAAATTTGCAACAGCCACAACATAGAATAAGTCTGAAACGTTTAGGCATAAAAAACGGACAAATCAGATCAACGTATGTAAAACAATTCAGTACACTAGCAATGCAGAACTGGCCCCAAACTTGTGGATCTTTGAAAGAAAAAAAATAAAGGAAAAAACAAGATGTTCACCCACAACACTTGATGGTTCGTTTTCAGCTAAACTAGTAAATGAAAGCAAAATATTGTAACTATAAAATGAAACCACACAAAGTTAACACATAATTCAGGGTTGTGTAATTCACTTTAAACTGTCCGATTCTCAGCGTTAACCAAAATCTGAGCAAAATCACGACTCAAAAAAACTCAGTTCGGGAACAGGAGAACAAAGAGCAACCACAGAACTCCAATCAAAAAAAAAAAGTGTTGAGAGAAGAAACAGAAAGAACTAGAAGAAGAAAAAAACAGAAGGGAGCAAGAGATTCAGGCCTGCTTACATAAGCAGGGTTATATAAGAGAAGGCAGCGAGCGGTGTGTGTGAATGTAGGCCACGCTGGCCGTGACACACTGACACATTCACACACACCGCACAGCTCAAGCACAGCCTGTTCCACAACAACCTGCACCTTCAGACACACACGCTTGCTTCGCTTCAGTTCAAGCAAGCAATAACTTCAATACAGCCGTCATTATAAACCGTACAACTTTTCTGTTTTCCTTTAATGAAACGCAAAACGAATATTGTCCAAAGTGCTTTTTCCTGTAAACTGAAAGTGAATGAAGTCGGACGCTGTCAAACATCAAAACTGACAGTAAAAGCATCATAAAGTGGCTACAGGACTCAAGTCCTCCTCAGTCATAGACTGTTTTTATGGTATGGTTTTTGTGTAAATGCATGATTTATAACACTTTATTATAAACTTTAAAATATTAATAGTATTTTATTGTATTAGAATTACATTACAGCTGTTCCAACAACAACAAAAAAGAGCAGAAATGCAATGACTTTCAATGAAACCAGATGTTGAATTCAGCTGGAAGCTATTCAGATCTATTCAGTAGAGTATATCTATATCCATCCATCTATCTATCTATCTATCTATCTATCTATCTATCTATCTATCTATCTATCTATCTATCTATCTATCTATCTATCTATCTATCTATCTATCTATCTATCTATCTATCTATCGCAGACCCACTGATCTCGACTCTCTCTAATCTCTAATTTACATAGAAATCGAGCACAGAAACCAACCCAACCATGGATGATTGAATAGCCCTTTAAATCCATCATCTATTGCATTATGAGAGTGACTGTGTGTGTAAAATGAAACTGAAGCTCGTGAGGATTATTCTGAACCTGCGCTTGACACACACCACTATCTTCATATAAAACCACATCATATTTCATTACACTATGTATATATTAACCTATTTTGATACCATACATCACACAGAAATGTTTCAAAGCGCTTTCGTGGACTGAAGTGAATGAGGCACATTTACATAACTGTACTTGACCAGCAGCGCCGCTACGAGAAGAACAACCAGCCTGAAAACTCACCCAACATCCACAATATGAGCACAAAACCACGTTAGACTAGCATATCTGGATGTTTACTATCGCATTATATGCGTTATGTGTAAAACACGACATTGTTTCAAGCCTACCGAGCGCGCTAGCTGTTAGCGCATTAGCACGAGCGCGCGATGCTCTCTTTTGTTGACGTTAGCTTCCGCGCTAACTCTGCTGATATATAACTGATACAACACATTATCGCCACTTACACATGCGCGTGCGGTGTTAAATCAACGTCTTACCTTTTTACACCCTTTTTAGGAACCGGCGGCTGTGCTGTGGTTCATTGAAGAGTTAATATTCTTTTTAGTAATACTCACTGATTCTTTTATTTTAACTGTGAATTGTGCACGAGCACCGACCTCAAACGCCCGTCCAGGCGCACAGACGGAGTCTAATGGTTCCGCTCTTCATACGGTCCGGGGGGCTGAATGTCATTGAGTGTTTCATAACCACTTAGATGGTTGCATAAAAGTAAATACTACAAGGTGGGGTGTTGTGTAAATGCCTAGAATAATCCAGCTGGATGACTTACAAAAGGAAGTTTCAGACAAGACTGTCAGTCACAGTTTTTACTTTCATTTATTTGTCATTTTGGCATGTATCTTTGTCATTTATAGTACATACACACATTTTGATGTTTTAAATAGTATATGAAATGATTGCATACATATAAAACAGTATATATCTTAACATATTGTATTTTTTGTGCATGTTATATAATTTATTATATAATAAGGAAGCATATTATAAAACAGCAATGTTTAAGAAAATGTTGTGTAAATACTTAAAATAATCTATATTGAAGGTGTTTTACTTAAGCCTATAAAACAATATAACTTATCATGTAATAATAGGCTTTAATTAATATATAATCATTTATTGATACAAATCATGTACTCTTTTTTCTTATTTTTCATTATCATATATATATATATATATATATATATATATATATATATATATATATATATATATATATATATATAACTTTAGCCTGTATTATTATAAATAATAATGCCTATAATGTCATGATGATAATAAAATACTTTCATCAATAGTATAATATTTTTGTATACTATATTATTTTGTACTTTATAATGTAATTTATAATGAATCATATTAAAATCATATTACAATGTTATTGTATTTTTTTGCATTTTAGCACATATCTTTATAATATTTTTATATTTTAAATACTATCTTAAAATATTCTTATATAATCTAAAATATTATTGTTAGATATATATAGTAAATGTATAATATTTTGTGTAAAAATAATGTTTAAAGTGCATGCTATTCATGTTATGTAACTTATTATATAATTAGGAAGCCTTTATGGCATGTTATGAAACAGCAATGCTCACAAAAAGGTTTCTTATTGTGTAAATCTCAAGAATAATCCAACTTGATGACTTTTAAACTGTAGTTTAAGACAAAAAAAGACTAGTTTTAAACCCTTATAATACAAAATAAATAAATTGTAAATATTATAATACATATATGTTGTATATTATTACTACTGATTCTAAATGCCCCAAATTGAATTTTCCTTGGCCATGATGATAAACTATACAACACATCGCTTGTTGAAATAGCTTTGCTGAAAGGTATTTAAACAAATACTTATGTAATGCTTAAGGAATATGTCCCATATTAATTGTTTAGATTGAGATATAGCAAAATCACATACAAGTACACCGTAAAAAAACAAAAACAAAAAACTATAAACGAATAAATAAACTGTTACGAAACTAGAACCATTTTCATGTCATAGATGTAAGTTGAACTTCACAGCACAGCGCCACCCAGCGCTTCTTCACTACATTACACTACTGACTCACGGCGCCGCGGGATGACGTCAACTACGGTCGACGGCGCTGCTCTTCATTGTGTTTACTAGCCGTCCAGATCGTCTAAAGATGGATTAAATATGTACTAGAAAATGATTGATGTAGTTCTTTATAATATTATGGACTGGTCGATGATTTAGCGGAGTTTTGGTGACTCTGATTTCTGCAAAAATGAACAAAGGTTGGCTGGAGTTGGAAAGTGACCCGGGTGAGTCTCTAAATCAACATCTATGCATATAATATTGGAGTTAGGTTATTCATTATTTATCAATCATTATTGTATTATTTAGCAAATATGCTGTAAGTCAACATGTCATCTCGCTATATAGTAGAACAGTTGTGAATTCAATGCATATGAAAATTCAACACACTCATATGATCTCATATTAACGCCATTATATTGGCTGTTTCGACTTTCAGGGTTGTTCACACTCTTGGTGGAGGACTTTGGTGAGTTGATCTGTATGACACACACACATGCAAAAACGATTTATTGCTTTTATGTGGTCAATTACAGTCTAAATATGAGTGATGGTGTTTGAATGTGATAAACATTTATTGATAAAACATGGAGTGTTATGAATATTAAATGAGTTTAGACGCGTTGGGTAAATGAATTAATATGTGAAGATTCATGTAAATGGCTTGTGTTTGGACACAGGTGTGAAGGGCGTTCAGGTGGAGGAGATCTATGATCTTCAGAGCAAATGTCAAAGGTGCATTTATCAAACAATTTGACTTATTAACCCTGTATATTTATGATTTTAATATATACACTCACTGGCCACTTGGTTACACCTTGCTAGAGCCGGGTTTGACCCACTTTTACCTTCAGAACTGCCTTAATTCTTCGTGGCTTAAATTCAACAAGGTTCTGGAAACATTCCTCTGAGATTTTGGTCCATATATACATAAGAGCATCATACAGTTTCCAGCACATCCCAAAGCTGCTCTATTGGATTGAGATCTGGTGACTGTAAGGCCATTTGAGTTTAGTGAACTCATGTTCAAGAAACCAGTTTGACATGATTTGAGCTTTGTGACATGGTGTGTTTTCCTGCTGGAAGTATCTATCAGAAGATGATACAGTGCTCATAAAGGGATGGATATGGTCAGGTAGACTGTGGCGTTTAAACAATGCTCATTTTTTTACTAAGAGGCCCAAAGTGTGCCAAGAAAATATCATTACATCACTACCAGCAATCTGAACCGTTGATACAAGTCAGGATGGATCCATGCTTTCATGTTGTTTACGCCAAATTCTGACCCTACCGTCTGAATGTCGCAGCAGAAATCAAGACTCATCAGACCAGGCATCATTTTTCCAATCTTCTATTGTCCAGTTTTGATGAGCCTGTGTAAATTGTATCTCCAGTTTCAGACAAGAGTCACACCGGTGTTTCTTCTGCTGCTGTAGCTCTTCTGCTTCAATGTTCAGCGTGTTGTGTCCAGTCTGGTCATTCTCCTCTGACCTCTGGCATCAACAAGGCATTTATACTCACAGAACTGCCGCTCACTGGACATTTTCTCTTTTTTGAATCATTCTCTGTGAACCCTAGAGATGGTTGTGTGTGAAAATCCCAGTCGATCAGCAGTTTCTGAAATACTCAGACCAGCCCGTCTGTCACCAACAACCATGACACGTTCAAAGTCTCTTAAATCACCTTTCTTCCTCATTCTGATGCTCAGTTTGAACTTCAGCAGATCGTCTTGACCATGTCTACATGCCTAACTACTTTGAGTTGCTGCCATGTGATTGGCTGAGATATGTGATTGGCTGGTTACTAGATATGCATTAATGAGCAGTTGAACAGGTGTACCTAATAAAGTGACCGGTGAGTGTGTGTGTATATATAAATATATATATATTTAGGTCTTCTGTCTTTTTTTCTTCTCCTCAGTCCAGTGTATGGCTTCATCTTCCTCTTTAAGTGGATCGAAGAGCGAAGATCTCGGCGTAAAGTCTCCACGCTGGTGGACGAAACCTCCGTTATCGATGACGATATTGTTAACGACATGTTTTTTGCTCACCAAGTGAGTCCGTATTGATTTCGTTTATTTCTTTGCCTGTAAACTGATAATGGTAGCCTTGCAACATAAATCTGCCGTTATTATCCCCATTTTCTATTGTCTGTTTGTGGATGTTGTGTGCAGTTGATACCGAACTCCTGTGCTACTCACGCTCTGCTGAGTGTGCTACTGAACTGCAGCGGCGTGGAGCTGGGAAACACTCTGAGCCGCATGAAAGCTTTCACCAAGGGCTTCAGTCCTGAGGTCAGTTACACACGCGAAGTGTGCCTTTAAAGAGACAGTTCACCCAAAAATGAAAATTCTGTCATTAATTCCTCACCCTCATGTCGTTTCAAACCCGTAAGACCTCCGTTCATCTTCGAAATGAAGATCATTTCGATGAAATCTGAGAGCTTTTTGTCCCTCCATTGACAGCTACGCAACTACCACTTTGTCACTTCAAAACGTTCATAAACAATCATAAAACGAATCCACATGAATCGAGTGGTTCAGACCAAATTTCCTGAAGAGATTCGTTCACTTTATATAACGAACAGATTAAATTTAGGCTTTTATTCACAAATAAACATCCATCAACGCACACATCAGTTGTGGTAAACGGACGGTCAAGCATGAGCTTCCAGTGAGGTTCGTTCTCGTGTTATACAGCTCGTTTGAGCTTCAGCAAGAACCAATGAGGTTTATTCTTGTGTTTCGCAGTAGGGCTGGGCGATATATCGCATGACATTGTTATGCGCATCTCGTCAGTAAAGCCGGTTCCTTGATTAGTTACTCTGTGTTGTAAATGCCGCTCCATCTGAAAGCAGGTGATGGCGATTTACTACTAATCAAGGAACCGGCTTTACTGATGAGATGCGCCTAACAGTGTCATGCGATATATTGCCCAGCCCTATTTCGCAGCACATTTGAGCTTCAGCAACAACCAATGAGGTTTATTCTCACGTGTCAAGCAGGTTCGGTTGAGCTTTTGTTTATGTTCACGGATCAATGTTTAAATGTGAATAAAAGCCTAAATTCAATTTTCATCATATAAAGCAAACGAGTCTCTCAGAAAATTTGGACTAAACCGCTCAATTCAGATGGATTAGTTTTACGATCTCTTTATGAACTGTAACTGTCAATGGAGAGTACAGAAAGCTCTCAGATTTCATCAAAAAGATCTTAATTTGTGTTCCGAAGATGAACAAAAGTCTTTCGGGTTTGGAACGACGTGAATGTGAGGAATTTATGACAATTTTCATTTTTGGGTGAACTAACCCTTCAAGTCATGCTTAAAAATGTCTGAATGTCATTGCTCTATAAGAAAACAGCATAAGCACACTTTTGCATCCTCTCAGTGCCTGTGTTTTAAAGCACATCTGCATTTTTTGACTTCTTAGAGTAAAGGTTACGCCATTGGAAACGCCCCTGAGCTGGCGAAAGCCCACAACAGCCATGCCAGGTAGGGTCAGCTTTCATATTACTCTGCAAACCCTTTCCCGCTAGCATAGAAGAAGTAGATTTTACCCAATCAGTCTCAGTTGTTGTCTCAATCTGTTGTTTTGTAGTTATTGTTTTTGTCTTGTTTCCATGGAGACCGGAGCCGCGGCACCTGCCGGAGAAACAGAACGGCATCAGCGCCGTGCGGACGATGGAGGCGTTTCACTTCGTCAGTTACGTGCCAATCAAAGACCGGCTGTTTGAACTGGACGGGCTGAAGGCGTATCCCATCGACCACGGTGAGAACTTAACTCACAAAAGACAGTTTTACTGACAGTCCGACAAAGGACAAGGTTATAATAATCTGTCTGTCTCTCTCAGGGCCGTGGGGTGAAGAGGAAGAGTGGACCGATAAAGCCAGACGGGTCATAATGGAGCGAATAGGACTGGCCACTGCTGGGTAAGAGCCAGACTGATCAATATTCACATCTTTAGCCAACAGGATGATGAAATTATATATAGAACATCAAGAAATATTGTATATTTGAATGCAATTTTTATTCAGATCTTCTGTACAGTTTTTTTTTAAGCATCTCATTTTTACACTTTAGTTTAGGGTCCAATTCTCACTATTAACTAGTTGCTTATCAGCATTGGCTGATTATTAGAACTTATAAATCACATATTAATGCCTTATTCTGCATGATCATATTCTAAATCCCTTGATTCTACCCAATACCTAAATTTAACATCTACCTTACTAACTATTAATAAGCCGTAATTAGGAGTAGTTGAATTTTGAATCTACATTACAACAGTTGGTTTCTCTGATTTAAAAATATAATAATACCCTTTAAGTCACACACACACACACACACACACACATATGTATATATATATTTAAAGGTGAAATATATATTACATCTTTTTAAATGAACATATTAATATATTAATTAAAAAAACAAGCACATTTTGTTATATATATTCACATATTCATTATATTAAAATAGATAAAAAATATATGTATAAGTTTTTTTTTATTATTGTTCAAGCAATTTATTATTTTCTTTCTAGCATATCTGATTTGTCTTCTCTCCCCTCAGAGAGCCCTACCATGACATCCGCTTCAATCTCATGGCGGTGGTTACAGATCGCAGAATAAAATACGAGTCCAGGCTGGACGTCCTGAAACGGAACAGGCAGATTATTCTAGAAGGGCTCCAGCAGGTTAGAGAGAAAAAAGTGAGTATAAACTCTTCTTTGTTTGAATAAAATCCTGATAATCAAGCTTTCTGTGAATGGTTTCTCTGTGTATGGTACAGCCGGGCTCATTTGTAAATGCTTATGTGCACCACTGTACATGCTACAGGTCATTCGGGTGACCCAACAAGATTCAGGCCAAGATCGTAAGCAACAAGACTCCTCCTCTTCAGAAGACACTCCCCCTGCTGTTAAAAAGGAGGAAGGGCAAGACACACCAGTAACCTTGGGTACAGAGAAGGCCACACCCACAGGTAGCCCACACAATTTGATTTGAATATAATTTAGTTTGTATGATTTAAATGTAGAGCCTTTTGATTTAAGGCCTATTTCTTGATAAGAATGACATCAGTGGGAGCATTTTTGCCTCAAAACTATGTGAAAAAGAACCTAAAACATGTCCCATGACATTTCAGAAACTCAAGAAGGTGCTGCGGCTCTACCAAGTCCCGCTGGAAAAGTCAGACCCATGGCTAAACCCGCCGCCTTGCCAACAGTTGGTGCTCCGCCACCAGCCCCTCTACCTGTTCCCAGTCCCAACCCCATCGTCCAGCGTCTGCCAGCCTTCCTAGACAACCACAACTACGCCAAGTCCCCTATGCAGGTAAGATCAGGTTAAGTTTCAGGAATATCTGGATTCGTTAACATATGTGTTTTCACTCAGTATTTTGGTTGATTGACAGGAAGAGGAGGATCTCGCTGCGGGTGTGGGACGCTCACGATTACCTGGCCCCCCTCAGCCCCCTTATTCTGATGACGAGGATGACTATGATGATGAAGAAGAGGAGTGCAGCACTGCAGGTGCCACAAGCAGGTATAAGATGTTTGAGAAAGTGTTACATCTCTAAACTTATTTAAAATATGTTCTTGTAGTGGTAACAAACCTCCAAAACTCAAGAGGGCAATAGAGTCCCTTCAAATGTCTGTACCGTTAAACTGCAAGTGTTATTATTTAGCTAACTAAAAACATAGTGACATGCTTAACAACCGCTAGCTAACATGCTTAGCAACATTCTCACCATGATATTAGTAAGTAGTTGAAAACTTACCAAAGAAGAACAATTATGAAGTAATTGTTACCTTGCGGCAACGCTGTGGCGTATTTGAATACTTTTGAATATGAGAATACTTTCTGTGCGCAAAACCCCCCCCAAAATAATGACTTTATTCAACAATCTCTGCTTGTTGAATGAGAAGCAGCGTTCTGATGTATAACATGGAAGCGCTGTACTGTTTACACTTCGTCAACAGCATAGGAGAATGACGTGGAAGAGAATAGATTGTTGAATAAAGTCGTTATTTTGGGGGGTTTTGAGCACAAAAAGTATTTTTGTCCCTTCATAATATTAAGGTCACATGGACTTTTTTAACAATGTCTTTGCTACCTTTCTGGGCCTTGAAAGTTGCAATGACGTTGCTGCGTATGTGGGATCAGAAACCTCTTAGATTTAATCAAAAATATCTTAATTTGTGTTCCGAAGATGAACGAAGGTCTTACGGGTTTGGAACGACATGAGGGTGAGGAATTAATGACAGAATTTTTAATTTTGGGGTTAATAAACCCTTTAATAAAGAAAAAACAGCTATTTTATGTTTTGGTACCTGCTGTACCAGAAACATACCGAACCCTTACTTCAAAATCCAAAGTACATACCAAACCACCATTTTTGTGTAGTTTCTCCACTATAACCTCAATTGTTTGCGTGTCTGATTGGCAGGGTCAGAAGAAAGGTGGGTCTACGCACACGTACCATGAGCCGCACTGGAGTGAGCGGGGTTGCGGCAATGGACGGTCAGCTAGCACTCAGCGTTTTAGCTGAGAAACTCAAGAAGGAGGTCTCAGGATCCACACCTCTGAATGTTCGTACCGAGGGTCGCACGGGCGGGATCAGCATCACCTCGGCCTGTCAGCCTTCACCCACACCCAGTAACGAAAGCACGGACACGGCCTCTGAGATCGGCAGTGCGTTCAACTCACCGCTGCGCTCACCCGCGCGATCGCAAGCAGCTACGCGTCCCTCCAGCCCCGTGGCGGCCCACTTGAGCCGTGTGCTGTTCGGAGAAGAGGAGGGGCTGCTCCGGTTAGATGCCCGACACAATCGAGCCGTCAGAGACTTGGGGGCGCTAGTGAGCTCTACGCTGCTGCAACTGCAAGAGGATGGCGTCATGTTTGCCCTGCCACCTACAGGTACCAATGAGATTGAAAGTTTTGAAATCTAATTGGACCCTATTTTTATTCGTAATAGATTTTCTCTATCCTATTGCGAAGGATTCATCAATTGTTCCAGTATTGGTTTGGATAACTTTGATTTCATTTGACAGAAACGTTGGAGGGGTTGAAGAAATCAGATAGTGTGGAGAAGAAAGAGAAAGAAGAGGCGACCTGTCCAGGAGAGGAGGAAGCCAAGGAGGGACCTTCGGTGGAGATGAAACAGGAGGACGTCAAAGAGTCAGTGGACGTCAAATCAGACAAGGAGAACCTGCCGTCCACCGACGCCACCACTGAGACCAGCAGCAAACCTTCTGGAGAAAAATACACTCCTAAAGTGAGACGGCAACCATTTTCTCTCTGCAATCATTTCGTTTCTCATTAGTTATGTTTGGGACAGGTTTGTTATGCAAAGTTACATGACCTTGAGGGTTTCTGTCTTACAGGAGTTGCTAGCCTTGTTGAAGTACGTGGAAGCAGACATCACAAACTACGAAGTGTGTCTGAAAGAAGAAGTGGAGAAAAGGAAAAAGTATAAGGCAAGTGTTTAACTTCATCTTTGACGCTCCAGTGAACAAAGAAATATGATTGCCAGAGAGCTTATAGTGATGCTTTTTGTCCTTTCTCAGATCGATGACCAGAGGAGGACTCATAACTATGACGAGTTCATCTGCACCTTCATATCAATGCTGGCACAAGAAGGTAAAAAGCATTTTTGTCGAGAATCTTCATATGTTATATGTTCATGAAATGGCAGCGTGAATGTTCTGCTAAACGTCATATGGGTTGTAACAACATTTATTATTTTAATCAAATGTCCCTTTGGTGGTTTGTAGGTATGTTAGCGAGTCTGGTGGAGCAGAACATCTCTGTGCGTCGCCGACAGGGCGTAAGCATCGGCCGGCTCCACAAACAACGCAAACCCGACCGGCGGAAACGCTCACGGCCGTACAAAGCCAAGCGCCAATAAACGCTAAATGGCAGCAACTTCATGACTCAATCTTTCTGAGACATTGTCCTGACACATTTCTGAAGACAAGCAACAATAACAAACACCTCATTGACAGTGTTAGTGATGATGTTGAATCAAACATTGTTTTTTAACCTTATGAATTGTTTGTTTCACATTGTAAACTGCCCACATCCATAGTACACCACTTCCAAAGCAAATTGGTGATGCTCAGAAGATGTTTAGAGATACTGAATCATTTGTCATGTTGCCATATGAAATCCTTACTTTGTACTGTATCAAGCTAATCATAAAAACAACAATCATTGTAGCACCATATTGGGAAAACAACTGTTAGTGCCATTATTAGGGTAATATTTTGAGATTGAGGATCAGGGCTGGAGTAATTCAGGCTTTAAAATCCAAAGATTTCAAGGAATCTTAATCTCCAGACATCCCAAATATAAGTGCTACCAAAGATAACAGCGCACCAGATTCACTCAAACAGTGCTTGCCCGGAGAATGTCTATTGTTATCAAATGGACCAATCGCCAATCTGGATGGAATTCTAGAGATACGTTCACAGCCGTTCTGGGATCAAATATTCAGTGTTCAGTCATTTTGTTTATAAGTATACTAGACTAAAAAGGATCCAAGATTGGCACTGTCACTTTGGGATATTTTAAGATTGTGAACCTGAGTTGGTTTGTGAATTGTATTTTATTTCATTTCATAGAAATCATCACTGTAAGAGTCGAAGCAGATATGGTTTTGGTTATATATAATTGTTCTTCAACATTTTCTTGAAGATTGTTTTTGTTGGCAATCGACCAGTGGGTTTTGTCTCATATGTTTGTTTGTACATATGTATTTGTGTTATCTTATGTCTAAACAAGACTGTCAGATCTAGACATTAAAATAAATGTTTTGAATTACACTGGTGGTCTTGGTTTTAGTTTGAGAAGTCTCTTGCATGGGAGTAACTAGTCTTAATAGGTCAAGTCAGCAGCAGAAAAATAAACCCCCCACCTGAACCTGGTTGAGAGACGCGTCATTTTCAACACCCACCGGCCACCGCACGAAGTGAAAGAGCAGCTATGGCTTCCAGCGTCCCGGTGCAGCTCATGATCTTTTTGGCTTTATTCACGACCATAGTCAGTAAGTGTCTAAACGTTTCAACGCGTTTAAACTTGTTTTTCGAGTAAATCGATGTTTTTGAAGTATGAATACAGGACGGGTGTCATGTTTGATTAGAAGTATAGTAGGATGCTGTGCACGTTTTTAAGATTTATTTGCTAATTATCCTAATAATCCCATAATAATAATAATTTGTGTTTTCGAGCTATTCTGGGGTTATTTGTAATTTCTCTCAGCATTTTCGCGCGTTTATCACGTGGAAGCACGTTGCTTTTTCCCACGCGTTAGTTGTTTGTGTGTGCTTGTAACGTTACTTGTTGAATGATGTTAGTGTATTATAACTGTTTCTCTGTCGTCAAATGTTTATGTTGCTTAATCTGGTCAGCATTACTCCAAACAAGTAGTGTTGTTCGATTCTTGAACGAACTGTTCTTCTTTTCAATGAATAGTTGAACAGGTTCACAAAAAACTGGTGTTGGTTAGGGTTTTAATTGGTCTGAACGATTCGTCCACCAACACACCAGCTCACCAGCTCACCGTCACATTTGGACATGTCAAGCTCATTAAATTAAATTTGAGAATATAATTTGTGTCGTTTCGTCACATTTGGACATGTCAAGCTCATTAAATTAAATTTGAGAATATAATTTGTGTCGTTTTATGTTAATGCTAATTATTTTTAGATTCTGATTGTCGAAAATGATTCGAATTTCTTCTCAAATAAGGTGTTGAAGAACTTAATTTAAAGTCTAAATTAAGCATATGTTCTGAGTTTGTCACACCACAGAAAAATGTGTTACTAGCCACTCAGCCAAAATTTGAATGATAAAAAAAGCCGCCAAGTAAATAAAATAAGCTATCAAAATCTCGAAAATGCTCTCAAACGCTGGGGGCGTGTCCGCTGGCTGCGCTGAAACCACGCCCACTCGCGGGAAAGCTGCATCCTGTGCTGGACATCCAACCCCGCCCACATCCGAGAGTGACTTCAGAAGCCACGCCCGTGTCCAATACATCACCTTGTGACAGACTCCTCATCCCATTCTCCCCCGGAAACCTGATTTGTTGTGTGTAGGTTTCTGATTGAAAGGGTTTTAAGGCGTAAGGCAGGGTTTATCAAACTTGGTCCACTGTCCTGCACAGTTTAGCTCCAACCCTGATCAAACACACCTAGCTGTGAGTTTCTAGTGATCCTGAAGACATTGATTAGCTTGCTCAGGTGTGTTTGATCAGGGTTGGAGCTAAACTGTGCAGGACAGTGGCCCTCCAGGACCGAGTTTGAGAAACCCTGGCGTAAGGGTAGGTTTTAAATATGGGTTTCAGCCGTAAGGGTTAGGTTTTTGGTGGGTTTTATTATGTAGGTTCCGATAAGGGTAGGTTTTAAGTGGGTTTCAGTGCAATCTGTCATAAAAAGAGAAATATAAGAAGTCAATGAAAAAGAATTTGGTGTGAGGGTTATGTTTACATTTAGTCATTTAGCAGACGCTTTTATCCAAAGCGACTTACAAATTAGGACTAGGTTAAGCGAGTCATCATGAAGAGGCAAAAACAACGCAAGAAGTGCTCAAGATACGAAGTTCAGGCATTATTCAGAGTAGCATAAGCCTGATAAGTGAGGTTTTAGAGGGAAAGGGGAGGTTTTTTTTTTCATGCTGTTAAGTGCTCACGGAAGAGATGGGTTTTCAGCTGTCTTTTGAAGGTTGTCAGGGATTCTGCATTCCGGATGAGGGTGGGGAGAGCGTTCCACCAGCATGGAACTGTGAATGAGAATGTTCTGGAAAGTGATTTTGTGGCTCTCTGTGATGGAACCACGAGACGTCGCTCGTTGACCGATCGTAGGCTTCTGGTAGGGATGTAGGCTCGTAGTAGTGTGTGAAAGTAGGAGGGAGCTGAGCTTGTGATAGGTCTGTAAGCGAGCGTCAATGCCTTGAACTTGATGCGAGCAGCGAGAGGTAGCCAGTGCAGAGAGATGAACAGAGGAGTGACGTGGGCCCTCTTGGGCTAGTTGAAGACAAGACGAGCTGCAGCGTTCTGGATCATCTGTAGAGGTTTGGTTGCGTTGCACATGATGGAAGTCCAGCCAGAAGAGCATTGCAGTAGTCAAGCCTAGAAATGACCAGGGCCTGGACAAGAAGTTGTGTTGCATGCTCAGTTAGGAAAGGCCTGATCTTCCTGATGTTGTGCAGTGCAAACTGCACAACATCACAATGTTTTCTCAATGCTTCTTCCTGTTTCAAAGTTAAAGGTGCTGTATGTAACTTTTTCACTCTACTATCTACATTTACATTCTACATTTATGCATTTGGCAGACGCTTTTATCCAAAGCGACTTACATTGCATTTCAAATGTATGTTTTTGTTTTGGTCTGTGTGATCCCGCCCACTGCCAGTTCACCCAATAGTATTTCGACACCCCGGGATGCTAGTTGGCAGGAAACACAGTGTATTGCAGCCAGCAAACAAACTGGGTCAGAGATTGCAGATTCTACCCAACCTAAAAAGCCTCAGTATCCATCTAAAAATCTCTATGAACAAGAGCATATTAAAAGGCAGATAAATCAAGTCATCAACTTACAGGCCCGGTTTCACAGACAGGGTTTATATTAAGCCAGGATTAGGCCTTAGTTCAATTAGGGCATTTAAGTAGCTTTTATAAACTTGCCTTTGAAAAAAAACATTACTGGTGTGCATCTTGAGACAAAGCAATGGCATTGACATATTTTAATATATATCAGTGCGAGTTGCTTTCGGTTGAAACTACTCAAACATGCATTTTAGTCTGAGACTAGGCTTAAACCTTGTCTGTGAAACCGGGGGACAGTGTGTAAGTCTCCTCGGCTTTCATTGTCAATTTTGCTCATTTTAGCAGAAGTGAGAGAGTGCAAGTTTTGAATGCTTATATCTCCTAAATGCGAATTTTGTCATTGTTTTGGAACACACCAGCTTATTCATAACATTAAGGGTAACATATTCATACTAAATGCTAAAGAACTTGAATTTTGATTTCTGGGGGCCTTTAAGGTTACAGTGACAGGTAGATGTAGGGATCAGTGGTTGGTGTGGGGTTAAAAATCACTCCAATGGGAATGTGACGTATTTGGACATGGGCGTGGCTTCTGACGTCACACTTGGATGTGGGCTGGGTTGGAGGTCCACCCCAGGCTGCAGCAAGAAGCCTCTCAATTTTTTTGTCTTTCTCGTTAAATACAATACTGCCCCACTTCGAGCACTGGTTGCTGCAAAAAAGTTGAATAATTTATACAAACTGATCTAAACAGAAAAGTTTGAATATCTGTAAAAATACTGGTCGAACAGATTATTAAATTCAAAGAGATTAAAATGTGTTTTCATGGGGTTTCTTAAATATTTAACCTGTTATTTACCCCAACCTTCCAAATCTGATTTAAACAAGTGATTCGCAACTATTTTGCCTTTTCAAAATGGTTCACATCTCTTCTGTTCTTTTGTTTAGGCAGTGAGGATTGTAGCATGTACGGGGGTAAATATGAATGGTGTGATTCTGGGAAGTTCTGCTGTGGAATCTGTCGTGAGACGTACTGCTGCTCCGATCCGCAAAAAAAAATCCAAGGACGACTTGACTGTTTGTTGTGAGGAATTGCTTTTTTCTTTCTTAATTTAAGTCAGAACTAAGTGTTGCACATTTCTGTTACCACGGGGTATTTATTTTGATGATTTTGTCATAATCTAGTACAAGCAAGTAGAATTGAACATTAAAGAGCAACAATGACAATAAGTTCTGGACACAGCTGCCTTTTTCAGAGAGCTTTCAGAACAGGAAACCCTAAAGAAGAAATGCCTTGTTTTTCTACAAGCACAAACCTTTTCACTCCCAAGATGACAAAGGATTTGTCTAGTAAAAATGGATGGCTGAAACCGATTTCCAGTGACTATTTGTAACCTAATATATTTGTAATATAAAATTGGATTTCTAATGTTTATTCTTCATAATCTGTCCAGAAAAGAAGGTTTCAAGAATTTTGGTAATCCTCCTCGAATGGAGTCTGTGCCTGATGAGGTCATTTTCCCGGTAGTAGTAGTCCTCATACTTGCGACCTCCATCATTGTGCTCATCACCTGCTGGGTCTGTCCCTGCTGCTGTCTCCATAAAAGGTTCAGAAGTCCTAGACGTAAGTGCCAATGTATGTCCGTCAATAGAACCGAATGCTTTTAGAACGTCATTCCAATGTTGTTCCACCTTTGATTCTCCCTGTAGCTGTGATTGCGACAACTTCAGTCACGACGACACAATACCTTCCACGGCCTGACATTCAGGGCAGTCAGTACCTTATTTTCCAGCCTTTGCCAAATAACCCACCTTACGGAGGCCAACCCATGCCAATTGGTCATTTTAAGGAACAACCGTATCAGGAGGCTGGTAATATCTGCAACAAGACGACCAAGGCTATTTGAGCAAGATGGCGAACAATGAAAATGATTGCTGTCTTTGTTTTCCAGCAGGTCCAGGGTATCCTGTTCCCTTCAGCCAGGCTCCCAATGACGGTTATCAGGCCATGTACCCTATAGAACCAGCTCAACCACCGCTGCCCACAGACTACACCACACCTCAACCTGCGTACAACCCCGCTTATGTGGAGTTACCGAGTACAACTTTGGCTACAACAGTTAAGACCAGTTACTAAACCAAAACCACTGGGTTACGCGTTTCCTCGCTGTTCTGCCCTAGTGAATTGTGCAGCTACTGTGGACACTGTCCTACCATGGTGTCGAGAATACAAGTATTATTGTTGTTTGTTAATGCGTAACATTTATACTCTCTTGTTCGCCATTGCGAAGTTGCTTTGTGCACTTGAATTTGTTTGTTTCTCCCTATTTTAACCAGATAATTTGCTGAAGTATTAAAGTGGATTAACTATCCATTGTCCTATAATTTGGGATCCTAGATTGTTATAGATATTTTGAGATTGTACTACACTTGTTGGATTGGGTTCATTTTATGGCAAAAAGGAATGCCAGGAGTCAAGTTGACTATAGAGTCCTGAGTTTTGCAACTTTGTCTTGAAGATTGTTTTTGCTTGTTATTAGAGCCGTGGGTTGTCTCAGACATGTTCTCTCTGTATAAATGTATTTTCTCATTTTTCATTAACATTTAAATAAATTTGTTTCAAATTACACTGTTGGTCTTTGGTTTCTTTTTGATTTTCTTGGATGGGAGGAGCACAAACAGGACTTATCGGGATTGTTTGCATTACACTAGCAAGAAAAACATAACTGGGTTTAATTGATTCTTCAGTTTCCGGAAATGCACCTGAAAGGTAACCTTAAAAAGATACTGGTAATTTGCTGCCAGGAAATTATCCGTTTATGTGGACATTTAACCTTAAACAACAATTTAATGCGTTATTCAAAATACAGGTAAAACGTAAAAAATGTACAGGATGGATGTCCCACATTTTGGATTTATTTAGCTAACTATCCCTGACGTATTGTGTGCAAGTACTTCAAAATTATAAAGACATTATAGGGTAATGAAACGAGGTGTTAGGGGGTAACAGTTTAGGACCCAAGGACCAGATGTTTGAAAGAAGACCCGGAGTTAGAATTATAATGACACTCGGACCCTGAAGTTAAGCATGTCGTGACCTTCCAGTTCGCAGATTTGGGTTGCTGGGCGCCAGCATGTCCAGAACAACAACTCAGTCAATCTCCAACAATGCCAGGGGTTCTTTAACCTGTAACCAAGAAGACACACCGACACACAGCTTTTCCAAGGCTGGATTTGGCCAGGCTCTAACTATAAACAGGGGAGTATTCTCAAAACATCAAGATAATGCGTTCTTTCTCTCAAGGAGAACTACACTTTAGTCTAACTGGAAAGTAAGGCTTTAAAAAAGAAATGGTCCCTTAAACTATTGGCTTCAATGACCCCTATAAGTGACCTTTCTCAAACACAAAACAAGTCCCTATTTCATTTCTTGAAGCCGGCTAATTAAGCAAGCCCTGTTACTGCATTCAGATATCAAATACAGACATTAAAGGAATACTCCACCGTGTTTTCATATTAAACTATGTTTTTCCCTTAACTAAGACGAGTTGATACATACCTCTCTCGTCTCAGTGCGTGCACTTAATCGCTCAGGCGCGCGGTGACACTTTGAAAGCCCAGTTCATTCAATATGTGCCAAGCAGAGAAACAACCAAACACCTCCACGTTTTCCCTATTTAAATACAGTTACTCGCGTAGTGTAACTCGACCTAGGACGGTGACACAAAACAAAACGTTGCGCTTTTCTAAGCGTGTAAAATGGATAACTATATTGTATGGCGGAATACCATTGCAAGTGCTTGTAAGCACTTCGTCTTGGCGGAGTAATATCTTCACTCGTGAAAAATCCTCTCACCGGCCCCCGCTCCCTCTAGCGAAGATATTACTGCGCCAAGACGAAGTGCTTACAAGCACTTGCAATGGTATTCCGCCATACAATATAGTTATCCATTTTACACGCTTAGAAAAGCGCAACGTTTTGTTTTGTGTCACCGTCCTAGGTCGAGTTACACTACGCGAGTAACTGTATTTAAATAGGGAAAACGTGGAGGTGTTTGGTTGTTTCTCTGCTTGGCACATATTGAATGAACTGGGCTTTCAAAGTGTCACCGCGCGCCTGAGCGATTAAGTGCACGCACTGAGACGAGAGAGGTATGTATCAACTCGTCTTAGTTAAGGGAAAAACATAGTTTAATATGAAAACACGGTGGAGTATTCCTTTAAAGAATACATGAAAAGAACATTTCAGTGATCACACTGGTAACTTCTATAACAGTAGAAGTAAAATCTCCAGAGAAGTCATTCAACTCATGTGATATTTAGAAGGAAAAATATTGATTAATACCTTGATTATAATCACTCATTACATATACATTGAAGCAGAAGTGGAATCCAATCCACCCTCTTCAAAACGAACGCTTCATCTTTTGTGTGATGTAGCCTACAATGAACTTCATAAAACTGATTAGTAATGTTGATTAGTTTCGGCCATCATTCGTACTATGGAAGCTTATGGGTAGCAAATTTCAATTTGAAATGTAATATGCAAAATGACAATGCAATATGTAAAATGGCAATGCATTTCTGTATTTAAATTTTAATTTTCCCATACATTTGTGCAAAATGAAAATGAAAATTCAATTATATAATTTACATTTGCCATTTCATACACTAGTTTTAATATCTAAATTGAATACATATTTTAACGCTTTATAAGTTGCAAAATTCTAATTAAAATGTATTACAGAAATTATGAGATATGTTTAACATGTTCAAGCAAAAACTAGCAAAATTGTAATTTAAATGTTATTTTTTCTTAATTGCATTTACACTCACAGTTAAGACACTTGCGATTGCATTTCCATCAGTGGTGGAGCCAGGATTTTTTCATAGGGGTGGCCAGGCAAGGGCCAGCAACCAGTCTGGGGTGGCACAGAAATCTTAATTATTTTATCATAAAAAATAATTTGATAATGTATTGGACTGTTTTAGTGCCTACACAACTGAATAAAGTTAATTTGTACTTAATTGTAATTGAGATAGTAGTGAATTAGGAATCATGGAATACTGAGTGAATTTTTTATTATTACCCACCACCTCATATTAAAATTAATTAAATAGTAATAAAAGGGCACACACTATAGCTAAAGTTCATCTTGCTCAGTTAGCTTGGTTCTGGTTCTCAAAATATCCAATAGCTTGTTCTACATTGATGAGATGAGATCTTCATGGATGAGATAACATGCAAATAAATACTGTAGTCCAAAGATTATTCAACCTTCAATGCGTTTTATATAATCAATGAACTCTTCAACCAATTCTGAGTTTGTAAAAAAAAAGTTTAACTTTCTTAGTTGTCAAAATAAATAATTGCAACAGTTCTATCATACCGAAATTAAAAAGGAAAACAAAGGTTCTCTTTTGAATCGCCATATGAAAGAATGTGAACAAGGCGGAAGTCAACAGCACATAATGTAAAATTAGTTATTTTATGGATTTAAAAATTATCCATTTTTGTTTGTCCTTTACAAATTAAAGCAAAATGAATGCTATCGTCCTGTGGAGGGATTATTGGGTCAGATTTAAAACTAAAAGTCTAAAACTAAAAGTCTTAAACGAAAACTAAAAGTCTAAATTTGAAACTAAAAGTCTAAGTCGAAAATGAATTTGGTATTTAGGATTGGGCATTTGGTATTTAGGATAGGGCATTTTGTATTTAGGATTGGGCATTTGGTCATTTAGGATTTAGGATTGGGCATTTAGGGATTAAGGATTGGGAATTTGGTATTTAGGATTGGGCATTTAATCATTTAGCCATTTAGGATTTAGGATTGGGAATTTGGGGATTTAGGATTGGGCATTTGAGGATTGACGATTGAGGAGTGTATGCAAATAAGGAGGCGTGGCCCAAATACTGGAGGCTGGGTTTGAAATGGCTGGTGCGCAGAGGCACCTTATGGACAGCAGAGGGAGCTCCCAGTGCTAAGAAGCACTGTAATGAAACCAAACAGAGCAAGTGAGCAGGGCTCACTCAAGGTCGGACAAGGTCCGCTACAACAGGCTTGTAGTGGATAAAAGCAAGGTGACAAGATAAGTTATAACCGTAATTAAACTAAACTATACCTGTTCTATACCTATACCTATAACTATACCTATCTCCATGCAGTTTCTGACATTTTATTGTTCGTGTGAGACGGTCCTGTTTTGATCATAGACAGTATATAAACTGGACACAGCGACCCCATAGGTTTCAACGGAGAAAAGTGAAGTCAATTAGAAGCTCTCACTTCCTGATGGTCGAGTGTACTGCGCAGACTCAAACTGAGCTTGACGACGTGGATGTGACGTGAGCAACCCGTCTGTCTTCTAGTAGCTGTGCCAAGAGAAATCTGAATCATTCCCTTCAGAAACTTGCAGAGTCGGAGAGCGTGAGTAGGAGGTGTCCATGAGCAAGGAGCAGGAGAAACTTTTGTATTCTGATTAATTATTTTGTCATCTTGCCTCCACGTTCCCCCGATTGCCCGTGAGCTTCTCCTCCTGTCCATACGGTAATCTCTCTACTGAGCGACAGAGAGTCGCGTGGTTATGACGCAATCGTTAGCCTATTTTTACAAAAACGGCTTTTACGGGGCCATAACGTAAGATACAAGCTAATGGAACCTTTTATACATTGTCGTGTTTCTTTAGAAATAAATAATGGACAAATGGAGTCTTTAAACACCTCAGATGTAAAGTTATTCACTAAAAAAGTGACGCCAAAATGAATGGGAGTCAGTGGGATGCTAACAGCAGGTGGGGGTCCGCTAATCAATGGCGGCGCCCGGGGAAGCTTCAAATTTTTATGAAACATTGACCCCCTGGTTTTGATGCCACCAGAGCATGAGCTCTTGAAGCTCCGCACTCTTCTTGAAAGGGGGCGGGGAGCGGCAGCTCATTTGCATTTAAAGGGACACACACAAAAAACAGCACGTAATTGAAGCCAATAGTTAAGGGACCATTTCTTTGTTAAAGGAACATGCCACCGTTTTTTGAAATAGGGGTTATTCACCGTCCCCCCTACATTTAGATAGGTGGGCAAACACATTTTTGTCTCCGTGCATGCATTGTGTTAGTCTGGCAGCGCCGCCGTTACCTTAGCTTAGCACAGTGGTTCCCAATCCTGGTCCTGGGGACCCACAGCTCTGCACAGTTTGTATGTCTCCCTCATTTAACACACCTGATTCAGATCATCATCTCGTTAGGAAAGAGCTCTGAACTGAAGTGGGTGTGTCAGATAAAGGAGACATATAAAATGTGCAGAGCTGTGGGTCCCCAGGACCAGGATTGGGAACCACTGGCTTAGCATAATGAATGGAATCCTTTGTTGCCGAATATCTGGTCCTTGGGTCCTAAACTGTTACCCCCTAACAGTTTTTATTCTAGAAAATCACTGTTAGAGCTGAATAAAACAGTACAAGAAGTGCGCGTTAAAGTCTTATCCCTTAACTCTCTCTCTCTCCCTTGCATTATCATTAACATACACAGCAAATTACACAAAAACCTGTGCAGTATGATGTTGCTCAGAGAATCAAAATGGCATGTCTATGAGACTGCTTTGGTTTAAAATAAAAGGAGTGGGTGGATTTTTATAATTGTAGGGTGATTGTGTTCACACACTGCCAACACATTTATGTCCAAACACCATGTAAAAGTGTATTTGTCATAATAAGTTGTGGAAAGCCCTTATATGGAGATGGTTTGGGCGTGTTTTCCTCAAATGACACCACGTGCACGTACCTGACTGTTAGAATACTCCAAATTCACTAAAATTAGAAAGAGAGTTCATGTGTGTATGCATACTGTGAATTTGGTGGAGATTTTCGTGAGAAGTTCTCCTGTGCGCCTACAAAATAGCCTACAACTCACGCAATTATATTGAATGATACCCACACCTATTATTTTATGGCCTTTTGTTTATTGGTCAATAAATTGCACACATTTTATTAAACAAAAATAATTTATGTTTAAAAGTTAACATAACATCGCCACTGTGGGAAAAAAATATTTTGCGCAGCCTATACGTTTTGAACGTAATTAATTCTGTATTAAACAAATCAGGCACTGGGTCGACATAAGGCTCTCTAAATTATACTTTTTTTAAGTTCTTTATTAGTTCTCACATTTTTGTTCTTAAAAGACGAACAACAACAAAAATTCATAGAAATTATTCGTGATTTAAGTTTCACAGGTTTATTTTCTTCTATCGCTTTCGTTTCACTGTGTAGTGGGTGCAGTTGATGACACGAAAACAGGACAAAAGTCAAGAGCCTACTAGTTCAAGAGCCTCAGTTGGATTTGGTGCTGCAGGCTTCGTCAGAAGAAGAGCTATGGCCTCCACCGTCGCGGTTCTTCTGCTCCTGTCTGCGGGTTTATTCACGGTCACAGTCGGTAAGTTATACGGGCTGTTACAAAAATCTAAAGAAACACTTTAAACTTGTTTTTGGGGCGGTTTACCAATGACTGTCAAGTACAAAATAAATAGTTTACTCCGCACTTACACTATTACTTTAAAATTCAGTTTTTCTGAGACTTTACAATGCATCAGTTGTTTGTATTTGTACTAAATGTGCCACATTTCCCCTGTTTAAGGTTTTGTTGATGACAATGACTGTCTCGGCTACTTCACCAGCAAACACGAGTACATGCCGTCGATGAGCTGCAGCAACGGGTTTGTTTCGCATCATTGCTGTGGGGACTGCGATAACAGATACTGCTGCTTCTTTGGATATTTGAAGTTATCCACGGAGGAGCAATTAGCGTGCACTGTGTAAGGAATTTTAAGTCGTTTCAGTCTTAATACAAATGTCTTATAGACCCAAAAATCCGTTTTTACCCATCCTCATGTCATTCAAAACTCGTATGATTGTCTCTCCTGCTTTAGGGGAGAGCGAGGCACAACTTTACGCTTTTTGACTTCCTCAGTTTGTGTAAACCTACTTAGGGTTCAGCGTATTTATTTTTTCCCGCATTAATTTCACACATGTCTAGTACAATTATGTGGTTTTGTTTTAGTGTGGAAGTGAAATGTGACAACATGGTCTAGCGTGTGGGGCACATTGTAACATGACCATGACAGCTTAAAATGTAATCTGATCTAATAAAAAAATTATCCAAGACCAACTATATTATTTTCTCACTAAAATACAATTATTAACTTTTTCATGTAGAACAATGTCATTTTTTAATAATTAAAAATAAACACATTTTTGAGTTTGACAGCGAAAAAAAAACAGCTATACAGCATAGTTTAAAACATAATAATAATTAATAATTTCTGAACATTGACTCTCAGTATTTATTCACCTGGTTTCTCGATAGAATTCATAAGAGTATTGTATAGAATAGTTTTAATAGTGGCACATTGTAACGCAGTGTTACAGCATTCCCCATCTGCGCAACAGCGATTTAAACCCGGCTAGTGTCTTCTGCTTGTTTGATCAGCATTTAAGAACTATTTCAACTGTTAAATAACAGATATAAGATTAAAACAATAGAAAGCAATGACTTATTATTTGATCTTGAAGACCTAGGTGCTTGATGAAGAGCAATAAGCTCAGATAAACAGGAGCTAACCCATGCACTGCTTTAAAAACATAGAGCAGAGTTTTATATTTTATCCTGAAATCCACTGGTAGCCACCTGAGAGAAGCTAAAATAGGAGAAATGTGATGACTTTTCTTAGCACACACCAGCAGCCCAGCCGCCGCATTCTGAACTAATTGCAAGCGTGATATAGTGGTCTGACAGGACACCACATACATAACATTGCAATTGTCAAGACGAGACAGAACAAAGGCATTAAAGGGGTGGTATAATGCCCTTTTCACAAGATGTAAAATAAGTCTCTGATGTCCCCAAAATCTGTATGGGAAGTTTTAGCTCAAAATACCCCACAGATATTTTTATATAGCATGTTAAAGTTGTCACTTTTTGAGAGTGCGTGTCCCTTTAAATGCAAATGAGCTGCTGCTCCTGGCGCAGAGGGCTGAGCATCAAGAGCTTGTGTTCTTTTACCTCACACAGACATGCACTGAAAATTTCAAAAACCTTTAGCCTTTTATGTTCAAACCAGAGTCAGACAATGATGGAGACTCAAGAAGAAGTGACAACATGTAGACAACATTTCTGAATGGTTACCGGTAGTTGATTAGCATATTCTGTCATGATAATCCATAAATTGTGTTCCCGGGGGCTGGGTTTATGTAAATTTTAGGGTTGGTGATGTCAGAGGAAGTTTGTGTAGTCCTTAAAAAATGATTTCCTTAAAAGCAAATATCTCCCTTTGTTTTGAACTTTGAGCGTTGTTACTTTGCAGATGTTGTTTATGCTCAAACAGCAACATTACACACTGACTAAAGTTAGAAAAGTGAAATCATAATCAACCACCCCTTTAATAATAATTAATAAATCTGTTTTTCAACAGATTAGACTTTAAACGTGCAGTAGTCCTAATTTGAAAAAAGCGACCCTTAACCACGGCATTATTCTGCTTATCAAATTTCAGCTCTGGGTCAAACACAACTCCTACATTTTTACTTGGTCATCATGGCAATAGTCTGACCATGTGCCAAAATATGATGCAATATCGAAGCATCCTCTGGCAGGGCCAAAAAGCATAATCTCAATTTTACTCTGGTTTAACTGAACCAAATGATGCGTCATCCAGCTCTTAACCTCCTCCAGACATGCCAACAGTGAGTTAGAACCACAATTCTCTCCTGATTTCAAAGGGAGATAAATTTGTGGATTGTCAGTGTACAAATGGTAAGACACCATATTTTTTAAAAATCGAACCCAAGGGCAACATGTACAAAGAAAATAAAATAGGGCCAGTAACAGAACCCCACAAGTGACAGGCACTGTTGTTGAAACAAAGTTACCATACTTCACTGAGAATGCTCTATCAGTAAGATAAGACTTGAACCACTTTAAAACTGTCCCACGTATTCCAACCAATTGGGATAACCGCTTTATGAGAATCACATATTGTATCAAAAGCCGCACTGAAGTTCAGTAAAATCAGAGCTGCAGCATTACCTGCATCTCGGATTAAACGAAGGTCAACGAAGGTTATGTTCAGTGATATCTTCCAAAGATTTCTGAATTTTGGCACAATTTTTTCTCTATATAGTGTTGAAATGGCAACTAGTAAATACACTAAGTTTCGTCATGCTGGCATGTGTGGAGGTATTTAAAACAAGCGTGTCACAACTAGCCCTGCGTTAGGTTGTGCCACACTCACCCCTACACAAGTGTTTAAAAAGAACATAATTTTCATTTTGGGGTCAGTTATTGCTTTCATTTCTCCCTCATAATCTGTAACTGTTAACTAGTGATAAATCGGTGAAGCGTAAAATCATGGCGATTTCCTCTGAAATGTTAGTAGTTTTAATCCAATGGTTGAGGTTAATCTCAAACCTGAAACCTTATCACTAAGTTTACCTTTGTATTGTTTTTGCGATGTGTTACTTGAGGTTTTGTCTCTCCGTGTGTCGCTCCACTCGTCGTTTCCTACAGAGGTTGTGGTCGTTTTACTAAACTGCAGTTTGCAAGATGCATCCCCCAGATTGACACTTTACAACATAACAACAGCCACTTTGTGTAGTGCAAGGTGGGAAAATGCTTTGCTTGATAATTAAAGAACAAAGAATAAATAGTTCACATTTTTGGTTGTGAAAGCTGTAGCGTTCACATTTATTAAGTCAGTTTAATGACAAATGTGGCAAGAGAGAAGAAGCATGACGCAACATCCACCTTTTTCAAGTTTTTACCCCAGTAATGGAGCCACAAATGTTTTATTTCAGAAGTTGCAATCAAAATCTTGCAATCAAAATCTGCACCTACAATCTTGATAATAACAGTTCCGAAAGAGGATTTTGGGCAACCATGCCATAGAAGAACCATTTGGCTCCCCAAAGAATCTTTCAGTGAACAGTTCTTAAAAAAATAATAATAATTCTTTAGAATCTGAAGAACCATTTGTGCAATGAAAAGTTTCCATGAATGTAAAGGTTCTTCATGAAACAAAAGATACCAATAAAGAATCTTTATTTTTAGGAGTGTAAAAGTGAATTCAAATGTCCAGTCCATAGGAAAATCAATAATAAATAATTAACATTTAAATAAATAAAACTAATTAATAAAATGATGATCAAGAAATGTAATTATGATGTATAAACACGATTTTATAGATATACTAGAACATGATAAAGAGTGTTTATAATGCTTGTTGCTTCATATTTTTTTCATAATCTGTCCAACAGCCAAAACAGTGATGTCCTCATCATTGTTTCAGGAGTAATGGGATTGTTGATCACATGCATTGTGTTCATTGTCTGCTGCTGCTGCCCCTGCTGCTTTATGTATAAAATGTGCAGAACACCCAGACGTAAGTCATAGACGTAAGTTATATGTCAATATAACGTTTAGGCTGGTAGTAAAATGATAAGAATTATAAAAAAAAAATGTCTCTGTCTTTTTCCCACAGCTGTGGTAGGAGGAACGCACATAACCACAGTCATGAGTACGCAATGCATTCAGCAGCAGCAGCAGCAGCCTGTCATGCAGCCAGCTCAGTATCCAGCATACCAGCTTGTGCCGACCCAACCGGGCTACGGCGCTCAGCCTATGCAGACGGGACCATATCAGGGACAGCCATACGCACCTGGACCCCAACTCTCATATAACATGGCAGGTGAGAAGACCTAGAGGAGGGGAGAAAAACTTCCAACCCTGCACCAACACATGTAGAACCTGTAATTACAACGTGTAAACTGGTAATTTTCCAAGAGCTACGACTTAGCACGCGGCGTGCACACAGCTTAGAGCTGAGTTTTGCACCCCTGTACTAGAGATTGCATGAGTGAGTAGTGAACAGACACACACACTGCAAACCGTGGACACACACCGGAGCAGTGGGCAGCCGTTTTGCTGTTGCGCCCGGGGAGCGATTGGGGGTTAGGTACCTTTCTCAAGTGCACCTCAGTAATTTCCTGCTGGTATTGAGACTCGAACCCGCAACTTCAGGTTACATGTCTGACTCTCTAACCATTAGGCCATAATGACAACATGGCGAATGTAGTACTAATACATATAATGACAACGTGAAAGAAGTTTGTTTGAAATCTTTGAAAATGTATTAAAAATAAAAAAATGACATGTACATAAGTATTCACAGCCTTTACCATGACACTCAAAATTGAGCTCAGGTGCATCCCTGAGATGTTTCTACTAACTTTATTGGTAAATTCAGTTGATTGGACATGATTTGGAAATGCACACATCTGTCTATATAAGGTCCCACAGTTAAGTGCATGTCAGAGCACAAACCAAGCCATGAAGTCCAAGGAATTGGCTGTAGACCTCCGAGACAGGATTGTATCGAGGCACAGATCTGGGGAAGGGTACAGAAAAGTTTCTGCAGCATTGAAGGTCCCAATGAGCACAGTGACCTCTGTGGTAGATTTTTCCCTAAACCTAACTATCTGGGTCTCGTCTACAAATCGACGTCCCCATTCAATAATAGTCACCTAACTAACTTGTTCCCCTAAACTAGCTTCCTTCCTAAACTAGCTTCCTGCGCAGGAATAAATCGACAAACAGACCTGCAAATGTCCATTAAATGCTTTAATCACGGCCAGGAGATCTTCCCGAGCAGTTCTCAGGGAATCTCTCCCAAGAAGCAAGGCCGGAGGATCTCAGACAAATTCCATTGAGAATCCCACCGTAAAACACAAATACAACAGTTTTTATAGAATTGAGAAAACAAATAAGACTAACATGTCACCTTTAATATGATTGGTTCAAAAGCCCCAACCTTTTTCCTCTGTCACTGGCACAAGCAAACTCTGTTTTTGTGATTGCTTATCACAAGGTTTGAGAACTAGTAATCTGTCTAGTTTCACTTCCCCTAATTGTTATTTACACAGACACACACACACACACACACACACACACACACACACACACACACACACACACACACACACACACACACACACACACACACACACACACACTTAAAGTCACAAGTTTTCCCCAAAGAGTTTGAACACATTTAAAAGCATATGAATGTCATTCCTGCAAAAAAACAATCAAATGTTAGTTGATTAATTAAAGTTGATTAATTAAAATCCATCACACCTCCAAAATCTGTAAATGGAAGAAGTTCAGAACCACCTTTTATGAACCAGACTCTTGCTAGAGTCTGGCCACCCGGCCAAACTGAGAAATCGGGGGAGAAGGGCCTTAGTCAGGGAGGTGACCAAGAACCAGATGTTCACTCTGACAGAGCTCCAGCCTTTCTCAGGGGACAGAGGAGAACCTTCCAGAAGAACAACCATCTCTCACTCCACCAGTCAGGCCTGTATGGTAGTGGCCAGGTGGAAGCCACTCCTCAGTAAAAGGCACATGACAGCCCTCCTGAAGGACTCTCAGACCATGAGAAACAAAGATTAAACTCTTTGACCTGAATCGAAAGTGTCATGTCTGGAGGAAACCAGGCACCGCTCATCACCTGGCCAATACCATCCCTACAGTGAAGCATGGTGGTGTCGGCATCATGCTGTGGGGATGTTTTGCAGCGGCTGGAACTGGGAGACTAGTCAGGATCGAGGGAAAGATGAATTCAGCAATGTACAGAGACATCCTTGATGAAAACCTGCTCATGAGCGCTCTGGACCTCAGACTGGGGCGACGATTCATCTTCCAACTGGACAATGACCCTAAACACACAGCCAAGATAACAAAGGAGTGACTACGGGACAACTCTGTGAATGTCCTTGAGTGGCCCAGCCAGAGCCCAGACCTGAACCCGATTTAACATCTCTGGAGAGATCTGAAAATGGCTGTGCACCGACGCTCCCCATCCAATCTGATGGAGCTTGAGAGGTTCTGCAAAGAAGAATTGGAGAAACTGCCCAAAAATAGGTGTGTCAAGCTTGTAGCATCATACTCAAAAAGACTTGAGGCTGTAATTGGTGCCAAAGGTGCTTCAACAAAGTATTGAGCAAAGGTTGTGAATACTTATGTACATGTGATTTATTTTACTTTTATTTTTTTAAATTTTTTAAAATAAATTTGCAAAGATTTCAAACAAACTTCTTTCACGTTGTCATTATGGGGTACTGTTTGTAGAATTTTGAGGAAAATAATGAATTTAATCAATTTTGGAATAAGGCTGTAACAACAAAATGTGGAAAAAGTGAAGCACTGAGAATACTTTCCGGATGCACTGTATATGAGGATGCGAATTATGTATAATACCCCTAGGCTAACTGTAAAAATGAACACTTGTGGCGGTCTAGTGTTGAACACCTGTAAAGTCCACAAGACTGTAAGTGCAAATCAGGTGTGCCATCTTTTTACAATACAAGTAAGACATAATTGTTGGGCTGTCAATTAATAAACCCTTGTTGGCACATACTGTTATTTTTTGTCTTTTTTTAAAACTGTAACATAAACCACAGGTACTCAAGTAACTATTGTTTTGCAACTAGTAACTGAGAAATCAGTAGTCGTGCAACCCCTACCTAGGCTAGTACTAGACAGACTGTACTGATATTTTCCTTGAAAATAATTAGTGTCTTTTTGCATTTCCAGCAAACCCTGGATATCCCAGTGTTCAGGCTCCATATGACGGAAGTCAGGCCACGTATCCCATGATGCCCCCTGCCCAGCCCGGTAGTGCTTATCCGCCCCCTGCCCAGCCCGGAAGTGCTTATCCGCCCCAAGAGTCATTCGATCAGCCGGCCTACAACCCTGCCTACATGCAGCCACCGAATACCGGATACTAAACCACAAGCGTCTGTCACATCAGTCACTGTTGGATTGTTTAGGTTTGTTGACGCACTTTCACTCGTCAGTAAGAATGTCCCGCATTCGATGCAGATTATACAAGACTAGTGGATGTGTTATAGTCAGTGTTATTTCTGTTTTATTTTCAATCAGTCCTTTCAGTTTAGGTTTCGCTCTGCGACACACTGTAAAAGTAAAGATTTTAATAAAACAAAGTTTATTGAACTAAGTTTTAAAAGAAAATACCATTCAAAACTTTCTACTTTAAAAAATTTCAAGTTTAACTCTATTTGACATTTCTTTGTAATTAATCGTGACAGTTTTACTAGCGATTTACGAGTGAAAATTGTTTCTACAGTTTTTTTTGTTTTAGCTTTCAGTGTTAATTATTCTAGTATTATACTAATATTGCATATCTTTTGATACAATTTGATATACTAAAAAAACTATAAAACGTGGTCATTTTTAAGTAAGCAATTTTGCTTTTGTATTTTCGTTTTCGTTAACAGCACAGAAACATGAATGTCTTCAATTTTTTATATTTCAACCAGCAGGATCTGTGATTTTATTTTAACCCTTTCATGCATGAATTATGATAACCTCAGTCAGGATTTTTTTTCTATGTGTTTTTATTGCTCTTAGGGCATGAAAAACAAGATTTAAAAAAAATTTAACACATTTTTCAAAGAGATTTTCAGATGTCCACTTGAGTGGACAGCATGCATTTATGGTTTAAACTGAAGAGATACTGTATTAAATATAATACAATAATCAAACAGATATAGTGTGTATTTAACAAACCAATCAATAAAATTATTTCAAATCATGTGAAAATTATAAAAAATATAAAAAAATATATAAATGCGAAATATTGCAAAGGCAATTTCTTCATACAAGTTGAACTTCGCGCATCTTTGATATCAGAACATGAGGACGTGATTCCATCAGAATTATCTACAGCCTGCCAAGGTACAACTGTGGAAACTACTCAGATGCTCCCTCCAGTGTACCAGAGTATGTCAAATTACCCTTATTAGCTGATAATTCTGATTATGTTCAAGAAGGACACATTTCTAGCATAGCCCTCCTCTGAGAAAACCTAGCGATAAGGTTTTTTCAATCTCATCTGAAATGAGCAGTGTTGGGGGTAACGCATTACAAGTAACATGCATTACGAAATCAATTACTTTTTGATCTAACAAGTAAAGTAATTAATTACAAGTAATGTGCATACTTTTTGATGTTACGAGTAAAGAAACACATTACAAGTAACGTGCATTACGTGATCAGATTTCTTTTTGATGTTACGAGTAAAGAAACACATTACAAGTAACGTGCATTACAAAATCAGATTACTTTTTGATGTTACAACTACAAGTAAAGAAACGCATTACAAGTAATGTGTATTTCAAAATCAGATTACTTTTTTGATGTTACGAGTAAAGATACGCATTACAAGTAACGTGCATTACAAAATCAGATTACTTTTTGATGTTACAAGTAAAGAAACGCATTACAAGTAATGTGTATTACAAAATCAGATTACTTTTTTGATGTTACGAGTAAAGAAACGCATTACAAGTAACGTGCATTACAAAATCAGATTACTTTTTTGATGTTACGAGTAAAGAAACGCATTACAAGTAACGTGCATTACAAAATCAGATTACTTTTTGATCTAACAAGTAAAGTAATGCATTACAAGTCACATACATTATGTAATCACATTACTTTTTTGATGTCAATGAAAATTACATTCTAATAATACAAATACATTTATTTACAGCAAAAAAAAGTTACTGCAGATTAAGTATTTGCAAAAACAACATTCACAGTATAAGTATGAATTGTAGCTGAAATATAGCCATTGATGCATGAGGTCCACTATAGTGGACAGATGATTAATCAGATTTTTCTCCCAATCTAAAATCAAAACTTTTTCAAAATCAAAAATTTTACTGTGAAATGACTCATTAGATATTGCTTGATGCTGCAATATTTTTTTTTACCTACAAGAATCTCCTAGGATAGAAGGAATGAGTGGATATTCCGGAGCAACTTGGTATTTCTGACTGACCATTGGCCATCTTGGTTTGGAGGGGGAAGAAATCGAAACACAACGGCTTGCCACTTGGTGGCTATGTATGGGATGATGCACCAGGATCCACTGTAGAGGTTGATGTGCAACTATGCCATCAAAACCCTCGCAAATTCAAGAAAATGCTTTTTTAATAGCTGTCCACTGTAGTGACCTCTATGCATGAAAGGGTTAAGAAAGCGTCAATGCTTTCCATTTTTAAATTCTTTCCTTTAAGAATGCAGTCGCATTTGAATTACGAGTGATGCTGAATCTCCATAATTTTGTCACGAGTCTCACTGACTTGCTGTTTTGACCAGTTGAAAAGGTATTTTATTAAAGGAACCTTTGTTAAAGCATTAGGAAACCACTTCTTTTTTGTACAGTCTTTCACTGTTCTTTTTCAGATTATATTGTTTCGGGTTACATTGTTTTTTTTAGATGGAGCCTATTTTTTTTAGCTGTTATAGGTTTTGTAAACGTTTAACTGCTGTTTTATATTTACATATTTCTATATTTGTGAGAAATGTGAAAAGCTTGATTGTTAAAATAAATATCTTACTGTCTCTTTAAAAAAAAAAAGGGAATTTAAAGAAAGGTCTACAGGAGAACATCAAAATTGTCAAACTCAACAAAGTCGACAACGGACAGCAAACCTGCTGGAGAAGATTTTGGACTGTTTTTTATGCAATGTTTGGTGAAGTTACACCACTTGAATGTTTATGGGACCCCCTACTGGTGAAACAAAAAAGAAACAATCTGTAGTGCTTGTATTCATCTAATTGTTATAGAGTATTTTTCATGTATTTAAATATTTTTTAATTCTGTGTATGTACTTTTTAACCTGATTTTTACAGATTAGTAGACAGAATGTTTTTTTTTTACTGTTTTGAATGCTGAATATATTTAGATATACTGAATATATTAAAATATATTGAGTATATTATTCCTCCCTGTGTTCCTGTTTTTGTATGCCTTTTATTATTCAATAAATCAGTTATTCCTGAAACTGATTCCTCCTCTTTTCCCACCCTGACAAAGAGTGGCGGTTACGTGCGACTGCAGTGATGTAGCCCTCGTATAGGAAGAAGTTGTCGTTCTAAGAAGTCTCTGTGAAGACCTAAATGTAACTTCCATTTTGATTATTTTTCATTGTTTTAAGTACACTGTCACCTTTAAACACTGAGCAATTAGTGTTTATTTCCTGTTTATTTAAATGTTAAACACTGGCTATTGAAATATTGGATATTTGACTGTTTTGACCTTGAATTTTTGAATTTGTTAATTTGTAAGAGAAACAGCTGACAAAGTCGTTTATATGTATTTAGTACAGACAACTTAAAAAAGTATGTTTTTATAATTATAGCATGGTAAGCAGGAGAAGGGGAGGGGGGATTGTGAAGCAACTACCAATCCCATTACAGATTGCTGATAGGGTGGCCCACAGGACAGGCAACATGGAAAGGCAGCCGGGGTCCTTGCAGCACCAGTTAGCCGTTTGGGACTGGGTGTCCTGTGGTGTTTGCCTGATGGAATAAATTCAGGATCACCATGTATTTGTCTGGCTGTGCACCTTAAAGGGTGTTGGATGTTGATTGCCAGTCGCTGTTCTCTTATATTGTTTTTTTGTGTCTTATGTTTGTTTGGTTTTATGTGACCATTGTGAAATTGACTGCTCCCTGACTTATTTGTGGTAATTAATTTCCTAGACAGCTTTATGTGTGGTTGTTGTTTGTTTATTGTTTTTTTTGTGTAATGTATTGGTTGATTTGTCGCTGGCTAGTGGAATTGTTTATTTATCTATTTTTGTCTTTTTTTTTCTTTAAATTATGTATTTAATTTAAACTGCTTTTCACCCTTGATTGAGCAGCAGGGGGTAGTTTCCCATCGTGGTCGGTGGAGAACTGGGAGTACAATTTAATAGAGCCCTTATAGGTCTTGAGGGTTGATTTGTGTGGTTACTAATTGTGAACGGGTATTACATACTCCTGTTTGTAGTGAAGGGCTTATGGGGGTTTGCTGTGGTTTTCTGTGGTTTTCACAGAATGCAGTGAAGTGTCCCCTGTATAGGTAGCTCAGTTTTTTTTCGTATTCCTAGTTGGACAAATTGAGAAATTGCTCCCCCTGTCAGCTGAATCAGTTCATGTCCTGAATAATTTTATGGTATTGTTTAATAAAGAATTTAGTATTTTTCTACAACTTGTTGTCTTCTGTGATAGATCTGTTTCTTTTTCCTTTTTTATTTTGCCCTAGTGGGTTACAATATTTCAACTAAAAAATTTAAATCCAGTTTACTTGAAATAAGTAGTTGGGTCAATTATTTAATTATGCCAACAAAACTTTGTAAGTTGAAATACTTAATATTCTAAGTACATACAACTTAAATCAAAGCAAAAAGATAACTCAATAAGTTAAGTTGAGAGAACATTTTTTTATAGTGTATGTCTCACTTTATTAAATTTCTTTGACCTCATAATGTTCACTCAAAATGTCTCTGTGGTGACATATGCCGGCTTCTTCAATCAGTTGGGAAAATCAAAGTGGGTCTTGTTCATCATATTTACTTTTATATAATAGCCTAGTAACAGAATTTAAATGTATTAGCAAGTGTGATTTGTGAGATAGCCGCCTTTGGTGTCGTAGGTGGCTGATGCACTATTCACGTATTTATGAATGAACCACTCGTTTTAAAATCCTCCTGACATTTACTATGACATCCGCTTCAAACTTTACAGTGCTCATGATAACTTTATTTAACTCTGTAAATCCACTGCACCATGCAGCTACTTACTCTTCGACAGCGATGCCATAAAAATGTACAGAGCTACCGCAAAAACAGGAGTTCAAAGTCAAAATTCGAAGCTAGCTACACATCGCCAACTACTGGCCAGGCATGAATAATACAGAGTTCTAGTCGTTTTCGCAGATCCGTGTGAACAGGGATCGTTTTGACAATGTTGTCGTTTGTACGCAAAAAATGCAAAGGAAAACCTTTTCTGTTTTTAGTACATTGTTGTCATGTAAATCAGTTCAATGTTGATTCAGTTCAGTTCAATAACAGAAAAATTCTTCAGTTATAAAATTAAGTCAAAACAGCTAAGCAGCTCTGCAAAAAAACAGTGGTGGCATCATCGAGCTCAATTCAGTTTAAGTTTTGTTCCAATCCAATAGTGTCAGTACAGTCAAATCAATAAATGCAACAAATGAGCCATGCAAATGTGAGCGGAAGTAGCGAAGAAAAAAAACATCTCAATTGCTTCTTTTTCTGTTTTGTGCAGAAATGCCCGCAATGCTGTCTGTGCACGTCAAGAACAAAGTCTTGCGTAACTATGTGTGTGAGTTCTTGAGAACGGGATTGTGGCAACAATTGGCCAGGAGAATTGCTTTGCAATCAGCCCGAATAATGCCGAAAACTCAAAACAAGAAACTTTAAATTTTAAAAATGAAGAGATAAAAAATATCCTATTTTAATTATTGAACAATCAAAAATATGTTATTTGCTTTTTCCAGCAGGTCCAGGGTATCCTGTTCCCTTATGCATGGTGCTTGGAATTACCATATTTATCAAAACTGTTATCAACACTGGATCCTTTTCCACGCTCGAATATTTTTTTGTTGAACGTTTATCTAATGTTTTGTTTTATGTTCTCTGAACATTCTGAAGCATTCCCATGTTTGCAAAATGATACAATGGAATGTTGCCTAAACATTCATACATAGGCTAGACGTTTTTGAAGTGCCCCTATTTTGCTATTTTTAAGTTTCCTAATGTTGTTTTGGAGTCTCTTACAACAGGTTTACATGCATCACAGGTCAAAAAACTGTTTCATTTTCTCATACATTTGCATATCACCACATTTTCTTATTCTCAAAAGACTCGTCTTGACGTCACAACGAAACGGCTTATGACTTGTTTGAAAAACGATTCATTTCATTGACTCAGAGTCGACTCTTACTTTTGAAAGACAATAACTTTATAAACGGTGCACTTTCAGATTTAAAACTTTGCAGTATGTTTTCATTCACTTAGAGCTATATTACACTCTACATGAAAGGTCATTTTCAAAAATCCATAATAGGGGCCATTTAACCCTCAAAAATATATATTTTTTATAACCTAATAGGGACGATGGCGAAACATTCTATAGAACATATTTTTGTTAGTTTTTTTTTTCTCCAATCACGGCCTACTGTTTGTTTCACTTTATTTTAACTTAAGAATTTGGACTCATTCACTATAAGCATACGTACGCACAAATGAAACGAACGTTTTCACGAACAAATCGACAGCTTTCGACTGTTTGACGAGAAAACCCTTATATAAAGATTGGACGTGTTTTATGCAAATGAAAAAAAAAAAACCGAAAAAAAGAAGAAGAAAAACTCGTGCACGTGACCGCTATTTGGAATACTCCAAATTCTCTAACATTAGACCGAGATTAAGAACAAATACATGTGCGTTACTTACGTGCAGTGATTTAGGGGGAGATTTTTTCGTGAGAAGTTCTCCTGTGTTTACAAACAAGAAATAATCCACGCAATTATTGGTGGATGAGACCCATTGTTTTGACACGTATTATTTTATGGCCCCGCTTTTGTTTTATGGTCAATAAAGTGCATACATCTTAAACTAAACGGATTTATGTTAAATAAGTTATTATAACATCTCCACGTATGGGGAAAATATATTTACACCCTCTTAAAAAAATTATCTTAGCCTACGTTTTGAACGTTACTCTATCAAATCAGACACTGGATCGACACAAGGCGCTCCAAATTAGACGTATTAATTCGAATCATAACATTTCTGTTCTTAAATGAGAAAAAAAAAAAGATTCATTTAAATTCTTTGTGGATTTTCATATTTACACATTCAGAAAAGTTTCACGAGTTTTTTCTACTTCTTTCGCTTTCGTTTAACCGTTGCATGTTGAAGTCTAGTCGGTTCCTCATACGCCCACCTACTTCATTATTCACGAGCCTCAGTTGGATTTGGTGCTGCAGGCTTCAGAAGAAGAGCTATGGCCTCCGTCGTGGTTCTTCTGTTCCTGTCTGCGGGTTTATTCACAGTCGGTGAGTTCTAAAGAAACACACATCTAAAGAAACACTTTAAACTTGTTTTGGGCGGTTTACAGACAATAAATAAGTAAATTCTGATACTTTAGATTTTATCGGTTGTTTGTTTTGTATAAAATGTGTCACATTTCCCCTGTTCTTTAAGGTTTTGGGGATGACTGTAGAAGCTACACCACCAGCAGTAACCAGTACAAGCCCTTTATAAGCTGCCAGTATGGGCAGCACTGCTGTGGGACCTGCGATAACAGATACTGCTGCTCCAATACTTATTCGAAGTTAACCGATCAAGACGTGTGCAAAGTGTAAGACATTTTAATTCGATTCTGTCTTAATTCAAATGTCTTTTAGACCCAAAAGTCCTTTCCCACAAAAGGAGAGAAGATTTGAAGTGTCTTTTTTTTTTTTTTAAACACCATCATTTGCATGTTTTGGGTCAGCTATTGCTTTCATTTCTCCCTCAAACTGTTAACTAGTGATAAAAAGTCCGATTTCTTCTGAAATATTTGGTGTGTATCTAGCTAATTGTTGAGGTTAATCTCAAACCTGCAACCTAATCGAATTAACTTTTTTTGTAATGTTTTTGCGTTGTATGTTACTTGAGGCTTTGTCTCTCCGTGTGTCGCTCCACCCATCGTTTCCTAAAGAGGTTGTGGTCGTTTTTAATAAACTGCAGTTTGCAAGATGCATCCCACAGATTGACACGATTCAATTTTAACAGCCACTTTCTGCAGTGCAAGGTGGGAAAATGCTTTGCTTGATATATAGAACAAAGAATGAAAAGTTTTTGGCTGCGAAAGCTGTAGCGTTCACATTTATATAGTCAATTGAAAGACGAATGAGGCAAGAGAGAAGAAGCATGATGCAATATTAAACATTTTTTGTTGAGGGGATTAACAGGGTGTCCAAGGCAAGAAAAGGCGGGACCAAAGAAAAACTGTTTGTTATATAAACAAATGTTTTAGTTGAAAAAAATAAATAAATAATAATATATATATATATACACAGGGCTTTGTATCTCAAAATTATTGTGAGCTAAGTTGATCGTAGAGAGTGTAGAAGTGAATTTTAATGTCCAGTCTCCAAACTAACTGCAGATACATAGACATAAACAAAATGATCATTATTATCAAATAAATAAATATAATATATAAATACAGAGATTTATAATGCTTGTTGCTTCATATTTTGTCATAGTCTGTCCAGCAGCCAAAGTGGCCACGCCACTGTTTCAGGAATAGTTTGGATTCTGGTCGTATGCGTTGTGTTCGTCTTCTTATGCTGCTGCTGCTGTATCTATAAAATGTGCAGAACATCCAGACGTAAGTGTTTTAGTGTCAATAGAACGTTACAATGTTACATTATTTAGGCTGGTAGTAAAATGATGAGAATTATATATTTTTTTCTGCCTTGTTTTTCCCACAGCTGTGTCAGGAACGCACGTAACCACAGTCATGAATACGCAATGCATTCAGCAGCAGCAGCAGCAGCCTGTCATGCAGCCAGCTCAGTATCCAGCATACCAGCCTGTGCCGACCCAACCGGGCTACGGCGCTCAGCCTATGCAGACGGGACCATATCAGGGACAACCATACGCACCTGGACCCCCACCCCCATACCACATAGCCGGTGAGAAGACCTAGAGGAGGGGGGAAAAACTTCCAACCCTGCTCCAACACACACATACCTGTAGTTTTCAAAATTAGCCTGAAGGGTTGAAGCTAAAGGTGCGTTCACGACATGTCGTAATTACCGTAATGATTCTGAACTATAAAAAGCCTTCATGTACATGTAGAACTTGTAATTACAACGTGTAAACTGGTCATTTTCTCAGAGCTATGACTTGTAGCGTGTGGCCGCTGTACCTCCTGACCACTGCAGATTTAAGGTGTGTTGTGTTCGACTTGAAGTGGCGCTGTGCAGACCGATCGGTGTATGACATCCAAATACAGCGAGATTCGAAAGCATACAGAGCTTTATTTATTAGGGCTGGGTATTGACACAAATTTCACAGTTCGATTCGATTTTGATTCACAAGCTTGCAATTCGATTTCGATTCAATATTGATTATTTTGGATATCAGGTACAATACATGGCAAATTTTCTCAAGGAAAACAAATCTCTTAACTAATGCTGTAAACTATGGGAGTCAGTTGTAGCCTACTATAATATTGAAGGTAAAAATTAACTGATTTGTATACAAACACTTAAATTACACTTTTATTTATTTTTATAATAATAAAGTTATATGAAATATAAACATTTAAATGGTGGCTGTCATAAAAACCTGCCAGATTTATTCAAACATGCATTAAAAATTGAAGAATATTAAAAATTATACTGAATATGTAATATGGTGCATATATTTAGCAAAATGCTCCTCTCTAGAGTTAATTTTTCTTGCTGACTAATGAGTTTATGGTCACTGGAAATGGTTTTTCTGAGGTAAATGTGACGTTACAATACATGACATTGTTTACAAGCTGATTTACTGACGTCTTTCCACGGTTGAAACACTGATTGAGTGATTCCATGTCACATGATACGGATTTCGATAAGTTGTACTCTACCTTTTAACACACTTTCAGATGATCATTGTTTATTTTGCGCGGTAACTGGTATTATTAAGGTGGAAAAGAAGATCACGTGCACTCCGCGCTGCTGCTTCGCTGCGCAAGAGCGATCTCACGCCACAGCGCCAAAACGGTATTTATGTTTTTGAATTTCGTAAGAAAATGGACGTAATTTGAAATCTGAGATCTGTTTCATATCAATAGTAACAAAGCACAAAGACTATTGCGATTTATTGGATGGGATGTGCGCTACAATGTTACATTCATTCATCACTGCAAACAGGATGACTAATCGATTCTTGGGATTTAAGAATCGATATCGGTTCGTAAAAATGAGAATCGATTAAAATCGAGAAATCTATATTTTTTTACCCAGCCCTATTATTTATGTTCATTACGACATGGCGTGCACGCAGCATAGAACTGAGTTTGCACCCCTGTACTAGAGATTGCATTCACTGGTTGGTTGGGTAGTTGAATACTTCAAACAGTAGTCGCAGCTGTCGGAAGCTATCGAGTACTTGAGCGGACAATAACCATTACGACGTGCTTGTTTTTATTCACTAAAAGCAAACCAGCAAGCCATGAATGCGAATGCTCAAAGAGAGTTACTGTGTCCGAAATCTCATACTTCCATAGTAGGCGGAAAACAGTATGTGACAAATGAAGTATGACCGAACTCACAGTACTCATAAAAGAGTAGGCAAAAGGTACCCGGATGACCTACTACTTCCAGTGAGATTCTGAAGTGTGATGGACACTTTACTATCCCATGAAGTGAGTGAAAGTGACATGTGAAGAATGAGACCCATACTCAGAATATGTCCTCTCCATTTAACCCATCCAAGTTAGTGCACACACATTAGGAGTAGTGAGTAGTAAACACACAAACACACACTGCAAACTGTGGACACACACACCCAGAGCAGCCGGGGAGCGATTGGGGGTTAGGTGCCTTCAGTCATTTCCTGCTGGTATTGAGACTCGAACCCGCAACCTTCAGGTTACAAGTCTGACTCTCTAACCATTAGGCCACGACTGCATAATGACAACATGGCGAATGTAGTACGTCCGGATTACATTCATACTACACATATTCATACTATACAGAACATACTTTTATAGGTACTTATTCAAAATAAGTACCTAGTATGCGATTTCAGACGCAGCCAGTATGTGGCAGGAGGTCGATGACAGCAAATAGACTACATGCATTTTGTCTTATTCTATTATAAACTATATTGAACCATTTGAGTAAAAATCGAAATGATGCGAGTAGTTATTGTTTTTACAGTTGTAGACCTGTGAAATGTTATATGAGGATGCGAATGTTGTATAATACCCCTAGGCTAACTGTAAAAATGAATTTCATTAATATATGTATGCACATATTGTTTGACATCAAAGACGCAGAAGCTAAGTTTATAATGGCCCTGTCCCAAATGGCACCCTTAACACTCGCAGTCTTCCTACGAGTTCGCACTTTTGCGACGTAACACTGTCTTCTGTCTTCTGTGGAGCTCACTTCAGTGCGGACTCGGCAAAAGTGTGCATCAAAGGCAGCAAAGGGGGTGTTCGCAAGCACCCTTCTGAAACCTAAAATGACAAATGGGACATTATGGCCTTCTGGATTGAGCACTTGTGGCGGTTATTATAAGTCCACAAGTCTGTAAGTGCAAATGAAGTGTGCCATCTTTTTACAATACAAGACAGACATAATTGTTGGGCTGTCAGTTGATAAACACTTGTTGGCACTTGTTTTTGTCTTTTTTTTACCACAGGTACTCAAGTAACTATTGTTTTGACTGGGAGAAATCAGTAGTCGTGCAACCCCTACCTAGTACTAGACAGATTGAGACCATGTACTGATATTTTCCTTGAAAATAATTAGTGTCTTTTTGCATTTCCAGCAAGCCCTGGATATCCCAGTGTTCAGGCTCCATATGAAGGAAGTCAGGCCACGTATCCCATGATGCCCCCTGCCCAGCCCGGTAGTGCTTATCCGCCCCCTGCCCAGCCCGGAAGTGCTTATCCGCCCCCTGCCCAGCCCGGTAGTGCTTATCCACCCCCAGAGACATTCAATCAGCCGGCCTACAACCCTGCCTACGTGCAGCCACCGAATACCGGATACTAAACCACAAGCGTCTGTCACATCAGTCACTGTTGGATTGTTTAGGTTTGTTGACCCAGTTTCACTCGTCAGTAAGAATGTCCCGCATTCGATGCAGATTATACAAGACTAGTGGATGTGTTATAGTCAGTGTTATTTCTGTTTTATTTTCAATCAGTCCTTTCAGTTTAGGTTTCGCTCTGCGACACACTGTGAAAGTAAAGATTTTTTATTAAGTTGTAAATAAAACAAAGATTATTGGAGTAAGTTTTAAAAGAAAATACCATCTTCTAATTTTCAAAATTTCCCAGTTTAACTATATATTTGACATTTCTCTGTAATTAATTGTGAAAGTTTTACTAGAGATTTACGAGTGTAAATTGTTTCTACACTAGTTTTAGCTTTCAGTGTTAAATATTCTAGTATTATACTAATATTGAACTGTGTAATATATTGCATATCTTTTGATACAATTTGATATACTAAAAAAAGTGGTCATTTTTAAGTTGTAGTTTAGTCTATTTTTCTATCAGGATCTGTGATTCTATTTTAAGAAAGTGTCAATGTTTTCCATTTTGAGTTTTTCATTTGAGGGCCTAAAATGCAGTCGCATTTGAATTACAATGAGTGATGCTGAATTGCCATAATTTTGTCACGAGTCTCACCGACTTGCTGTTTCGACCTGTTGAAAAGGTATTTTATTGAAGGAATCTTTGTTAAAGCATTTGGAAACCACATGTTTTTGTACAGTCTTCCACAGTTCCTTTTTTTTTAGATTATGTTGTTTCGGGTTACATTGTTTTTTGAGATGGAGCCTATTTTTTAAAACTGTTATAGATTTTGTAAATGTTTAACTGCTGTTTTATATTTACATATTTCTATATGTGTGAGAAATGTGAAAAGCTTGATTGTTGAAATAAATATCATACTGTATCTTTAAAAAAAAGGGAATTTAAAGAAAGGTCTACAGGTGAACATAAAAAATGTCAAACTCAACAAAGTCGACAACGGACTACAAAACCTGCTGGAGAAAAATACACCTAAAGATTTTGGACTTTTATGCAATGTTTGGTGAAGTTACACCACTTGAATATTTATGGGACCCAATACTGGTGAAATAAAAATAACCTTATTTTTTACAGATTAGTAGCAAGATTTTTTTTTACTGTTTTAAATGTGATGCTAAATATATTCAAATATATTGAGTATATTATTCCTCCCTGTGTTCCTGTTTTTGTATGCCTTTTGATATTCAATAAATTAGTTATTCCTGCAACTGATTGTTGTTCCTCTTTTCCCACCCTGACAAAGAGTGGCGGTTATGTGCGACTGCAGTGATGTAGCCCTCGTATAGGAAGAAGTCCTCGTTCTAAGAAGTCTCTGTGAAGTACCAAATGTAACTTCCATTTTGATTATTTTTCAATGTTTTAAGTACATTGTCACCTTTAAACACTGAGCAACTGAAATGTTATTTTATTAGACAAAAATAGCTTTTTTTCCCGTTTATTTTGAGAAATTATTTTTTCAAAGAAACACTGGTTATTGAAACTTCCATATATTTGACTGTTTTGACCTTTAAATTTGTTAATCCGTACGAGAAACAGTTGACAAAGTCGTTTATATGTTGTATTTACAACTTGAAAATGTATGTTTTATAATAATTCAATTTTTTTTTAAAAACTTGAAATAAGTAGTTGGGTCAATTGTCTAATTATGCCAACAAAAATTTTCAAGTTGAAATCCTTAAAATGTAAGTACATACAACTTAAAGCAAAAACATAACTCAAAAAGTTAAGTTGTGAATTTTTTTTTTTAGTGTTTCACTTAAAAAAAATTACCTCATAATGTTCACTCAAAATGTCAATCTCTCTAAGTGACATTTTTCTTAAAAAACTGACCTCATAATGTTCCCTCAAAATGTCAATCTCTCTAGTGACATTTCTTCAATCATCAGTGTGGGAAATAAAAGGGGGTCTTGTTCATATTTACTTTTATAAAAAAATAAATAAAAAAAGGCATTTAAATGTATTAGCAAGTGTGATTCGTGCAATAGCCGCCTTTGGTGTCGTAGGTGGCTGATTCACTACAAGAAGTGAAAATGTCCATCTTGACTGCACTTTCACTCCACCACTGACTGTAGTCGCCTACTCTTGTCTGCTTTCACTGCGAGGCGTTTGGCGTTTCAAACAAGCCTGATCATTGCTATTTGTGAATAGGGTCACTGAAAAAATAAATTAGAGCAAAAGAATGATTCATTTATGAACCTGTCCCTGTGCACACCTTCATGAACTGCGATGAACACAAAAAGTGTGCTTAGTGTATAGACTTTTATCTAACTATTAAAATGTAGCCTATTCTGTACAGTGCTTCTTAACACCCTGAAAAGTCCAAAATTACGAAATGCCCATAAGGATGCATCACTATGGAAATTTCGCAATGAAGGCATGATCATCCGACTGTGAAATTCTCATTGGTTCACTCAGCAGATTCAGCAGGCTTGAGAAGAAAATATGCATATTAACTGGAGTACTTTAAGAATTAAGGCAAAGAATTAAAGCTGTGATGTAAAAGAAGTAGTGACATCTTTTCATCTGTAACTTTTAAAGTTTGGCATCAGAGCTGTGTAGTAACCAATTACGTACTTTTAATTAGATTATATTACGTTATAAATATCAATATCAATATGGTACAATATTATCCTATTCAATTTAATGTGATAAATGAGGCAAAAATGTATCTAATTATATCACCTAAAATGTGTAGGCCTAATGCAATGGATTACCTTACTAACTACATTTTTTGTCATGTAATTTGGAATCTGTAATGGACTACAATTTGTAAGCAATCGCACTGTTTGGAAGGAGGGTCAGCAAACACTTAATATTCAGTGATATTAATCTGAATGCTGACGCTGCTGTAACTGAGCTGGACGATGACATCATTTTTTGCAGAACTGCTTTACAGATTAAGTGAACTCATTTAATAATTGATGATCTTTTCTGCGGATCTGAATCAACACTGAACTGACTTCAGCCGAAACGCATCGTTTATTTATCACTGTAACGCTGCTTTGAAATAGTCCTGAAATATCCAATAAAGAAAATAAATAGTGGGGTAAAATATATAAACATAAGAGATTTAGGCCCCAACTTGCTGTTTTGAAAAAGAAAAAAAGGTATATCATCCATGTTCCCAAAACCAGCATATCACCAGACCTTCTAAACTTCGTTTCGTTTTCGTTTTATACAAAAAGGATCCCGTTTGGGAGGGGCATTTTATGGATTATGAGACCCACGTTGTGACACAAATCCGGTCCGTTAATCGGCCATTGATTCCCATTGTTGTAGGTCCAACATCGTCTATGTGTGTGGTTGTGTTGTGTAGGCTATGTTTTTCAGGAAAACGTTAATCTTTTACCCCGTGTTTATAGTCTAGACGTCAGCAGTCTCCTGGTTTAGAGTTAAACCTGAAGGTTGGACTAGGCTTTTTCCCTTCCTTTCCACAAGACAGGATCGAGGGCTGTAGGCGTCTTCTCAAATTACAACATCCGCACTAAACACGCTATTGAAGGGGAATGGCGTCCACCGTCTCGGTTCTTCTGCTCCTGTTTTCGGGAATATTCACGGCGACAGTCGGTGAGTGTATAAAATACCTAACGAAAAGGCTCCTTAACCTTTAATCTTTGTTCTTGTCGACGGTTTGTCCGGGTACACCGATGTCTGTCAGTCAAGTATAGCCTACAGCTGGATCAACCCTGACAGACAAACAAACGACATGATATATGTCAAAACTTTAATTCTATAATTTATCACGATGTATCTTGAAACTGAATCATTAAGTTATCTTTTTGATGTGTCACGTCACGTGTTATTTTTCTCGTCATATTTTTAATGGTTTCAAGTGTTGGCTACTTGTGGTTGTTGTTTTCCTTTTTTGGCTCAGCAAATATTGTCTATAGTAAATAAATGTTATTTTTAACCTAGCCTAATTTTCCAATATTCTGGAACTATTTTGTGTGTTGAATGTTTGATCAACATGTTTCCAGAGATGTGAAAACATCTAAACAGTGATGTATTTCCCCATACTTTGGGTCTAAAATCTGCTGACAACAAGTCATGCAACATAGCTTACAGGTAGAGCATTAATTTACTGCCTCTCATGTTGTTCCGATGAATATTATTTTCTTCCATGAAACACTTGAGGATACATTAGGCAGAAAGTCTGTGTTGCTCTTTTACATACAAGATAAATGGATGGTTATTAGGGATGTCCTGATCAAGTTTTTGCACCCCATAGTCATTGAATATTGAGTATCTGCCGATACCAAGTCCCGATCCGATCCGATACTTATTTTCCCAGTGCTTGGTGCACACTCAAGTACATTAAAGTTATTGAAATCAATCCAATGTGGACAGAGAGTTTGTCAGGGGCTCAAATGTGTGTGTGTGTCTGTATATTGATTTTATTTATACACACACACACACACAAACACATTGTCTACACACACACACAAACACATTGTCCAAAGTAGTAGCCACAAATCAGCCATGTCAAAATACACTTCCCTGCATTAACACTGGCAGTTACAATGGGTGTTGCTGTTAGAAAATCATGCAGGTGTGCACTCCAGACACACACACACACACACACACACACACACACACACACACACACACACACACACACACACACACACACACACACACACTATATAAAGACAGTGGTTACAATGATAGTGATCATCACATATGAATATGGGACTACTAATAGTTATATTTTATCTATACAATAAGCATAATAATTGCAACAAAAAAAGTGGATTAAAGGTTAGAAAGCATGAAGTTTGCAGTGTCAGAATGCCAATCTGTCAGTCAAGTGTGAAGCAAGATGAAACTCATGGCAACGTGTTATGTCAATAACGTCTCAGGCAGTATGACGGCAGATAAAACGAAACAGTAAATAAATAACTTTAGAATGAATCGTTACAAAAGTGCGCATCAAATATGTGCATTGTGTGTGTGTGAGGTGCTAGAACAGACCTCATTGGTTCTCAAGTGCATATTTGAGCTTCTTATTTGGGCAAACCCGCTTGAAGGTGCATACCGTCACCTACTGCACGATACCTGCGTGACAGCTGGCGTAAAATAAAGGATCGGGCTTAGGATAGCCGATATCGATCAGTTAAAAAAAAAAAAAAAAAGAAGCTTAATCGGCCCCCATACCGATTCTTGAGATTGGGTCAAAACATCCCTATTATTCAAACTCTAAAAAAGACATAAAATAGACCTTCTATAAGTCTTCTGAAGGCATTCGGTAGCTTCAGTTGCTTTTGCCGTAGCGCTCAAATCCGCGCAGAACTACTTGGTTTTGAGCGACCTGAGGTTGAGTAAAAGATAGCAAGGTTTTCTTTTGTGTGAGGTTTTCAGCTATTCCTTAAGATACTTTTGGCCAATATGTCTTATTTTTTCTCATCTTTTTTGCTTTGTCTAGCTGATGATGACGACTGCAAGAGCTACATCACCAGCAGTGGTGCGTGGAAGGAGTCCATTGATTGCAAGTTTCTTTCATTCTGCTGTGGGACGTGTGATAACAGATACTGCTGCCGCGATCCATTCTCGAAGTTATCCGAGGATGCACAAGATGACTGCTTTTTGTGAGCAGTCTTATTTGTCTCATGAAAAATAATGGCTTTCATAGTTTTATTCTGATATCAGCACACCAGCTTCACATTTACAACTCTTTCTGTGCCATTAGCATCACCTAACAAGGTTTTGAAAATGACTTCCCAAACACAATCCCCGTTTTTGTTTAAACAGATAGTCATGCCACAGATTTGTTGTATTTACATTTTTTCAGGGAAATCTAACTGCAATCAGTCATATTTGAAACAAAAAAGTATGTTTCTAATGTGATTATTTTTTCATAATCTCTCTTAAAGCAACGATAATAGTACCTATGTCGCTGTCGGCGTGACAGTAGCGGGGCTTGTGGTCCTCATCATTATGTTCATCGTCTGCTGCGTCTGTCCCTGCTGCTGCATCTACAAAATGTGCAGAAAACCCAGACGTAAGTGTCTACACTTGGATATTTTTTAATAATTGCATCCATTCTTGTTCATGTTTCCAATTTGAGATATGTCTTTCTTGCCAAATATTTTGATGGGCATCATATTCCACATTCAGATGTGAAGCCAGTAAAAAATAAATTTGGTAATTTCTCAACCTTAAACTCATGAAACTCATCACTGACATATTCATTGTGGCATTATGTCCATTAAAGTTTATACATCATGGTTGTTGTTGTTGAATTAGCCTTTTTATGCTAATTTAAATGAATGTACTACAGTTTGAATTTTACTGAAATACAGTTCAATCACGATCATAATATAGTCTGTTATATTATATTAGTTAGTCTAGTATACTATACTAGTTAGATTATAATAATATAGTCTGTTATAAAAAATATTGTTTTCATTAAATAATCTGTTATAATATATAAATATAATAAGATATAAAAAACAAAAGTCAAAGTCTAGATGTATTATAATAATGAGAAGGTTTTTATGCAAAATATATTAATTTCATTCTAAGTCTTTTATTTAATTTTGGGCCGAAATATGGACGACCTGGGGCCGGTTTCACAAAGCTATTTTAGACCGGTCTATAGTGTTAGACAAGTCTAAGATTTGCTCATAGACTAGGCTAATGCAAGTTCCACAAAAATAAAGACTGACTTAATTTAGACCAAAAAAATTAGACACCTTACCCCCAGGCTAACTTAGGTCTAAGACTCTGTTACCTTGGCAACCAGCAGTAACAATCAGTTACATTACAAACTGCCAAAAGAAAAGGGAAAATGGCTCATAATTTAAACATTTCTTCTTGTTACTACATTCTCCGCTAAATTTCCCAAGTAAAATGTCTTTGTAACTGTTATACTCCTCACACAAACATATATTTTCCGCTGGGGTAAACTGCACTGAGCGGTTGAATGCGCTTACTCGATCCGCCATGTTTTATGTTTTGAAAAGTGTCTTATTTTACCCAGAATGCATTGCAGTGTAGTCCTACTTAAGATAGTCAGAGTCTTAAGTGCTTTGTGCAACGGTCTGATTTAGATGTCTATCTGAAGTCTGACTATCTACTATATCTAAGCCATAGTCAAAGTCTATCTTTGTGAAACCGGCCCCTGGACGTGTTTTCGTGAGTCTGACCCGTGTGTAAAAATGGCAGAAATGTTTTAAAACTTTTTCCCACAAGTTTAGACTTTCTCTGACCTTGTAGCCTGTGATACAAATGCTGGATTGTGACTTTTGAGAGTGGAAAAACTGAATACTGGAACACTCTGTGATTCCCCACCCAGTCTGACTCACTGTGTCCACTGCAACCACAAACAGGAAGAGTGAGCGCCCATGTGTAACAGAAGGAGATGAACCATTGTCACAAGACACTCATAGACAGCTGCAGTGTCATCTTCATAACATTTGTTTCAAAAGTATAGATTTGGCTTCCCTTTCTGGGAACTGGGAATGTAGGCTATTACCTTTCTTAAAGTGACAGTGCCCCTAAAAACCATAGCTCTCCTGAATTAAAATTTTTGAGTGCACCAGGAGGCTGATATGTGTGTATTTATTCTGTGCTGCTGTCTGTGCCGGTCTCAAAACATGTCTCCATTATATTGTCATATTCTGCTCGTCTGGCGTTTCGTGTGAGAAAGTCTGATCTAATCTAGCCCAGAATCTGATCAGAGTGGTCAGACTGAAACGGATTTCCAGAAATGCGATTTCATTTCCACATGAATGTAGCTCGAAACGGATTTGTAAAATTTGCATTCATGACATTCATACTTGCTAAATCTGATCGGATTTCAATCGGATATGCACTGAAACCGGATTTAGTTTGACAGTTTGAACGAGGCTTTAGTGCTTAAATACAGACAGAGTAACTATGGACAAACTGGAACATGCAATGAATGAAACCGATACCAAAACAGAATTAGGCCTTAACAGATACTTTTATTTATTTATTTTAATTCATTTTTATATTTGGATTTTTAAGGTTTTAGTAATTTTGTTGTGTTTTTGTTATTATTAGTTTATTTTTATTTAAGTTTTAGTTATTTTAGTACAATGATGTTGCCTTGGCAACTAGCTGGAAAAAAAGTGTTATAAATGTTATTTTATTTCAGTTAATGTTTAACTTTTATGGTTTTAGTTAACAGGCTTGAAGTATGTTGTCGGGAGTACCGTACCTATTCTTCATAGGTTGGATTGGTTTCATTTTCTGTCAGCATATTATTCAGGGTTGTCGTAAAGTTATTTGTTCATAATTGAGATATAATTTACCATTTAGCTGATGTGGTCGATGGTGATATCTGTAGTGCAGGGTTGCCCACATAATTATGATATTTAGGTAATGCAATTAAATGATGTCAAATGATTTGCATGCCAAATTGTAGAAACTGAAAAACATATTTACACAATATATATTTAAAATTAAAACAAATGGTTGGTTGATTAATCGTCTTAATCAATATATACATCTATATTGCTGAGGTTTTAAACAGCCTTCTACTGATTACTTGCTATCTGGTCCATCTTAAATTTAGCCATTTAACCGTGCCAGAAATGAATTGCAGCTGTGATTGCAGTTGCAGACGTTATCAGGCTGTCCTTATTAATTTAGTTTAAAAATAAAATAGTGTTTCAAAGTTGGCTTTGAGACCCACATTTATAATAATTAGGACAGAAAGGTTCCAGAGAAGTTGTGACAGACATATATATATATATATATATATGGTGAGTCCTCCATCAACTATTATCTATTATTCATGTTGTTTTTCCTTTGATTTGTTCAACAGCTGTTATGGGAGCAACAACAACAACTACAGTGGTATCCACACAATACCCTCAGCAGCCTGTTGTCCACGGAAGTCAGTACCCTCCGTACCAGCCCGCAAAACCACCTCAGTTTGGGTACAGCGGGGCACCAGGATATGGAGGGCAGCCTATGCCCACTGCACCATATCAGGGACCGCCATACGTAGCGGGACCCCCTCCCCCATATCAGGAGGCTGGTAAGATAATGAGCTTGAACAGCAAAAGTTGTAGGGCTGGGCGATAAGTATGAATATTCATGATGATTTTGCTGGTAAATGTCGTGAATGTCGAAATTTTATTATGCTTTTTTTTATGTGTCATTACGTAGTTTTACAAAGATTCAACACACTATGAATGCACATATAACGGTGCTCAACCGCAAAATTTGTTCTAAAAAAGGAAGTAAAAGTTGTTTCATGTTCTCACCACAGGTGAAGTTTCAGCCCACGCTTTTCATCATGCGTAGTTTTTGCAATCCTGTCTTGTCTCATGACTGGTATGAGTCATGAGTGTGAAAGGCAAGGCCGATGTTTAAAAGCGTCTGTAGCAAAAATGATTTATTACTTTGCATCAGTTCAGAACGTTTTAGTGAATCGATTCAGAATTATTTGTTTGCATTTTCATTCAAAAGGTGTTTTAGGGAAAATAAATTGTCGGTAATTATTGCTGTTAAAACAGATAAGTTTTAGATTATAACTTTTTTTAATAAACTGTTTACTTTTAGTTCTTGCATTAAAGATTTTTTTAATCTATTTGGCTACAACGGCTGGTTGAATTAAAGAAGCACATATTTAAGATTTCTCATATCACCAAAGGAAATAAAAATTGTGTGTTTTTAGATATACTGCTGTTTAATAGTTTGGGGTATGTAACATTTTTTTTTTTTAATGATTTTGAAAGAAGTCTCTTATGCTCACCAAGGCTGCATTAATTTGATCAGAAAATACAGTAAAACAATAATATTGTGAAATATTTTGAAAATAACTATTTTCCATTTTAATCTTTTAAAATGTAATTTATTCCTGTAAAAGCTGTATTTTCAGCATCATTACTCCAGTTTTCAGTGTCACATGATCCTTCAGAAATCATTCTAACATGCTGATTTGATGCTCAAAAAACATTTATTATCATCAATGTTGAAAATGCTGCTTATTATTTTTTGTGGAAGCTGTGGTTCTAAGATGAATAGAAAGTATTTTTTGTGGAAGCTGTGGTTCTAAGATGAATAGAAAGTTCAAAAGGACAGTATTTAATTGTCACTTTTGATCAATTTAATACACCCTTGCTGAATAAAAGTAATAATTATTTATATCTTACAGACTCCAAACTTTTGAACAGTATGTATTTACTCAGCCCGAACAAGTTACGGTTAAATTAGCTTGCTACAATTATTTGCATAAAAAAAGGGACAACAGTGTCTCAGTGACTCAAAGAGGAACTGTAATTGTGTGTGTTTTTTTAGGAGGCCCAGGATATCCTGCTCCGTACAGCCAGGCTGCGTATGACGGTGGACAGGCCGCGTACCCCATACAACCACCAGCTCAGCCTGGTTTCGCTCAACCGCCTCCACCGGCAAACTACAGCTCGACTCAACCAGCTTACAACCCCGCCTATGTGGAGCCACCAAAGACCGCTTACTAAACCACAAGCTGGACTGTTGATGCTTATGCAGTTCCATGACCTGGTCTCCTACAATTGTGCATTGTACAGCTACTGTGGACAGCATATTCCAATCGGGTCGGGAATAAAATGATCGGTGTTTATCATTATTGCTTTAAGGTCTTCTTGCGTGCCAGCATTGTTTTCCTTACACTCGCCTTTTACACTTCATTTTATATAAATATATATTTTATCTTCTGTGACTCCAAGCCATATTACCTTTTCACTTTGTTTATTTGTGCAAAAGGGAATATCTTTGTTTTTCATCTTGAAATGCCGTTACACGCCTTTAAGATCGTCAGATTCATTTTATCCTGGGAATTTGCACAAAATACTGACATTTTATCTGTTGGTGAATTGGAATCACGACAGCATGCTGTTCAGATGTTTTCACAATTTTTGTACCATTCAGGTTTAAGCATCTATGAATGTTTGTAACAGTGTTCTCATGCACAGAGATCCAGAAAATGCCTTATTTATGCAGCTTATGCAGCAAATTACACATGGACACTTTAACTACTACATTCTCAGTGTGTTTGAAGAATTTTATGGAACTTGGGTTCTGTATGTTGCAGAAATTCTGCATTCATTGAGTCGTCAACACATTTTATAAATTTCCCTTTCCTCTTTCCTTGAGCCAAATGACTTTGCCATCAATTTAAATAATGTGAAATTATTTTTTTTAAACAATAAAAGTCACTTAAGGTCAGAAAGAGGGTGAAATTTAAGATGTTGTTTGACTGGCGTGTCTAGTTATCTGGAAATTCTTGCAACAGGCTTTTCCGGGGTATGAAGTTAGCTCATATTTGATTAGCCTATCCCTCTCTGTACAATCTTCCACTGATTCCTGTTGGGTGTGTGTCGGGTCATATTTTTGGGATGTTTGTTCATGGTTTATTAACTATTAATGTTCAAATAATTGGTGTTTTATGTTCAAATGTTTATACTTAAGCATCTCCATGTTTGCAACTGCAAATAAAAATAAATTGAGCTGGAATCACTGTTATAGTCATATTCTCTGCCTACAAACATCATTTCTCTCATTTTAGTCAGATTTTCCATTTTTCAAAACCTACACAGGGCAAGTTAAATGATATACAGGAAGTGAGCTCACTCGAGTTGATGCCAATTAAAAATACTTACATTTAAGCAACATGCTAAAAATACACTTGATGAGAAAGTACATAACATCTAGAAATACTTTCACATACCATTAGAGTACATTTGTCATTTTATTATGCAGGTCTCTGAATCAGCTGTGAGATATTACCTCGTATAGTTAAATGGTGTACAGGAAGTGAGCTCGCTCACTCACGTGTTGACTAATGTCAAAAATAAAAAAAATAATTTAAGCGACCTGCAAAAAATACAGTCGTGATGGGAAAGTACATACCATTCCATGTCGTACATAACATCTGGAAATACTTTGTCACAGACTGTTAACGTACATTTGTGTCTTATTTTATCATGCAAGTCTCTGAATCAGCTGTGAGATATTTCCTCATATTCGCCGCCGTCGTCAATAACAACTCACATCCGAGTTAACTAAAAACGCCGCTACTTTCCGCAAACTCGCGCTCTCGTTTTACAAACTGTCGCCATTTTGCGCAGTACTTGTCTATAGTGTAACTTGCCTCAAATGACTTTACTGTAATATTGTTGTGTTCGTTTTGTTGCTATCCCAATTGTTTTGTACATTAACATTATTATAATGTACTACTTTTTTCCTGTCGTAAATTTGGGATACAACGGAGATTATTATTTTAAAGTGATAGTTCACCCAAAAATTGTCATTGTCATGAATTATTTTGACTCGTCCTTCAGTTTATAAAAACTGCAATTCATAAAGAATTAAAAATACCTCAGTGACTTAGAATTAATTCTTTAATTCAGGTCATTAGTGCTCAGTCTTAAAAAGAATGGCAAAATCTGAGGACAAGAGACAAACAGAATGTTTCTGAGGGGACACACTGAACATTTTTCATTGCAAAACTTCATTATGAAGTTATAAAATATCATTATGACCCCGTCTCCATATCCATGTCTTCAACGTACTCCGTTTCAGATCTGCAGATCTCCTCCAGAGCCAGTTCTGGAGTGAAACAACAAATATAATACCATTTAATGCACCACAGTGGACTAATTTTAAAACAAATATCTTTAAGGACAGTAAATGTTATACATCAGAAGTCAGTTAGCCAATCAAAATGATGTTGGCATTAATTACTATTAACTTACTGAATATAGAGATGTGAACCCACCTTCGCTCTCGGACAGATCTGGGACCAGACGGAACGTGTCTCTGATGGCGGGAATGACCTGATCGTACATGTGCAGGACGTCCAGACAGTGTTCGGAAAAGGACGAGTCCTTCAACAGCAGCCAGTGCAGTAACATCAGAGCTTCTCGCAGTACCTGTAATCCAGGACTCGTCCAGGTCCGATTCCTCAGCGTGTGACTTCCTCTGCCTTTTGTTTTCAGCCACTGCCTGTGTAAAAGCACAACGATCGTCCGCACCACCTGAAGATGAATAAAATACAGTATGGTCAGTACCAGACCATTTTGTTGCATTTTGCTCTACAGAAATGAAAGATTTAAGAACAATGATCATTTCAATTGTGCTTCTGTAGTCACTTTGTCCAATTTTGTCAATTATATTCTTTGTTGGTTTTGCTTCAAAACTAACAGATATGGAGGGTGAAAAGTTTTAGTGTTTGTCTGAATCAAACCTCATTAATACACTGGCAGGATGATTCACAAAAAGCTGTCCATGTTTCTGCCTTCTGTGTGAACAGTGTGGTTAAAAACCGGATGACCTGTTGACAGAGGACTCGGATTTTTAAAATTACAGTTTAATACAATGCATTTCAAAACAAAGTACTGCAAGATAACTCACCTCAAGTTCAAAACGACTCCACATATCTTCTGAGGCGGATTTCTGCGGTCTAGAGGTGACGTACTGGAATATTTTGAGAAAAAGACATGGATCTGAGGGAAGACAGAGGGTTTGTGTTAACTCAAGCCAACAAAAAGACACTTTATGAAATGCTGAAAGACACACTTACATTCATGCGAGCAGATTTTTGTGGCCATCTCTTCATTATAGATGATAAACGACAGAAATCTCACAGACAGAAGGACTATTCTGTAGGACGTCTCCAGAGTCATGCATTTGGACAACACTTGACTCGACATGACAACCCGGAGTCTACATTTGAGAAATCAGATAACAGTTTAATTGGTAAATAAAAGTAAATGAGCATGATTATAATAATATGCTTATTTACATTACAAGCTATGTCATTTTACTCTCTGGTCATATAAATATCAGAAACTTCACCAAACTGCATATTTTTGCTCAGTCTGAAGTTGAGGTGATTTTTTTTCTCAAAAAACAAACAAAAAAACTCTGCATGCAAAGTTTTGTTTAGTCTGTCTAAAGTTTTGATAAAACGTTTTGATAAAAGCAGATTGTTCTATGATTCCAGTAACACTTTAGTTTAGGGTCCAGTTCTCACTATTAACTAGTTGCTTATTAGCATGCATATTAGTAGGATATTGGCTGTTTATTAGTACTTATGAAGCACATATTAATGCCTTAGTGCATTCACACAGAATGTGCATCGCAAACACGTGCTTGACGGACGTCTTAAACCGTTGCGCTCTCGTCTTGCGTCTTTTGCAGCGTCTCGCGTGTGACCCTCCATTCATTGGGGCGTCGACGCTTGACGGAGGGCGTGTCTGAAGCTTGGTGCTGAGTCTGCTGATGCGACCATCACAGTGACAACAGCCAATCACATTCATTTTCCAGTGTCGCATGAACTGCTAGCGTCTGTGCTAGGGCATTTGCATAGGCGATCTGATTGGCTGATGCCTGCATTGGTGCTTTAAAAGTTGAAAACTTTTCAACTTCTGCCGCGAGCAACACCAGTGACGTGACGCAAGGGAACCCACAATTCAGTTCACCAATGCATGACGTCACCGAATCAAAGTAAATCATAAGCGTAAAGGCCGCTACCCCGTGTGAATGCACCGTGACACAGCATTATAAAAACGCAGCACTCAAGTTAAAATAAGTTCAACTTATAAAAAAACGCTTTTCTAGACCTTGCACTTTTTTTTTTTTTTTTTCGCTCCACGGCTAGCATATTTTTCTAATTGTTTTCAATGGGAGATCCGCTTTTTAAAGCGCCAGCAGCGTGACGAGGAGCTGAACGTGTATTTCACGCTGAGCGCAAGCATTTTTTACCGGATGCCGAGTTGAAGAATGTTCAACTTTAGGTAAAATGCAGTGCTCATCGTTTAAAAAAAACACGTCTTTAATAAAAAGAGTCCTGGAATGTATATGAAGTGTTCTGTATAGTGTGGTCACTGTCACTTTTTACCCAGCCGTCCAATTAGAGGAAGGACGGGACAAATACCACACTGACCAACTGCCACATCCTGCTTTTACAATGGTAATTGTTTTATAGAAACAATACAGAAACAGATCTGTGAAATGAAATACTAGTCCACCGCTTGGCACTCTGTGTGAAATAGACGCTCAGCTCCTAGTCACACTGCTGCCGCTTTTAAAAACGAGGCGCTCCCATTTAAAACAATTGGAAAAATATGCTAGCCCTGGGGAAAAAAACATTCGGTGGAAACACAGCCTAACAGCAAAAATGTGTTCTGTGTGAACCAGCCCTTTTTCTGTATGACCATATTCTACATCCCTTAATCCTACACAATACCTAAACTTAACTACCTAACTAACTATTAATAAACAGTAATTAGGAGTTTTTTGGAGGCAAAAGTCATAGTTAGTTGTTAGTTAATAGTGAGAATTGGACTAAGTGTGACCATGATTTCATATGTCAGGCTTTACAGGGTTAAGATGTTGCCACAGTATTTCTTTCCACTTTCAGTCATCTAAATGTAAAGTAAGTGGCAGAATCAGACTATGAAATGGGAAAAGAACATGACACTCATGTAGACACATGTACTATACCTCAAGAGCTGGTTATCCTGCGCTCTCTTGGCCAGCATGCTAAGGGTCTTCAAACTAGTGTTCACTAGCGCCTCCCTCTGGCCAGCGGCGGTAATGAACGCTGGATCGGCCAACTGTAGGAGTCTTCTGAGAAGAGGCAGTTGGGTTTGCACCTCCCTGGTGAGATTCTCAGAGGCGCTGAGGGGATTCTTCGAGCACTGCGGCCGGTTAAGGCAAATCTCTCCGTCCTGATGGCACAGAACCATCTCCAAAGCCTCACAGCTGTAGCACACTATGTGATAGAGAGCTTGCATGGCTGCCAGGGCGAACTCCTCCTGACCGCTGAGAGATTCCTCCAGACTCGAGGCCAGGCTGGAGTCGGAAGATCCCGACAGGGAGCTGCCATGGAGCGAGGCTTTCGCAGAGCTCTCGACGGACTCCAGCGACTGACAGTACGTGCTGATGTGGAAGGTGAGCAGGGGGAGGAAGTGCACCGCGGCCGGGCAGGTTTGGAGAGCAGCATCTGGATTATGTGGGACACTCGTGGAGGGCTGGAGAGTTAATGCGGTGAGAGCGGACATAGCGAGACTCTGCAGCTGGTGGAATCGAGCTTGAGGACGATGAATCGATCGGAATTCTGTGGAGGACGAGCTGGAAGTCGTCAATGATCCCCTGAAGTAAAGGGGGAAAACAATTCACAACAGTCCCAACTTTTTACACAGATAATTAAAGATGCAATAGTAAACATTTAACAAACAGTTACTAATACTTAAAAGACATAATGCTAATAGTTATTTTATCATACATGCATGCTATTTCCACAAATAACTATCAAATTTCCACACGTTTCAGGCCTAAAATAAAGAAGGTTTTCCCCATAAAAAAAATAATTATTTTTTTTCATAATTTCCCCCTACTTTCAAAAAATTTATAATTTATTATTAAAATTATTATTATTATGATGAATACATTATTCTATAATATATTATTTCATAATAAATACTAAAATACAACAAATAATATTTTATAAGTACTGTTTTAAAAATGCAATAAATAAAATCCAGCCAAACCAGCAAATGTCATGATGTACTTTTCTTTTCTCTGGAATGAACGTGAAGTGAAGTGTGCTTTATGAACCGAAAATATGTCTGATCATGTGACTTAAAAATATGTATTAGATCAACGTTTCCAATGTTGACATTGTTCAAATGTTCCAATGGAATATACCAACATCTACAAATGTTGCAATGGAAATTTCCATTCTTTATGATTAATGTTGTGAAAGTGGGCCAAGGATTTCCCAAAACAAACAGTTGTATGTAGTAAAAGCCAATGTTTACAGTATATTTCTCAGATTTCAGGACATTTCAGACACACAAACACATGGAGACTGTGTTGAGTGTGTTGTATGAGATGTCTTGTTGATACTCACGAGCTGACATAGCCGTTCTGTGACAGGACGTTCGGTAGAGCGGCAGGACTGATGGACAGCAGGTGACACAGACCCAAAGTGCTCGGATCCAACGGTTGTTGCAGCAGTAGGTTCAACAACACACAGCCTACAGCATCACAAACACAAACTCACAGCAAACACACCGAGGGAACAGACTGAAGATAAACGCTAGAGATTTGATCAGCCGTTACCTTCCTGTTGATGGTCAGATCTGAGGGTTTGGTCTGACTGCGGCTCCTCTGTGAGGAAACGTTTGGGCTGAGCTGGTTTCCCATCTGATAAGAGTTAGAAAATGTGATGTTGAGGATTGAACGACAATGGAAAGACCTCAGGAAAGGAAATGTGCATAAAATGTGAATGTCCATACCCTCTAATAGATGGTCTTTTTTGATAGGAGACGTTCTCTTGGAGAGCTCGGCTGCAAAGTTCTCCTTAGTCATGAACGCTCGACTCGCAGGAGAGTGAACACTGTGTTAACACGACAAAAAACAAAACACAAATCAACTATTTTCAGGAAACATTCTAACCTTTTAATACAAAACAAATGTTATTATTTATAATTTGTATTAATTATAATAATAACAATGATCACTAATATAAATATTAAATAAATATATTATTTAACAGGAATACTTATAACAATAATACTATTAACAATTATTATTATAAAAAAGTAATAGTGATATTTTATTATATTATTTCATCGTTTTCTTTAATACTACAACTAATAATACATATTAAAAATAACTAAAATTTTAATTAATAATATTAAACACAATAGTAAAAGTATTACTATTACATATTTTGATAATTATTTGAAAATAATTCTTAAAAAACAATCATCATCATCAATATTAAAAACAACAATAAATTACAATTATTTATTTGAAATAATGATAAATAACGCAATATTAAATAGAATAATAATAATAATAATAATATTAATAAAGAAAAACAACAATAAATTACTACAATTACTTTTTTAATAATAATAATAATAGTTATTATTTAATAATACTACCACTAATTCATATTATTATTAAAAACATCAACATGAATAATAAATATAATTATTATTTAAAAACAACAATACATTATTACAATAACTTATTTTTAATGATAATAATAAATACAACAATTATTATTATTGAAATGTTTAGTAAGATTTAATGTTAACACTTTTCAATAAGGTTTTATTTGTTAAGATTAGTTAACATGAACTAACAATGAACAATACTTCAACAACATATATTAATCTTTGTTAATGTTAATCTAAACATTTACTAAGGGTGTCTTCACACCAGGAAAGTCCGCTAGTTCACTTGCTTTGGTCCGGACCAAATACAATGTTGATTTATTGTTTGTTTGGTGTGGTTCGCTTTCACACGGCCCTTTTTGCAAGTGAACCAAAATTTGTAAACCAAACCACACGTGTGCTGAGGTCATCCATTCATTGGACAGAAATTCTCAAGCAGGGAAAAGCAGGAAGTGCAGAAACAGGCAATTTATGGAGATCTTTATAGTGCAATTTTTATTCTTTTACTGATTTGGTGTCATCAGCTACTAACGCAATGTGAAGAAACTTATGAGCATCATATGATGTCATCTGTACGATGTTGTAATTAGGATTTTGCAAAGACGAAGATGTGCTGCAAGACGGTTGCGGCGGAGAGAGCAAGCTCTTAACTGATCAAGCATTATTAAAGAGAACACTCAGTAATAAAAGAAGAACCAATACACAAATTACAAGCAGAGATGAATACTAAATAACAAAGTTACAAAGTCTAACAGTAGTATTCAGGTACAGAAATAAGCATAAATGTGAATGCACTCCCAGAATGCACTTGCTTCGCTGCCCTACGAGGCCACTCCAAAGCCACACCTACCGGTTACAGAGGGCAGTATCGGAAGAAATGATACAACTAGGCTACTAGTCGACTCGAAACTGAAAAGACGCCGTTTTATCGTGAGAGCCCCCTATGGGCGGGTTGAAGACATGCGGAACGAGCTCCTCCTACTGGCTGTAGTCTCTCGCCTCTGGACAAAAAAGCCTCCGATGACGATTTTTGAGTCATCTGACTTTTTTTTTCCAGACACACAATACAGAAATCTCTCGTCTCAGGGGGACATGAGGGAGGGAAGCACGGTCATTCGAAAATACTACCGGGTTTCTACTGATACAAAGCTTAATGCTAATCGGTGTAGTATCCCTTTAACAAATGGGACCTTATTATAAAGTGTTACCAATTTAATTTAATAACAAAAAATCCAGTATAACATATGATACACTGGAGTGGAGTGCATGCAAAGAGACATGCTTATGTGAACAAAGAAAAGGAAAAAAGAAAGAAATGCTGACCAAAAGCTGTAACAGTGCCGACAACAGAACAATTGTTTCTCATTACCAATTCCTCTGGAAGAAGACACACAAAAATCAAAGTTGTATTTACATGTTTCGTGCAGGTGTGCCGGGCTGCTTTCCTCCACGCTCCACGCTCCGAAGTTTCCCTCTCATTTCATTCATCTCGGCTTCTTTAAAGTGCAACTCCGACTGCAGTGACTGCACCTGCGGTAAATCCAGCATTTCTGTGAGTTCATGCGAAACGTTTCATCGGGACGTCAGTCAAGCTTGTGTGCCGTACCTTCCTGGACAGCTCCTTCTCCCGTTCGCTCTGAGCCTGAGCTTTCTCTTTCTCCAGGGCGAGTTGGGTCTGCCGCTGCTGTTCCTTCTCCTGATTGGCCAGTTTCAGGGAGTCCCGCAAGACTCGGATCTCTCCGTTCTTCATCAGGATCTCCTCCTCTACCTCCTTCAGCTGAGTGTGAACGGAAATGCAGACACATGAGAACTGGTTTAATCAGGAGAAACTAAATGATGGCTGGTTTGGTGTAAGAAGCCTTGTCTAAAAAGTGGAGTTCAGGAAAAAGGGGTCTTTTTGAGAGCAAATAAAGTGATTTTCTATTAACTACAACAAACCGACCGAACAAGGACACACCTTTTTCTTCAGGTCTGCTTGCTGTTCCTCTAATTGCTTGTAGTTCAGATCTTCTCCATCTTTACTGGAATGACCATCTGCTGTGTGAGACACAAACTGGTTACATTTCTAGATTATCCCAACCAAAGTTCATATAATGCAAAAATTACATGAAACATTTAATTATATATTTTTTATAAAAAGCCGTGCAAAGAACTGTGGGAATTAGAGTTATAAAATATTTCAAAATAATATAATAACAATACATTTAATTTTCTAATAATTAACATCATAATATTTAAAATGTTATATTTGTAAATAAATATTCAGTAATAATAATAATTATCATCATTAATGATAATAAGATTTAATAATACTTGTTTAGTTTAATACATTTTTGCTTTGTAAAAATTCCAATATTACATAATTTTAAATTCAATTTAATGAGTATCATTAACAGTATTTTGCCTAGTTAATTTTTGCACTATGTAAAAATCCAATTATATATTAATATAATCATATTTAGATTCTTTATTATTTAGACTTAAAACACATCAATAATAAGTGTTATATTGCATTTTTATACAATGAATACTTTTTTTAAATAATCATTTCTAATATTCAATAATAATAATAATAATAATACTTAATAAATTTGAAAAATTAAAGAAAATTATAATAAAAACTCTAAATATGATTATATATTATAGTATTAGATTGTGGTGTTAAATTAAATCTTATAAATTAATTCATAATTATAATAATAAATGATCATTAGCTGTTGTTGTTATTAGTATAAATCTGCTCTGTGAAACACAAAATAACATATCCAGAGTCCATAATATAATGCAAAAATGAGCTATGCAAAGAACTGTGGGGAAAAGTTCTCAGTCCAAAAGCAGACAGAGGGAGTGTTTGGGAAACAAAAGACTTGTGGAATGTGTGTCCAAAACGTCTTACACTAACCAAACACATCTTTTCTTGGAGGCTCCTTATTGTTATATGCGCTACTGCTGCAGCCGTCTCCGATGGCAAAAGTTTTTCGGCCTGATCGCACAGATGCTTTGCTTTGCTCATCAGCGCAAGCGAACACAGAACCAAATGTTCTCTTTGACCCACTGTTCTGGACGTCTCCTGTGACGGCCTGGGACGCGATGATGTCAATCTGGTCCAGGTCATCCTGGGTGAAATCGATGTCATCATCAAACGGGTCTGGTACGGCTGACACCTGATGACCTTTCAGTCTCTTGCTTGGTGGGAAGTCCATGACAATGAGGTGCTTTTGGGAAATCAAAAAAATCATAATTAATATTTATTGATGATCAATGATGAAAACATTCAAAAAAAAAAAAAAAATAGTAGGCATCTCAACTTTTGTCAGAACTGTATATATATATATATATATATAAAATACACACACTATTCAATTTGGGCGGCAAAGTATCCTTTTCCGACATAACAGTTTGTGCACGTTGTAAAATGTCATTAATGTCAGTAGTAAAAACTAAAAAACAGTTGAATGTAATTTATATTCGTAAATACTAGATGTTCATAGTCAATAATCCAGTTATTTTCCATCCAAAGGCGGAAAATAATACCTAAACTACATGCAAAAGTCTTGTAGAGTCACATACTGGGTTTATTATGGTAAAACTGTGGTAAAGTGCTCAGGTTTATCAGTTACCTGCTTCAGTGTCCCTCTCAGACTCCTGCATTAACCTGCTACGACTCGTCAAACACACACCATGCTGGACAAAACACAAATAAAGAGCTACTCCGAGCTGTTAACATAAACATAAATGACTAAATAAACAAAATAATAGAAAACTTGTGAAGCTGAAAGCATTTCTGAGCTGTGCCTCTCATTCGGTGTGGAGGAGGATCATGCGTCCAGACGAAAGCGCATGCGGTAGTAAAACCTCACCTGATTTGCTAAAGCGTTGCCCCAGTGTCATACGGTGCGCTATGATTGGTCCATTGACCAAAGAACGTACTACGGACTACGGAGACGTTCATGAGACAAGTGTTATGCACAAACGCGTTTTCCCCCCATTTAGAAAACACGTAATAAAATAAGTTTTATTTTTAAAACAAGTAAATTAAAAGTTATCTTAACGTGTATGACGGTGCGTTGGGAAAAGTTTGTTTCCTTTTTTAATGTTCGTAGACATGAAACGTAAATCAAGTTCTCATAAAAGTTGTTTCAGCATGTAGCCTGTATTTACTTAGCCTCCTGTATATAAATGTAATAGCTGTACTAAATATACTTAACATCGAAAGCTATTACAAATGCTATGGGTACACAACAAAAACACTGTTACTATTAAACCTTAAAACATGAACATGGACACAAATCGTTTTTGTTGCTTTAAAGTTGTGGACTGCCACAAAATTGAAGCTAATAATGCATTTTATGTGTGAAGAGTAAAGACTGTTTTTTTTATTATAAAACTTTCACAATATATGCATTCAAGTTGTGTACGTGAAATTGTTTAATACGAAAGAGACACAGACGGAAAAAATAATTAAATAACGTATATAATAAATTACATGCACCATACAGTATGAATAAGAATATAAAAGTACTCATAGTAACAACTATAATTTGCTAGTTTAATACGTGATACACCGTCTGTTTATGGAAATAGATCGTTTGTGACGTCATCTCGAACTCGCTCTCTGATTGGCGGAGGCGCGTGGCCGCAGAGTGTTTACCATCTGAGCGCAGAACTGGAGCTGCACGTACTCGTACAACCACCGAAGGAGGAAGTTCGCGGTCAAAAACAGAAAATTATTTGCCCGTTTTTACAACTTCGTTAATAAAAACGCTCGGAACAGCTGTGGAAACTCTCTGTATCCGTATACCGATTCACTGGAGCAGGTCAGTAGCGTTTAAGGCGCGATTTTTCGTGTTGTTTTGAACAAAGGAATATGCCAAATACATTGGCCAGGCCTGTTGAGTTTAGATGTACTCGAGCTGATCGATCTTAAAAAACTCGTTCGTGCTCACATTTGATGGTGTATCACAGTTTTACCTCGTTTTCCCTTTCAGCTCATGCAAAAACTTCATGATGAAAACTGAGGTATCTACTGCTGCTAACTTTGTCACACGTCTGTTGAGGGGAACGGGACTGCTTTCAGAAGAACAGCTGCAACAATTCAGATTCTCTTTGGAAGAATCTTTAGGGGGTAAGACAGGATTGGACATGATCTTTCCATTGTTCAAAGTGAATTCAAGTAAACCATAGTTCAAAATATATACATGGTAATAAAAATGAACATTGTTTATTGTTACAAACAAAACCAGCTGAAGATCAGATTCAGTTTATTGCAGCACCAAAGTCCATTCATTGAAACTTGCACCATTTTAACCCCCAATCTGCCTTAACAAAGCAAAAACGTTGGCAAGTAATGCTAATCAAAGGCTGTGTTTGATTGTGCCAAGGCCTAACTTTGTTCTTTCATTGTAGATCATTATCAGCACCATTGGTTCCCAAACGCACCTTGCCGAGGTTCGGGTTACAGGTGCATCCGGATCAACCACAAGATGGACCCTTTGATAGGCAAAGCGGCCTGTACGATCGGACTCACAAAAGAGCGACTCTTTTCACTGCTTCCAAGTGAACTCACCATGTGGGTCGACCCGTATGAAGTGTCCTACCGGATTGGAGAGGACGGGTCCATATGTGTCCTCTACGAGTCCACGCCACCGCCGGACAAAAATCAGAAGGACAGCTGCAAAGACAAACTGAGAATCGGACAGTCGAGTCCGTCCAAATCCTTCGGGATGATGACTTGCTCCAGCTGAAGAATGATTCTGTCTAATGAGCTGTGTGTGAGCATTAAATCAGGCATTGCTCACATTTGATTTCTTTTTAAATCTTGGTTTTTTTTTTTTTAATCAATGGTGAAATCTTCATCCTATTGACCTCATGGTGAAAACAAATGTATTTTGATTAAATGTATGTTTTAAGCTCCCTGTACAGTCATGTTGAATATGTTTTTTTAAATTTCTATTAAAAAGGTTTTCTATGAATTTCTAAAAAAAAAAAAAAAAGTCTTTTGTGGTTATTCTATGTAATTACATAAACTAATCCTTCCTTCCTTCCTTCCTTCCTTCCTTATCATATTGATGTAATGATTTACTCTTCCTAAACTTATATTTGTTTATTTGGAATTTGCCTGTAGGAAATGGTTAGTTCAACAACTGCCATTCAATACATTTATATATAATAGAAGCCATTGCGTTACATATTAAAAGCAAAGTTGAAAAAAAGATGTTCTTCAGTTAATGAAAAGAATTCTGAACAAAATTACACGATAAATACATTTCGAGAATAATCTCGATGTAAGTCACACACACAAAAAAAAATTCTAGGGTAAAACTTTATATGGGTGATCTTAAAAGACATTTTTTTCATTTTGTGTGTATTTTAAATATTTACAAGATACATTCCAAAATTTCATTTTCATAGTTGGCTTGAATTTAAAAGAATGTGTAATTAAATTAGTAACAGTTAGTGACTGCTTAATTATTTAAAAATGTTTTAATGGTATGACTAGACAAACCTCAACCTTCAAAAGTATCTCACATATCATTGTTTTAGTATTGTTTTTTTTAAATCAATTAGATATTTTCTAATTCTATACAAAACGGAACCCCCCTGAATGTCTAACTGCTTAAAACATATGCAAATTATGCAATTCAAAATTATATTTAGATAATAAATATAGATATAGATATATATATACACACACACTGTATATATTACATACTTGCATTATTTATAAACTTTGCCTTTTGTGATTTTTCACTTGTTTTTCTGTTTCAAACAAAAAAGAGAAAGAAAAAAGTCATGCGTTCATGACATCATTTTATAGATCCAGTCCATAAATTGCATTCAGAGCGGGCGAACATTTGATTGTCATTTTTAGCATCCAATCAGCGCATGCATTAACAATGTCAAACACTTTTGGCCAATGAACAACCCTCAACCTCTGCGCCTGGCCAATGAGAGCGCGGAGGAGGCGTGTCCTCGCGAAAGCGGTAGTAGCGCTACACACCCGTCGGTGTGTCAGACGCAGATCCACCAGAAGTTTTGCGCCTGACCCCGATCATCTCGCCCAGAGTATCAAATCTGCGCCAAAACTCCACCAGTTTACGGTTCTTCTGGGTTATGGAACTGGATAAAATGGACGAAAACGACTGGAAATATCACGGGGAGGGGAACAAAAGCCTGGTCGTGTCTCATTTGCAGGTTGGTGTTCAATAGTTACTAGCTTTTAGCTTAGCCAAGATTCATATAAACTCGATCAAATCTGATTCAGTCAATGGAAAATCATTTCAAACTGTTTGGAAAGGACCTAGACTTTAAGTTTGGCACTTTTACGCCACCATTAGACGGAAATTCACCCTTTCTTTATCCTAAAGGGGTCTTGTCAGGGGTTTAAAGCTAAAGCCACCTAGCAGGCTAAATCAGGATTCATTGATAAAGTGAATGTACAACATGTGACACGTGTGTTATCAATGCCACACCCACTTTATGAGATATAAAGTTTATTAAACCCATTTCAGTGGCACATTTAATGTAGGATACATAATGCTGTGGCCGGTTGAAGGAATGGTCAGTGGTGATCTTATAGTGTGAGGGTGCTTTTGTGCATCTGACATGGCTCTTAAATGGGAAGAATTAGAGATGAGATAATAAACAATTAATATTTTCCCCATCCAGGATTCAAAGTTCAGATAGGAAACCTTTAACAGTTTAAAGTGAAAGATAATGAGGGTCTTGGCCGATTTTAAACCAGGATGATGGGTATGAATATTGATTAGGATGGGTGGAAACGTTGATGTTGGTCACTTTTCTGTATTTAGACATCGGCCAAAGTACATTTAAAGATTAAAAAGATCTCGCCACATGAAGTTTCAGCAACGTTATATTGTTTTAAGTAAGATATCACTTGGGTTATTGCTTGTAACAATCAGAACCATCTGTATTTGAACAACGGGTTGAAATTAATTAAATCAACTGTATTTGAGATTTGTCTTAATATGACTAATGAAAAAGTTATGGAAACTTTATGTAAATGATTCATTTATCAGTTCCATTTAGCATGTAGTTGACTCCTTTTTTCACTAGGATTGCAATATCAAGGCCCTGTTTTGTTAAGATCAAGGAAATGTTGCTGCAAAACGGGAACAGCTTAACCTTTGCCTGATTTTCCAGCTCATTTGTGCGTCTGTACCCTCATACGACAAATAAACTGAAAAACCACTGGATCAAACGTTCGAGAGTCATAAACTGGTTGGATTTGTATTACAGATTACAACACAAGAGTGTGTATCCAATCACAGGCAGCAGCCCGAGACAACATTGGCCAATATGTTATTGCAATCATGACAAACTGGGTGTGGAGAAAACGGGTGACGCTTTGATGCAGATTTCCAAGTACTCCTGGAGTATACTCCTGCAAGGGCTTGTCCGTATCTATTTGCTGTTTACAGACATTCTCATGTCCCCACACTCTTGTGTGGTTTTTTTTTTTGTCACATTGGCTGGCCTGTTTTAAATTCTTGGAATAGGAGCTGAACTGCAGCATCTTGTCTGAAAGGTTGAGTGAGATTATTAAGATTTTTTAAAGGCATCTCAGTTGCACATTGAAATAAGATGTGTGGTTTAAACAACATTTTGGGGTAAATTTCAGAAAAAAAACAAAAAAACAATGGTTTGGTTCATGAATATGTTTTTTATTATATGACATTAATTTCATGACAAATAAATACATTCCCTTCTTTTTTTACAACCTAAAATAAAGACAAATTTCAGGGTTTTGTCCTTGTCAAACTCTAAATAAAACTAAACTAAACTTTACCTTTCCCCTCAAAAATTCTCATTAGAAGAAATTCTCATTGCTGTAATGAGATTTTAATTCATACTCATTTTAATAATGCTCATTATTACAAAAAATAATTGTGTCTGGATAGGATTATTTTCATTGGTGCATATTTAGTTTTTAATTGACTATCATTTATTTTTCTTTTAATTTTGACGTGAATTATACATCATTTCTTCATGAACATTATCTTTTTAAGTCTGACATTTTGTGAGGCAGAAGTAGGTTTTGTAACGTCGTTGAGCAAGTGTGTTTAGAAACTGCATTTGCGTTTAAGTGACCATCAGTTACATCAGTCCATAAAACAAACCGCCAGGCAGTGAGTTTATCGTCAGTGCGATGATGTCACCTTTACCTTTGTGGACCTTTTTTATGTATAAGTGCATTCTGGGAAAAACATAATGAGTGGATGGAGTATTTGTACAGTCACAGGCAAACCTGTTTCATAGCTTTCCCTTCTTTTTTTACAACCTAAAATTAGACAGTTTGTTCACTAGAATACTTACAGTGGCCAAAGTCTGTGTGAAATGAGTTGAATGCAAAATTTGTTTTACTTCTCCTTACAGCACTGTCGAGTTCTCCGTCTGTTAAAGTTTCCCTCTGAAGACTCCGCACATACACGACAGGTAAAACTTCCCCAAATTGATATTACTAAACAGTAGTACTTCCCAAACTTCTCAAATATGCACCATAAAGCAGAATTGAATGGTGGCCGAGAGAGCTCCATGTATTGAAACTGAAGAAAACACTTGCAAATAGAAAAAAACACCAGCAAATTAAGAAAACATCAATTTGTCAATTTTGACAAATACTCACAACACAACCAAATACAGAAACGCCAACTTAACCAAATACAGAAACACACTGTGAATACTCACAACACAACCAAATACAGAAACACACTGTGAATACTCACAACACAACCAAATACAGAAATGCCAACTTAACCAAATACAGAAACACACTGTGAATACTCACAACACAAACAAATACAGAAACACACTGTGAATACTCACAACACAAACAAATACAGAAATGCCAACTTAACCAAATACAGAAACACACTGCAAATACTCACAACACAACCAAATACAGAAACACACTGTGAATACTCACAACACAACCAAATACAGAAACACACTGTGAATACTCACAACACAACCAAATACAGAAATGCCAACTTAACCAAATACAGAAACACACTGCGAATACTCACAACACAACCAAATACAGAAACACACTGCAAATACTCACAACACAACCAAATACAGAAACACACTGTGAATACTCACAACACAACCAAATACAGAAATGCCAACTTAACCAAATACAGAAACACACTGCAAATACTCACAACACAAACAAATACAGAAACACACTGTGAATACTCACAACACAAACAAATACAGAAATGCCAACTTAACCAAATACAGAAACACACTGCAAATACTCACAACACAACCAAATACAGAAATGCCAACTTAACCAAATACAGAAACACACTGCAAATACTCACAACACAACCAAATACAGAAATGCCAACTTAACCAAATACAGAAACACACTGCAAATACTCACAACACAAACAAATACAGAAACACACTGTGAATACTCACAACACAAACAAATACAGAAATGCCAACTTAACCAAATACAGAAACACACTGCAAATACTCACAACACAACCAAATACAGAAATGCCAACTTAACCAAATACAGAAACACACTGCGAATACTCACAACACAACTAAATACAGAAACGCCAACTTAACCAAATACAGAAACACACTGCAAATACTCACAACACAAACAAATACAGAAACACACTGTGAATACTCACAACACAACCAAATACAGAAACGCCAACTTAACCAAATACAGAAACACACTGCAAATACTCACAACACAACCAAATACAGAAACACACTGCAAATACTCACAACACAACCAAATACAGAAACACACTGCAAATACTCACAACACAACCAAATACAGAAATGCCAACTTAACCAAATACAGAAACACACTGCAAATACTCACAACACAACCAAATACAGAAATGCCAACTTAACCAAATACAGAAACACACTGCGAATACTCACAACACAACTAAATACAGAAACGCCAACTTAACCAAATACAGAAACACACTGCAAATACTCACAACACAACCAAATACAGAAACACACTGCAAATACTCACAACACAACCAAATACAGAAATGCCAACTTAACCAAATACAGAAACACACTGCAAATACTCACAACACAACCAAATACAGAAACACACTGCAAATACTCACAACACAACCAAATACAGAAACACACTGCAAATACTCACAACACAACCAAATACAGAAACGCCAACTTAACCAAATACAGAAACACACTGCAAATACTCACAACACAAACAAATACAGAAATGCCAACTTAACCAAATACAGAAACACACTGCAAATACTCACAACACAAACAAATACAGAAATGCCAACTTAACCAAATACAGAAACACACTGCAAATACTCACAACACAACCAAATACAGAAACGCCAACTTAACCAAATACAGAAACACACTGCAAATACTCACAACACAAACAAATACAGAAACACACTGTGAATACTCACAACACAACCAAATACAGAAACACACTGTGAATACTCACAACACAACCAAATACAGAAACGCCAACTTAACCAAATACAGAAACACACTGCAAATACTCACAACACAACCAAATACAGAAATGCCAACTTAACCAAATACAGAAACACACTGCAAATACTCACAACACAAACAAATACAGAAACACACTGCGAATACTCACAACACAACCAAATACAGAAATGTGCTGCAAATACTCATTCAGTTGCAGTGCGTTGAGCTCTCTCTGCCACCGTAGTATTGCCTTTTCTTACAATACAAATGTGATGGTAAACTGTTCATAAAACTTGTAAATAGTCACATTTGAGTTTACAATAGTTGTGTGTGTTTTCTTGCACCGTATTGTAAGTAAAGTGTCTCTTTTGGTACAAAGGGCATCTGCAACAATGTAAATATGCAAAAAGTGTTTGGTCTTGGTCTTGGTCTGTTTGCATTGTCATACAGTGTAGTATCAGCTCATTTGTCCTACTTCTTTCCTAACAGACCGCAGAACAAGCTTTTCGACACATCCTCAACATTGTAGATTATAGTAAATATGTCATGAAGCCTTTGTTGGGGGAGAAATATGTTCACAGTGGAGTAAGTTACAGTTCAAAAAGTTTGTGTACATTAATACATCATGTTGCTTTAACACAAGCCGTGACCTAGCGAATAAGATGAAAATAATGGTTTGATTGTTTACAGGAGGTTGTCAAACTACCGCTGGACTTTGTGAGACAGCTGTCGCTGAAGGTCCAACAAGAACGACCTGGTACGAATGACCAAACTTTCATTTTTTCCTTTTAAACATTTGGTGAATATTATAAAATCGATCCAGAACACATTCTTATCACAATTCCACAAAAAATGCAATGACACCGTAATACAAAGAAAACAGTGTCATTGCTGTAATGCCCCCCTAAAACCAACAGTGTAGTATTTATACTTTATGCTAGTATTTGTTGTGTTTTAATTGCAAAATCCTTGAGATTAATGGGCATTACTGTATACTACATTTTGGCCCATTACGGTAATGACAATTTAGAGGAAAATATGCTTAACTGCAATGCAGATAATGTCCTAAAATAAGCATAATTTTCTAACTTTTGGTGTAAAATCCATCTTGAATGTTTTCTGGAGTTTCACCCACTAAAAATTGAGTTTGTTCTTCATTGCAAACATATGCATGTGAGATGCAGTCACTTTTGTAGACTGGATTTGATGTTGCGTAACGGTGTTGTGATCTTTCCTTCATGCAGAACTGCGCTGTGACAAGGTCATGGACACATTCAGCGGGTGTGGTTTATGCCTTCCTAACCTGACCCAACTCCCCCTCCACCACCTCAGAGACCACAGACCTCCAATATGCGTTGAAATCAAGGTGAACTCCACTTTCAGCTTGGCATAGCCGCAACACGTCACTACCGTTATGTTTGTGTTTACTTCAAGGGGGAATTTGCACTCAAAATGACAGTGATATAATTTTTATAACCACATTTCGAAAATAATCACATTTCGAGAGTGTACGCAAAAGTGAGCCAAAAACCTCGCCTTTAATGTGTTGATTTAGTGACGCATGTCTTATCACTTATTGAACTTGCTGACAGTTGTTGATGGGGTTTTCTATATCTTCAAGCCATTAGGGTGGAGACACTCTGTGTTTTTGAATCTCATATAAAACAAGAACTAGTTTTTTAGGGGTCAGTTGAAGTCCGATCCTGGGGAAGTAAACCACAGTAGCTGAATGACTCATTGAATCTATTTGTGTGGAATTTAATCACATGGTCAGTCAAACAAACAGGGGAAGGTGGTGTGAATCCGATCTGAAAGGCTCGTTTGTTTGTTCATAAAAACAACAAAACCTTCTTCGCATTAAGCTTGTTCACAAAACTTCATTGTGTAACTCGAGAGGCAGAGAAATAACTACATATTTTAACTTTTTCCCTTCCAGCCAAAATGTGGATTTCTACCCTTTTCAAGACACATAACTAAGGAATGCAAACGCAAAGTTTGCAGATTCTGCATGCATCAGCATTACAAGGTAAGTACCAATCAAAAATCTTTCAAAGGCCTCATTGTTACGAAAGTAACTCATGGTTCATTGAAGTGAAGCCAGATTTCTAAACGTGAACTTCTGCTTTAACAACAAAAAAAGAGGATGGTTCAGTGTAGTGTAAACATCCTGCTGTCTGTTTGTACTGTGCGCTATCATACAATCAGTCCTTTGGGGGTTTGGCTGGAGAAGATGTACAAAAATCAGTTTCAGTCCCAAAGTAGAGGTGAACTGGAGAGTGTATCAAGTGACTGTCACTGAAGTTGGTGTACTTGATCGAAACACTATTAGCAAAGTTTACAGTAAAATTCCTAACATTATTCTCTTACAGTTAGCCAATGGGAAGTGGAAGCGATTGAGCAGATATTGCCCCCTGGATCTCTTTTCAGGGTGAGTCACCGCTCAGTTACTCAGTGCAGGAAATCAGATCTGGATTTATATCTTTCGATGATGGTACGACCTTTAACCAGCATTGTTAACAAATCTAACTGACTGCGGCAAAGAGATTCACCAACCCAACTGACCTTTGTTAAAACAGAATTTTCCACTGAGAAAGACCACATTCACCTTTTTTTTTTTTTTTTTTTGTGACTCACCTTTCCACTGTCAAACCAGCCCTATAACCCATCATGCATGAAGCCTTTATAATGCTGCTTGACGCTAAAGAAAACAGAAGGTTTAGAATCAGATGTGACAATCCATATAATCCCTTAACATGTTAATTCTTGTCATGGCAAATCATTTTTTTTCTCCCTAAACTTTCCTTCATTGTTTGCAAAAATGTATGTTATTTTTACTAACCTGAATGCTATTGAATAACTTGTATTCCAGGAGCAAACAGCGAATGTACGTTGCATTGAAGAATCTGTTAGAGGAACCACAAAACAACTTGAAAATCTTTAAGGTAAATATAAACTTCTGTAATTGATTCATTCTCGAACCGTTTAACGTCTCCAAACAAACTTTATTTTGTAGTTAATTTCAGCCTGCTGTCTATAGACCTTATTCACATCAGTGCCATCTTTGATTTTTAACGGGAATCTCTTCGGTGGGTTGAACTGTTATTTAATTTGTTTTTGGATTGTTCTGCTGATGAAACGCTGCAAAAATATCCTTCGACTTCCATTTATAGAATGTTCAGCATTTGAAAAGTAACAGTCAGCGATGATGTCATGCATACTGATTTGCAATAGATCTTAAGTTATCCTGGAACTTGGAAGTAGTACTACTAAAAACAGCTTAAACTGGTTTACTGGTCTTAGCCAGATTTGGCTGGGAGACAAGTTGTTTTAGATGAAATTTAGCCACTTTTTAACTGGAAAATTAGCTTGCTGATCATCATATGTGACCCTGGATAACAAAACCAGTCACAAGTTGCACTGGTATATTTGTGGCGATAGCCAAAAATATATTCTATGGGTCAAAATTATAGATTTTTCTTTTATGCCAAAAATCATTAGGATATTAAGTAAAGATAATGTTCCATGAAGATGTATTGTAAATTTCCTACTGTAAATATATAAAACATTTATTTTTGTGAGTGAATGCAGCACAATCGCCAACATAAATGGACAACTTTAAAGGTGATTTTCTCAATGTTTCGATTTTTTTGCACCCTCAGATTCCAGATTTTCAAATAGTTGTATCTCGGCCAAATATTGTCCTATCCTAACAAACCATAAATCAATGGAAATCTTATTTATTCAACTTTCATATGATGTATAAAACTCAATTTCAAAAAATTTACCCATGTGACTGGTTTTGTGGTCCAGGGTCAAATATAGGTCCAGATGTGTGACTAGCTTAAACCACCTAAGACCAGCAAACCAGCTTAAGCGGGGGTTTAAAAAAAAGAAAAGGAAAAAAAGAACATCATTACATATAGCTACTGTTTGTATATTGGTCTGATTCCTTAGAAAAGGGTTATAAAAGAAAAGTTGCATTAACTAATTGTTTCTCCCATCTTTTTTTCAGGGCGGAGAGTTGATATTTAGCTGTAAAGACGACGCCAAGCAGCAACCCGACTTGAATGATCTCATTCAGCACCTTTGGCCTTATTTCCCCCATAGTAACGGCCTCCATAACGGCCACCAGCCTGGCAAAGCCGTCCTCAACGAGTTCATTCAGGTGATCTGCTCCTCCCTGCTCAGCGGCGGGGACTCGAATCGCTCGGGGGAGCCCAGGAAGATGCACCTGTCCGAAAGCAGGCCGCACTGTGAAGCCAGTCCCTTCCCAAGAGACCTGCTCCGCAACGGTGAGGCCTTTACCAACTGCTAACTAATGAATATTTGGATGGGCAAATGATGGTTTGTTTGGCCAAAATATTGTTAAACTCTCATATTAGTTCCAATAGAAATCACTTTACTGTTGAGTCACAATAGAACTGGAACGAAATGTATTGTGCATTTTAAAAGACACATTAAGGGGGCGTGTAAAAGACCGGGTTATTGCTGCATATATATGACGGTAATCATAAACCTATTATGCAAGTCCAGGAGTACACGTTGAGCTCATTTTCATATCTTCACAGGTAACCATGGCCTCCCTAAAGACAGTGTCCTTTCAAAAATCCTCCAAGTACAGATGCTGGATAACCTGGATATTGAAGGAATCTACCCTCTGTACAAACGTGTAGAGCAGTATCTAGAGGAGTTCCCGAAAGAAAGGTGAATGTTTAAGCTGGGATATTGAGTGCTTCGTTACTGATCTATCAGATCAGTATTCCTGTGCAAGAATGGTTTGTTCTTGCTGAGCAAAGTTTCTATCGGGCGGATATTTCAGGCCATACCTTATCTGTGCAGTGTTCACCTGTGCTGGCATAATTTTATGTAAAAATGCAGTACAGTTGCTGAATCGCAACTTGTTTTTACTATTATAAGTATTAATATACTTTATTTTCAAACAATTTTAAGTCTTATTGCAGTCTCCTGGAAGACATTATGATGAAAACACTAGGTGGTGCAAAAGACTGTGGATGTGGTACTTTATCTAGTAATGAGGCACTGTGGCCACATGGTGGTCCTGTGCAGTGTGGTCATTGGTGATTTCCATGCAAAGCCACATCATCTTTATGAATAAACATGCTTAAAAGCACTTAAACATCTAATCAACACTTGTTTGTATCCCCAGAAACCGACTGCAGATAGATGGGCCTTATAATGAGAGTTTCATGGACACAGTTAAAAACTGTCCTACTGAGGATGACGGCTCTGTAGAATATGCAGTTGGGAAGGTAAGACTGTGAGCATGTGATGCTTCAGTTTAGGTGTGAATCTCATAAGACATTCACAGGTTGTATTTCACCCCAAAATTGGGCATTTAAAAAAAAAAAGAAAAAGTTTTTGGTATTGAATTAAATACAGGTTTATTTGTATATAAAACTCATTTTGGGACAAATTTCTAAGTGAGATTCATTCTCAGAGGTACAATTTTAGGATTTTAATTTCTCCTTGCATCTTTCCAGGTTCATCAGTATAGAGTTGCAATGACCGCCAAAGACTGCTCAATCATGATCACGTTTGTACCTTGCGAAGACGACGAGGAGTAAGTTTGTTTTCACTTTTTAATTAAAGATTCACCTTGAAGTTTGCGGTCATTTTAACCTTCTATTTGCTTTGTGTTTACAGACACCAGTTGAATTTGGAGAAGCCTCGTTTTACGTATTCCGTCTCCATCCTGGATCTGGACCCCAAACCGTACGAAGGCATCCCTCACCAGTACAAGCTGGACACCAAAATCGTCAACTACTACCTGCGGAGCACGCAAGCTCCGCCCCCCTCCAGCCTCTATAAGGAAAGGCAGGAGTGCACGCTGCTCTTCCATGCTGTATGAGACACCTCCACAAGTGCTGCTTGGGAAATGTGTAGAAGTGAAATTGAGATAGTGATATAGTTTTGTTATTTTTGTTTGCTAGTCTGTCTAGCAGTTTGCCCTCCCAGCGTGTTCTGCGACGTGAAGTTGGCAGCGACGGCGGCATTTGTGAGCTGTTGCTGGGACGACCTTTTGTTTTTCTTTTTAGAGGGTGATGTTCTTACTGGGGCTGGTCTCCTAAAGCACAGAATACCTGAACGAGTCAGTCATTGGCTATAAAAAGGGAGGACAAGGAGGTTGTGTGTGTGCGTGTGTGTTTTTGTGCAGTGCTGTTGGGTGTTTCTCTCACGCAGCAGCGCTACTGTGGTTTCCAAGTGCCAAAAAGTGGCTTACAGCGATTTTCCCTAATGAACGTTTTACCATGCATCAACTTGGCCGTGTCAGCAGTCGCTGTACAGGCAGTCTGGAGTACTTGAGTTTTTAGCAAGACTACATCCATAGAGCTCCTCAAACCACTGACCCACGGCGAGCTACAGTAGCAGAAGTTATACTGACAAGCACAGACCTGTTGCATGCTAGCGAATGAGGTTGCGCTAACACTGTCACTATCCATAATTAGATTTTATGAATTTGAAGATAAGTCTAATGATATTACTCTCTAATGAAAGTGTATTTTTATAACGCACGCTTGCCTGGCGTAACCGTCTACCGCCACATACAAATCGAAGTGTCTTATTGAAGAATAGTTTGCACTACATAAACATTTAGCCATTGTTTACTCACCATCATGTAATTGCAAATCTAATCAAAATGGCTGAAGAATTTGTATGTAGCTTGGCAGTTCATCCTAACCAGGCATTTTGTCCGAATTGGACAAAACGCTGCTGGGTGTTGAGCATGTAGTAAGTGAATGAATGAACAACATTTTTGAACGCAAGATCATCAGTGAATAACTACTTCAGTTTTGAGTGAAGAACACACTTAAAATTTAAGTTATATGGACTACATTTATGGTGCTTTTTATTGGACCTTCAAATATGTGGAAAAACCTGAATATACCGACATGAAGGTGTGTAAATAATGATTGAATTTTCATTTTTGGATAAACTACTTCTTTAAAGCTTGTCTATCATTTCAAACGCCACTCCCCCCCCCCCCCGGAAAAACTGCTGTAAAATGCTAAATCGACTGTGCCTGTCCATCTACAACTGCTCTGTCTTTGAGTTCGACATTAATACACTTAGTCATCTGTTTTGAAATTGCAGACTAGAAAACAACTAGAGGAATTCATTCCCAGCAGCTTAAACGCTACTACAGCTACATTTGGCCTGAGTTTTATTGGCTGTAATTGTTTGCAGAGCAAGACGAATTTCATAAGTCGGCCAAAGATGGACGGCATGGCATTTATTGTTAGCACAATACAGAAGTAAGTTGATCCAGCAGTTTTTCAGAATAGCAGTATATTGTGCCACAGAAATGGCAGTGTTGATTTAACATTGTGAGCAAGTTTAGCGCCTTTTACCGAAAAACCAATGACGGTTAATGCAAATTTTACTGTGCGACTTCAACACTAAAGATGGCACCTCAAGATTGCCATTTTCTTGTCATGGGATATATTACTGTTACAAAATACTGTGGTGTGAGTGATACTCATGCTTCCGTTTACCTCTTTTACTGTGATGTTGACTGCGTCGGCTTGCTCAACTCAAAGCCTTCAATGCAGTCTCATCTGGTGAATAGTGTTTGAGTTTTACATGGATGAACATTCAACATTGCCAAACTGTGTTGACACTCCCTTTTGTCTTAATGTGAACTGGTGTCAAGAGAAGTATTATACGCCTTACCTGTGAGCGAACACGCTTTCGTTGTCCAACCAATGGCGTTTGTTTGACTGTCATGTTGCTCAGTTTTAATGTGTTATGATGTATCTGATTAAGTGCAGTTTCTCCACACCAGACATTGCTGTTTTTGCCTTAGTTTTAACACCATCTTTCCCCTTATGAACCAATGAACCAGAGATATTATGAGTCTGAGGTGGTGACATTGTGTTACTCTAATGAAATAAAGATCTATAATCACTATGTAGGTAGGAATGGACATTAATTCTGTTATTAAGCAGGAATATCACAGTTTCTGTGATGGAATCTAATGTTAAAATGTAACTATTTGAAAATACAAAGTGGATTTTGCTGTCAGACATTTTGTATTTAAAATTATTTATTTTTCTAGCTCTTGTCTAATGATGTATATTTCCATACAGTGTGGGCATATCATGCGTAAAAATGATTGACACTTACAGATGGCATCAATATGTAGTTCCTAACGGGTGATTGTACAGGTGTTTATATCAAATAAAATGATTAGATATGAAGTTCTGATGAAATGAATGTTGGCTTGTGTTTTATGACTTCTCACAAACACACGGTTCTTATCAAGGCCTCAATTGACGCTTCCACCCCGAGAATCCGCAGCAGGCTCTGAAAGTAATCCGAGCCGTTTTCCATCACTTTTTTGGTGTCCAACTCTCGAGCTGTTCAGATGAAAACAAAATAAAACATTTTAGTAGGAATTTATTATTGTACAAGTATAAAATAAGAAAATAGTTGATTCTGATCCACTGCGCCATGTAGCAGTCAAATACTTTTGTATAACAACCGCAGAAATGTTTATTTGACAGTTGTCCATGAGTATTTCCAAGTTTCTTTTTTTGCTCCAAAAATGCAAGTTAGAATAGCTTATTGGAGACATCTTGATGATAATCAAAATGCCTAGTTTTGGACTAGTAAAAATGGCCTTTGAAGACTTTTAATCTGTTTAATAAGCAGAATAATATCAATTCAGATAGTCAACCCTGACACAACATTATCCCTTCATCTATATTTCACTCGTCTTACCCTGATCTGGCATTTTCAGCAAGAGCTCAAGCGTTGGTTTTACCACTCCTTCCTTAGACACATCAATCTTCCAGAATATGGTCACGGAGATCCTGAAAAACATAAAGCCATTGATTTTACCATGTTTCAAGCATGTAATCTGGAGATATCAGTCATGGTAACCATATACATGTACATGAACCTTGTAGGCGCTTGATGCCGCTAACGGAAGGCAAACAGCTAAAGTTACAAACTGCAGTTTTCATTTAATTTTCTCAGCTGATGCAACCTACCCGGGAAGTTGAGGACTTCGTATAATCATGAGCTCCGATCTGCATCCCTCTGGAAGGCTGACCACGTCTGGGTACTTGTCCTGCCAAAAAAACCACTCATGTGTTAAAGGATTTAAAAGTCCTGACAGATTCCATCTGACCCACAGCAACCTGGTTCCAAAACACTGGCCGATAACAAAACGGATGCGAACAAAATACAAAGAAATTTACATATTAAAGGATTACGTAATTGCAAGTTGAATTACGGCATTTGCTCCATAACAAGGCAAGATTACATCATGTCACAGTCTGAGACTTTCTGCATTGAGGACAAAATGTTGAATTTTTAAAGAAATAGATCGACCAAAACTGTTATTATTTACTCCGCAAACCAGTTTGGCCTTTTTTCTTGCTTGTTTGCAACACAAAATGTACATTTTCAAGAATGTCCTGACTACTGTTTAATTAAATATTCAAATATAGGACTAGGTCTTTCAGGCTCTAAAATGACCAAAAAGCACCACAAAATTAGTCCCGACGATTATTCAAAGTCTTCTGAAGTAATACGATCAGGGCTTGACATTAACACCCGCCAACTCGCCAAATGCATATCATACCAACAAATATCTGAAACGGTTCCAATGCTAATTTTTCTCAGATACACAATACCAGCTCTGCTTTCTCACTCTCTCTCCGACAGCTGGTGACACGCAAACCCGCCTCTAAATTGAGTTCTTTTTCGCTGCTTATTGCGCTTAAACAGTCAAATACACAAAAAATAATGTCAAAATGCCAGACTTGGGAAGTATTCATGTAAACACAATCAGTTATGTTTTATGTGAACAGTTGAGAAAGAAACGGATGTGTAACAGTATAATGGATCCATGCGTCAGGTCTTAAAGTGACAGCAAATTATGAGATAATATAAAAAATATACGTATATATGCCAGTTTTTCCCCATGGCATCGATATCAAAATTGTGGCCAGTGAAAATTCTGAGTGGCTAGTAACTTTGGAAAACCACTAGCCACAGTGGATGGTGAGCAAAAAAGTTAAGGTCAAGCCCTGCATATGATCCTTTTGTTAGAAAAAGACAGCGAAAAATATTATTCATTGCTAATTTTTCACTGCAGGGAGCTGTTAACTGTTGTGACTGGATCATTGAGACGGTAACTTGAGAACCGGATCAGCCTAATTCATTAACGAATCATTCAGACCAGTTTTGTAAACTGGATCCACTGATACATTGCAAAGATCGTACTCAATACAAAAAAAGAGTCTCTAGAATATCTCACAGAATAGAGTTATACATGTTTGGAATTAAATGAGGGTGAGCAAATAACAACATTTTTCTCTTAGGTTAACTATCCCTTTAATATTCCAAGTGTTTTTTAATAAATAGAGTCAGTTGAAGACATTTAATAGTCATGCCTTCAGGACCACAGAAGAGAAAATCGAATACACAGAACCATTTAATGCTGACAGTAAATAATAAAATAAAAGAAGAATGTTTCCATCTCTCTGTCTTTTGCAGAAACCACTAAATACAGTTTGAAATTATAGCCTTACTTACACTTAATTATGTATTAAAACACATGGAGAAACTGCTTTAATAAGTAATTAAGACATCTAATTAAACTACTCTTAAATTTAACCCCTCATTTGGCCGTATTTCAACTAGCTCATTAAAAACACATGATAATTCCCATAACCAGCCTAGCGCAACAACCGCATCACAAATCCCTTAAACAAATCCATCAGACTTTCCCATTAGACATCAAAACTTTCCAGAATTTTTTTCCCCAATTCCCACATTACACAGTTGGGAAATGCTGTCATTTACACCATTAGCTTGATGTTTCCTCTGGTAAACACTAAGACTTTCTCTAACAAGTATCTTGAAACCTGTCTAAATTCGTGATTGTGAAGACTGTGAAGAGACTAAACACTGTTACGTTCTCAAAGTGAGCTATTTACAATGTTTGCAAATGTTTATTTTTACACGTACACATTGAGTTTGGTCAGTCAATGAGTTATGTAATTCATTGCACCCTTTCTTTGCAAATCACTGATAACAAACTATAAAACCAACAGAAGAGTGCAAAAAACAATCTGGAAGAATATATATCAAATCTGTTTAGTTAAAATATGGAGTTTAAAGATTTAACAGTACTTATGGAAAACATTAAAATTATGATAAATAATGCTGAAATATATAATAAAATTAAATATTTTTAAAAACTTACAAATTGGTGTATGCTTTTACAAATCTTACTATGCAAATGTTTTATTCTTATAAATTTTATTTCTTTAATTAAAGATTTTGAATCTATTTGGTAATCTAGCGTTAAACTAGAATATCATCATTGAATTTGCCAAGACTTTTACCTCCCCATAAATATTTTAATAACTTCATGAAGAAATTCCAGTCTAGTTGTCAACTTAAAAAGTTCAACAATTATTTAAAAAGACATCACTGTTTTCTGTAAATGTGACACAGGTCTGACCAAAGGCTTCAAGGCTTCCTTGAACTAAGCCATTAATTTAGCATCCTTTTAAACAACCCAACCATTATTTGAACTCTATACCTCTATTGTCTGATCCTGGAACGACATGTTATGCTCCCCACGGATCCCTGTCAACAGTTATTAAAACATCAGACAGAGCAACCAGAGTCGCTGGGCTTGTTCAGAAGCCAATACTTACTGGATGTTTGGGATCTTCTACCCATTAAATGTTTAAAAGATTGAGCTGAGAAATCAGAAAATCTGAAATTTTGGGATTCCATCTGAGAACTTCATTGTGAAATTCTTGCAAGTGAATTTTCAGCAGGTTTAGTTTCAGAAGCACAAAACATTATTTAATTTCCAACAAGGTCTGTTAAGAGTGGATGACCCAAGACTGAAACGTTAATCTGAGTGCCTCAAGGGCGATTGTGAGGTACCCAGCTAAAAGGAAAGAAACATAAAACCGCTGACTACACACATGCCACTGCTGAGTACTTAAGCTCTCTGGCACAACGTAAAATATTCCATTATGTTAAAAGTTCCATAAGGAAATATAGTGAACCAGATGCTGAAGCAAACCGACATTACCACAGTGGAAAAAGTCTGAATGCAAAAAATACAGTCCAACCTCATTATCATGGGGCTAGGCATGTGTGTGAAAGACTCTTCTGGGTCTCAAAGTACATTTCAAATGGTCCGTGACATTATACAGACCATTCTGACCAATGGAATTATCTTGTGGAAAGAGGGATTTTTTTATTTAAAGACACCCTAAATTCAACATCCTCTAGTGAGCTGCTTCAAGAAAAGAGCGCCATGTTGGTTGAGTCAACGTCCAGACAGAACTAGAAGAATGTCCAACCCTCATAACTTAAGATGTGAACAGTAAGTGCGGCAATGCATGAGGAATCCAACATGAAGTAGCATTCACACACCATTTTACTTCCATGATGAAACAGGATATTGAAAGAAAATGAAGGGAGGGACTTGATGACGAAAAGTGGTTTCTGTAGGATAGATCATTTCAAGAGATGGACTTGAAAAATAAGAGTACTTGTTTGACGTAAGCTGAAATCAAAAGCCATTTCAGAGGTGGAGCAACTGACTTTATTTTGATTAAAAAGTATTAAAGACGATATTTTTCCTTTGGAATCATGAACGCCAATGAATAATTCACAATTAAGACCAAGAGCATGTATAAAGTACATGCAGAGTTGTTACGAACAGTGAACAGTCACAGCTGTTCATTCCAGTTGGTTGAGTCACAAATCTCCGGCCATTACCTGATGGCAAGTCAAAACATCCTAAAGTGCTGAAACATCTTACACCATTAATTTCACACTAGAGTTAAACACTCTTTTGATCTACATCTCTTCAAACTCATCTATGAGGACTATACTGTAAAAGCACATTTGTATATTGTTCAAAATGATCCCACATACTTTTACAGCTCTTAGATCCCTTTTAACCCTAGTCTTTTGGATGAGATGTTGCAAGGAACGACAAAGCATTTGATCATGTAAGAGTGATATCAGCTTTAATCTACGGTTGGATATGTTTTCAATTTAGATTCTCACGGGATCTGCAATGCATTTCTGAAGATTGTTTTATTCTGAAAGCTCTGGCATAATGTCTCAAACTCTGCTCTTTGTTAAAGTCTATCTGCTAGTTTGTTAGCACAAAGTACGGAGTAATTTCCACTCATTAAAGGCTATACGGAGTTCCTTCAAAGTTCTTTACAAAAATGTCGAAGCATAAAGAGTTTTTGCACAATCTTTTTCATAAATTTCAACTGTTTAATTCATAAACATCAGATCAAAATGAATCAGCTGTCTGATTGTCCAAATCTTCAGGCATCATCTTCACAATGAATTGCTATTAAACTACACAAGATGTGTACAAAAGATGTATTATTTATTTGTCTACAGATGAACCTAAACACAGCAAACAAACAGGATTTTTTACTGTATAAAATTGCATCATCTTTGTTTAATGTCAAAAGATTTAAAATATATAATGTTATTGTGATTAATTAGTAAAATAATGACAAAAAATAATGTCTTAAGATATATATAGATATATCTATTTGTCTACAGAGAATAAATAAAAACCTTTACTGCATAAAATTGCATTATATTTGTTTAAAGTCAAAAGATCTTGAATATAAAATGTTGTGACAAATGACTAAAATGATTTATAAAGAACAATGGTGTACCTGTTGTGAGAGTTTAATATTTCTAACAATGCAACTACACTAAGTAGTCCAGAACACAGTCTGCCAAATACATTTTATATTCATTAATCTTATTATACAACAGTTAGTTAGTGACACGCAAAGCTTGATTTGCTTCCCTTGGAAATATTTTCATTGGCAGACAAAAGATATACAAACAATCTGGCCAAATTTGGTCTAAAATATTTGATAACAGCTTCTTGTATGAATCACAGCCAGATTAATCTTTATCATACGTTCTAAAGATACTAATTGTAATAAACAAAACTTCTTTTGAGGCATATAAATGAAATAATGGACATTAGATGTGATTTATGTTTGAGCTCCAATCTAATTATAGCACACAACTGCTTCACCACGACCCTCCGTGTAAAAAACTGGAAGGAAAGTTGAGATCTTTGTTTTCAGCTCAGTGTGCCCACCCTCTGAAACGTGAGATGGGACGGTCTCATTGGGCAGTAGGGGGTCGACCAATACAGCTTGAAAACCCGTCCAAAGACGCCTGAAAACCAGTCCAGACTCCCTCTGATCAGCTCATTCAAGCTAAAATGTTTCGCCCATTTTCTGCACTCACACAATGCTTTTACAGAGGTGCTAATGACAAGCCAGATGCCACCTCTCTGTTTGAGTACAGTACCCGTCCTAGCCTAGTAATTAGGACACACAAAATCACCAAGTTCTTTCGCCTGAGAGAGGCAGTATCTTGTCACGACCCTCATTTTGCTGAATCTTTCAGAGACAGAACTGGAGAAGTTCTGCCCGAGCGAGTCCCGACTAAACGCTAGAGCAGCCCCTGTCTGTTTTTGACATTTATCAGCTTTCTTGCTGCGGAGCAGACGCACACACACTTCTTGCGTTGCTGGCAAATCCCACAGCTTTTGGGGAAAGAGCGGAAATATTTGGCCTCACAAAACCGCCCGAAACCAGTGGTAACGTACAAACGACTCTCTCCTCTCTTTCAGCTCTCACCCTCAGTAATGTCGTAAAACACTTTTTGTAGAACACTAATTGTTTTTCTTCTTCCGTCTGCGGGGTGCATGTCACATTTATATGGGTTTATAGATGAAAACTTTTCTTTGCATGCGGTTTGGTACATCTCCACTAAACATTGAGATGTTTGCATCTGGAGTGACGACAAACGTCTTGTGAAATAGGTCTGTCTCATCTCTGAAGCACAAAGACAGCTGCAGGACTGTAAAAACACTTATAGCTTTACTGTACCTGGTTTTCATTACAGCGTTGAGAGAGGGGGACCCAGTAACATGCACGCCCCTCCGGGATGTTTTTACTCATGAAAGTATATTTCGCCCCTTTCGTTCTCTGTCTAAGCTCTAGGTTTTATAGATTCTTTCCATCTGAGCCTGGTCATCCTAAAGAGCTTAATTAAAACACTTTTCCCCCTCGTCTACATTTCTTTTTTTCCTCCATTTCACCACAGCTCTGATTTAATGCTAACCGTATGACTTTGCCTGAAGGTTGGATTGACGTTTGTAGACGCCCTCTGCACACATATCAGCAGTGCTCAGCTGTTGATTTTATTCTTGTTTCCCATTACTGTAAGTCTGGGTAATCTGTGTTATCATCTTTTCCTTTTCTGGCTTGGCTTTTCTTCTGCAAGCACTTAGAACTTTTGAGACATGCAAGTGACCGATTTGTAAAAAAAAAAAAAAAAAAAATTCAGTAAAAAAGAAGGTGACTGAATTAACCATAATCACTATTAATAAAATGGTAGTTTTAGTCTTTTGAAATGACTCAAACTCAAATAATCAATTTTAAACTAATAATTTGTTCGCCATGCCGAAATTGCTACTCGGTTTAAAGTGTAAAGAGTTTCCATTCCTCTAATAATTTACATTTAAACTTAAAATAATAACCATTCCATTACCATTCTGCAAATAATTTTACATATATACACACACACATACATATATATACTGAAAAAATAGTTACTAGTTATTTCTTTGTAATTATTTGTAAAATTTGCAAGCAATTGCCCTCTCTCTATATAAACGTGTGTGTGTTTAATGCAAATCCTATTTAGGTTCTAAAAGACCATTTTTATGAGCTGAATTGAGGCTGCAACAAACTGAACTGATTGAACTGACCATAAAAACTATTAATAAAACTTGAAAATCATAATAAATAGCAATATGTGCGCACATATGGCTTTACTGGAACATTTTAGATCATTTAATATGGCACATTGGACGATCTGGTGCCACTAACGTGATGACATAATTTATACAAATTCATCAAAAGAACCAATTTGCGTAAATGAGTCGTACTTCCCATAACTACAACCTGAGAGTATGAGTGTCATCGAGACCAAGTCTGTTCTTACTTAAAATCTGTGCTATGCTTGTTACATTTGAACATAATACTTAAAACCCTTTGCAGTTCTCTAAACACCACTCATCACACACCTAAATAACAGTTTTACTCTTTTACAGTAAAGGTGTTAAAGGCTACTATTCCTTCAAAGCTTTCTGGCTTTCCAGGGTCAAACTTTTAGAGGCTGGATCACCTGTGATGCCCTAACTTATCATTATGGAAATGTGTACGCAGACAGTATACATTAACAGAGTTATATGAGGAACACGTAGGGCTGAGATGCCTCTGTGTTTTATCCCACAGGTTTCAGCTATGAGGCTAAAACTGATTCTGGCACTGTCACTCTTCATCTGCATGACCTTCAGCCTCGCAAAAGATCAGAGTCATCCCTTGGCACGAGGTAGAAGACGAGGTGTTGGACCAAAACGAGCAAGAAAACAGACTTCTATTACCACCTTGCAGCAGGGAAGATTGCCAGAAAGCAATGGACAAGATGGATCAATTTTTATTGAATCTCACAAGAACACAAAAGAGCCAAAGCCAGACTACGGAGCGACTGCAGGTCAGTGTTGGGAAAGCTACTTTGAGACTGTAGTTTGTCAAGCTATAAACTACTCGCCATTTAAATGAGATAATTAAGACAGTTGTTTTCCTCATATACAGATGTGCTGTATATAACTTAACTTTGACAATAGCTGATGCCAACTTTTACTGTTCATAAACAAACCATAAACTTGGCTAATCATGAAATTGCGGCAAGTTTATGGTAAGCGAATAAAAGTAACCAGATGGCCACGTTAAAACATTGAAATATGGTTATTTTTTGATATAGTTAATGTTGTGAATGTTGTGAGGTTCAAAAAAGCCATAACAAAAACAAGAATAAAAAAACAGAGTGGTTAGTTTACATGGTTTAGTACATGACCATTTTGCCCAGGGTGGTAATGGTCAGGACTGAACACTGACCACATGATTATACACTGGCAACACGTGACCGTGTGACCCTGCAATTCGCAAAACACAAACATCCGTTTGCGCCTTAGAAGTAAAAGCGTAGATAATACCACCAACACACATTGTAAGTGCCTTTAGCATTAATCTCAATAACAGATCTGTAAAAAAAAAAAATTAAACAGCGCAAATATGGTCTGTAAGACTCCATTAAAACAAAAGAAAAAAACACTACTTCCCAGTAGACACATTTTACTACTGTATTGCTAGCATGTGTGCAACATTTTAAACTGCGAAGATCTCTGTACATGAGAATGTAGATAGCCATTTGCCATGTGGAAAACAGTGTTGCGATAGACTGCTATATATAGCCATTTTACAGCCAGATTATATGCATTGGATGAAAACATTGGGCCAGATGGGCCTCAACAGGCGTGTTAGCATCCAAAATTGTCTAACAGCCCTGTACATGCATAATGTGGCTTCTGTTGCCAATCATTTCAAGTGAATTATATTTTTATTAAATCACATTTTAAATAAATAATTAATCAAACCAACATGATTATATTTTTATTAAATCACATTTTAAATAAATAATTAATCAAACCAACATGATAAAAGTTACAGCCTTTTCTGTCAGGTGAAAGTGACAGTGAGAGCATTTTCAAGTTACCCTAGGAAAACCAAAATTAAAATGAATCAGACTGATTCATTAGAGATTCATTGTTTTGAACTGATTCTTTGCAATTATTTCACTGCAACATTTGGCAATCAATCACATTTCTAAGTTTCTTTCTTGTTTGTATAATTATTCCAGGAAAATCCGAGCACTGTGTATTTCGTGGCATCACCATGTATGATAAAACGGTGTGGTCGCCGAAGCCATGCGTGAATTGCCTGTGTTCCAGCGGCGAGGTGGTCTGCGACCAAATACTGTGTCCCGCCCTACGGTGCCAACTCAAATTTCAACGAATCGGAGAGTGCTGCCCAATTTGCATTGACCCAGGTTTGGATAAAGCATAGCATTAGCACTGCCTGCCAGCATATTTTATATATTAATTGTTGTGTTTGATCTTTCCTTGTCTTATAAATGAACTATTGGCATGGTCTCAGTTGTCGACGCCCCGGAGTATTCAGGTGACTCTCCCGCTCCCAACGACCTCGCCGAGCCCTATACCAGAATATCACAAAGCCAGAAAGACAGACAAAAAAAGGATGAACAAGAACGAATTCGCAAAAAAGATGCTGATCGTAAGCAGAGAAAGAAGCAGAAGAAAGAGGAAGCCGAGAGACAGAGAAAGTTAAAAGAAGCCAGAGAAAAAGAGGAGGAGCAAAGGAGGCTACGAGAGGAGGAAGAGGAGAGAGCGGCGGCAGAGGAGAGGAAGAGAAGGATGGAAGAGCAGCGGAAGGCCGAGGAGGACAGGGCTCGTAGGCTAGAGATGGAGCAAAAAGAGATGATGAGAGCTCTGGAGGAGGCAGCCGAACGTGCCCAGGAAGGACTCCGTGGGGACGAGGCCACTGAAGACGAGGACGAGGTCTGGCTGAGGGGAGACGTTTTTCAAATGCCACCCGTGCCACCAACGAGAGCAGCAGGTCCTCCTCTCTTAGCTCTCCAAGAGCCAACCGAACCAGACGAGGAGGACACTGAACCAGGCGAAGAGGAACCAGAAGTAGTCGAGGAGGAGTCTGAGATGGTAACCACATCGCTGCCACAAGGTTGTTCGATCTCTGATGTCTCTATCTCCTGTGAAAATGCTAAACTGACGGGTATTCCTCCACTGTCCATTCCTGAGCTCAAATCACTCAGCCTACAGGGTGAGGAAGGCCACATCTCCGCATAACCCCTGTACAGGTCGTAACGAGATACAGGCACTGAAATTGAACTTAGATCATTACCTAAGACACATGCAAGAAATTAAGCCTAAGTCAGTACATATGCCAGTGTTTACACAGTCCATGTATACAGATTCCAGTGAGGCTGATTTTGATAACTTGTCATGCATTATGAAATTACAGGCAATGAAATCAAAACCATCCCTGCTGGAGCATTCAATGGCATTCCCAACCTAGAATGGATTGACCTGGGGAAAAACAAGATCTTGTCCTCTGGCATAGACCCACAAGCTTTTAAAGTAAGTTAAAAATAAAAGTTTCCTGCATACTGCATCAGCAATAAACACAATCTTTTCCTTTTGATGAGAAAAACATTTTGATCTCTGAAAAAATCCAACTGCAATTTTCTTGCCTTGTCATATTTGCAATTGTTTGGATGACAAAACGTTCATGTTTCACATGTTAACGACTGAATAGCTGTGGTTCAAAAAATTGTGCAAATATGGTGCATGTTAACGCCATTTAGTTGCATCAGACCAAAAACGCCTTGTCTGTTGCCAATAATGTGATCTTGACATTCTGCAAGGCATTTGACCAAGGCTGCAAAGAAATGGCTAATCTCACATAATGTTGTTGGACTCTTAAAAGTCTGCTTAATGTAGAGAGAGACAGAAAATAAAAAAGTGTAAATAATCGGACTGTTGACATGAAAACCGACCCATGAGTGTAAATTTGCTGAGTCAGACTGACATGTACATATATCGTTTTTTAGGATCATACAGCATTCTGGCAATTGAGATAATGTTCCTTTCCATTGTTGCCTCTTGTTCAGAATATTCATATGAACATTTCTTCATGTCTTCCAGCTGAACTTCAGTTGAATTAAAGAAGCAAATGTTTCTTCCATAACGGTTTAAAGCCGTGCAAAAACAGTAAAATCTGCAAACCTGACAGTGCTGAACTACACTTTTCTCCAATGTTTTGTTCTGTTCATAACCATATGGCTTTTACAGAAGTTTCACAAATCTTGCTCTTATACAAACACTATACCCACTTGTACTTGACACTTGTAGCCATGCTTTTTTTGCACAGCCTTTCAAATAAAAACAAAATTCCATGGCACATGTTCAAGTCAAACAAAAGAGGGTATGCTACGCTAGTCTTTCCTATTTTCACTGGGTTCTAACCAGTAGAAATATGCCCATCATCTGAAACAAATAGTGAAGTTTGTACTGTATATACTATATAGTATATATACAGTACCCAATTCATCAGAAAGCTTGGTGTTACAATCAGAATAAAGTATATGATAGCGATATGGCATATGGAGTCCAAACAACTGGTTGTTTAGTTAGCTTAGGGACTGATAACCATGAAAACATATGTGTCAAACAAATGTGTATACACGTCAGCATAACTAATAAGTATCCAAAGCATTGCGAGAAAACCAAAGTGGAAAACTTTCACTGAAGGATTTCGAAAGTATATCGTATATGACCTTTATTTTTTTGCACCTAAAGATTAATGACGTGATTTTTATGTAACTGTCTTTTAAGGGTCTCAAATTCCTGTCTCGCCTGTATATGGATGGAAACCTTCTGGAACAAATTCCCTCTGAGCTCCCATCAACACTCCAGGAGCTTAAGATAAATGAGAACAATCTAAAAGAAATTGAGGAAAACAGCTTTGAAGGTAAAACAGTTACGCAGAATTGCCATGTATAAAGGTTAGCATAATTAGAACATCTATAAAAAAGCTAACGTTTAATCAGCTAATACTAGCATGAAATGTTCCTTACCTAATGTTGTACAAAGAAAACACAATATTTTCACAAACTGCTTCATAATTCCTGGAAGGTCTCAGCAGTCTGGTTACTTTGGAAATGGAAGGGAACTTGCTCAGTGAAGGTCATGTGAATCCACAGGCCTTTAAGCCCCTCAAAGAGCTGACTTACCTTCGGCTAAGCAGAAACCATTTCCGTACCATTCCTCAGGGCCTACCTGCATCTCTACTGGTAAGTTTTGAAAATGGAGAACTATTCTGCAGTCAAGGAACATCAAAAAATATAGAAACCATGACTTAGTAAAACAATTTTGTTCATTTAATTGCACACACATTTGTGGGCTACAAATCAGCATTGGTTCTACAGTACCTGTGGGAAACCATTAGCACTAAAACAGCAATTAAGGCAAACCAAAACCAACACTTTACCACAGAGTAATTCAAAGCTGCTCAAGTCAAACTTAATTGCATTGTCAAGTAACAACTGTTTCTGTTTATTTATTCAATGAAGCAAACGGTACAAGTTACTTCATATTCTCTTTGACGTTTAGGAGTTGTACCTTGAAAACAATCTGATTGAAGACATCTCTGAAACAGCATTCAACCACACCACAAACATCAACGTCGTTGTGCTACGACATAATAAATTAGATGAGTCAAGCATTGCACCTTTCACCTGGATCAATCACAGGTGTGTGTCTTCAACAAGGTTAACAATCAAACCAATATTTAGGCAAATACTGTTCAAATTTGTTCTATTAAAGGAGAACTCGGCAACTCTAGCGAACTCTAGTCACTTCTTCGCTGATTTTCCCTTTTGTTGTGGCATGTTTTCCCCACGAGCTCCCCCTACAGCTGTGGGGGGGCGTATATTTCACAACACGGACGTAAAAAACTCACTTGCGGCGGCCTCCTCCCCCTCTCTACCGCTGCTCATGTGCGTTTGTTATGATCGGAGCAAGCCAACTGTATCGTGTGGAGCTATGTCTACCGAGGTGGGTAATCTGGTAATACATCATACATGCGTGTGTGTTTATGTCGAATTGCCGTAAAGCAATTCGTGTTTCGCGCTCGCGCTCGTTCTCGTTTCTCACGAGACTTCCAATTTCTGTCTTACCGGGACGGCAGTCCCCAAGTTGCAAGGTTGGTTTTCCGCCTGGGAACGCTGGAGGGAGCAGAGAAAGTCATCAATATCACCAGAATAGGTTGTTTAACCATCCAAATGATTTCTAGACAGTTTTATTAAGTTAAAAAAGTTACCAAGTTCTCCTTTAATAGCCTAATTTGCATATTAATAACTAATTTGCAGAGTAAATTGAAACTGCAGAAATTTTAGCACATTTAGCCTCTGGTTACACTGGATTGTGGGTGGCTTTTGCACTGAAATATTGCATGCTAAAGTGGCGAAAACAGATTCGTGCAATAATCCTTTTGGAAGAACTGAAAAATGGAAAAGTATCTAGAAGTGAAAAACCTTTTCTGGTTTTTTCCTGTTTTTTTTTAAACGCATGAACTCTAATTCTACTTTTCCCGCTGTATCTAAAAGGAACCTGGAATCTATAGATCTCTCGCACAACAACTTCTACCTGGTTCCATCCTTCCTGCCAAAGTCACTGGTTCATCTGGTTTTGGTCGGAAATCAGATTGAACGCATTCCAGGATACGTGTTCGCACACATGGAGCCTGGCCTTGAGTACCTCTACCTCTCTTACAACAAGCTGGACGGTGACGCCGTGGAGCCAGAGTCATTTTTTGGCACCTTCAACACTATGACTGAACTCTGTCTAGACCATAACCAGCTTACGTCCATTCCAATGGGAATTAATGAGATGACAGCGTTACATTTCCTACGACTTAACAACAACAAAATAAGGTACAGTGCTAGCCTCCTGCAAAGATGAACATGTCTAGTTTGTCATAATTTCCTGGGACACATACATACGCAACAAAAACAAGATAAATTTATGTATGAAAGATATTTAAAAAATTATTATTCCATACATATTGCCAAAATGATTTTTTGCAACATATGGAGAACTTATGTATGTACTTATGTACTTAGATTATGTTAAATTCTTCCTCCAACAGGCATGTTTCAGAAGACGCCATCTGCGACCCCTTGAATGACGATGACTCTCATCTAGTTGCCCTTCGCCTCGAGAACAATTTCCTTGACCCACGGAAAATCCCACCCACGGCTTTCTCCTGTGTCCGCTCCTACTCAAGTGTTGTTTTAAAGCCTCAGAGGATTAAGTAACTGTAATCTTGTCTACTATTATTATAAACCACTAAAGGCCATAAACATAAAACTAATTTGATTCCTGTGAAACGTACAGTTATCATGAAACTATAACTTTTTTTTTTTACCCCAAAAATTGCTAACAGAGACAATTCTTGCATTGAATCTCTGTTTGGCATGTTTATTTTCTGTCTTGTTTCATTATTTTTTTTAAGCTTCCATTTATTAGTCAAGATAAGATGAGACATGTTCACAGCCTCAAGGATCATGGCAGAATGCTGCCGTTGTTCACGCCTGTCTAGACGTGTCTTTGTAGGATGCATGGATCAGCTGTACAATACTTCAAGAGGAAAAAAGTAGCAGAATATAACTTTGTATTCTATGTTGAGATGTATCTTATTCTTGTCATAACAGTATTAAGTTTGTCTGTCGTAGTGAAGAAAAACAGGATGCATGGCTTTTCTTAAGTGTTTATAAAAAAAAGGCAGCCAAAATCAACCTGCTTACATAAATGCATTTTTATACTAAGACAGGACCAATAAGGACGATTACTACTGAGAGAACTGTGATGCATAATTGAAAGATATCTACATGATTCAAGTCATTTAAGTGAGCACAGATTTGTATTTGCTTAGTTTAGAATTCAGTGGGAAAATCAATACAGCTTCAATAAAAAGACATTTTCCTATGTATTTTACATTCATTTTATCCAAAAGTGTGAGATGAATTAAGCTATCACATAAAAATATTTCCTAAAATGTCTATTGTACTTCTTTCCTAAAATACCTCAGTATGAAACATCTGCGATCTATAAACGTTCGACAGAAGTTCTGTGCTAATGGAATCGCTGCAGACTGAAGCACATTAATGACCCCTGTAAATGATCTGACTATGACATCATAGTCTTCCGCTCCTTCTAAGATTCCTCTAAGGTTCCGAGTTCCCACTACATCATAGCCAGAGAAATGTGGACGATTACTGAAAAAATGCCTCTGAGGTTGAATTGGGGTTTCACTGATTTCAGACTACAACTAAAATGAGAGGAAAGAATAAACAACAAAAAATGCCTGGAAGGGGGATCATCTCAGAAGCTTTCCATGAAGTTTTCCATGATTCAATGACTCACATACTAGTCACATGGCTTTTACTTACTTTTATTTTTTTGGGGGGGGGGGGGGGGGGGGGGGAATAATCAACAGCTGAACCACCCCCTCCTTGTTTCTGGGTACAGTTAAATCTTGCTCTATATTTAGAGGACAAGCAAAGCTGTGGAAAATCGCCAATATATCTCAAGGCTGTGCGAGTGTTTGCAAGGTCGAGACATTTCCAACATGGTTCTGCACGTCACAACATTACAACAAATAAGATTGAAGGTGTGAAATACAAAAGAATTCGAAAATGGTTGAGGGAAATTACTGGTACTTTCTGAATAATCTAAGCACATCTACACATTTCTACCTTTCCTCAACCAGTTCACCCTCATGTTGTGTCTGTAATAGTATCTACATCCTTTTAATTTACGGCACCAACTCGACATACCACAAACCTTTATTGGTTTGAGGTTGGTTATCATTTCGGAAGGAATGCTGGCCAGTGAGACCCAGGAGAATGAACGGAGAAACCATGAGACATAGGAACTTCCATCATCTCAAAACCCCCAGCCAAACCCAAGCATATGTGGCGCCACCAGTACTGCCCTGTGAATAGAGAGGGGTCGCGTTTTGTGCTGCTGTAAGCAAACAGCACTGTAAAGTCTGGAAAAGTTATCATCCAACATTTAGTTTTAGATTAAAGGTCCCCCATGGATTGGGACTTACCATATTTTGTCCCATAAATATTCATTCGAATTCACGAAACACAAAACATGGATTTACTTGACTAAAGTCAATTATTTTATTAGTAAATTGATGCCAGTTCTAGCGGATGTCAAATAAATCATTCTAAATGTTCTGATTTGGGTCAAGCAGAAAGATTTGCAAATGTCTATCAATTTGAGTTTTTTTATTTATATTTTGCAATATAAAGTGTATATAAAAGCTATTTTATCTATATCATATCACTATCAGTCAGTCGTTACATTACAAAAATTAGTGTTTGATCTAAAAATAGAAGCCCAGAAATAGCCCTACAAATTATGCAATATGCAATAATTTGAGCCCTCTGAAATATTTAAACACGTCAAAAGTCAGATAAGTAGAGACCACCCATTGGCAATGTAAAGAATGAGAGTATCCCAGACTGGCCATTGAAAATTTAGGCACACAAAATTGGCCAAGTTTCAAGTGCTGATGAGAAACATACGGCTGGTAACAATGAGTGTTCAGTGCTAGTTAAGCATCCAGCAGAGCTGCGTGCAGTTCCTACCCCTTATTCCGAATCTGCTCCTTGAACCAGCAGTATCTTTTCCATCCCCATTCATTCAAGGATCTCATGCTTTGACGAGCGTGATCTCCACCTTTCGGCTTTCGTGCATGCTGCATTTAAGGACCTGTGTCTCAACAAATCCAGACGGCAATATTGATCTCATCCCTGGAGGCTTACTTGAACAAGGATTACACAGATTCATCAGGTATGTTGTCTTCATCTGTCCCTAGACTTGAGATAATTGATTCCACCATAGTAAGTTTGTGTGAAGCTCTAGTTCTTGGAAAAGTAGACATGAATTCAAACGAACAGCTAAATAAACCAGACAACATTTCATTATATTAAGTGGGAGAGAATAAATTAATTTAAAAGTGCCGTGGTGAAACATTTACAGATAAATTCTTCATCATTTGTGATGCTAAGCAGTCTAATAACAAAGCATATTTCTCTACGCAGGTATTTTAAATTGTTTTAAAGCATAAATATTAAAGTTGTAATATTTATAACTTACAGCAGGTGAATTCTTAACAGCTCGATTTAAATTGAACGTTTTTGCAAAAATCAAACAAAACACAATCATTCCAAATGATGATTTAGATTTACCATTAAATGTCATGTGGGTAGCGTCAGAAAAAAAGGGCACCATTAACAACTCTTAAAGGTCTATAAACTGTGAGCCACCTTCTCATACGATGATGACTAAGGCGTCCATAAACAAGATTGCTCCATAAACAATTGCTTAGTACAGCTGGTTCATTTTAACTTCTTACACAAACAATTACAGCAATCATTAACCTTTTCTTCTCACAATTATTTCATTAATGCTACTGAATTGAATCAAAAAAATTGTGCTGGTAAAGAAAAGCAAAAACAAAATAAATCAAATCATCACAAAAATACTGAGAGTCGTGATATTTCAGGAGCATCTTTATTTTACCGTAAAGTGCTGTGAAGTGCATTCAATAAGAATGTCTCTTTAACCTGTGATCAGTTCCCATTGGCTCATTTCATTGTGATGCAAACTAATAAACCAATCAGGATCCTTGGGATCCAATTCACACGATTTTCTCTTTCATTCTGTGAAATAATTATGTGTTATAACACAAAGCAATGTAACATGTTCGACAAAGTACAGGTTAAACAACTGCTTGTGTTCATGTTCACAGGACTAACCATTCATGACTAAAGATCCAAACAAAAGCTGCACCATGAAGGTACTTTTACTACTCACCCTACTGACGTTATGTCACGCAAAACCATACATGCCTATCAATGTCATGGATTTCATCAAGTATCATGACATCATGCAACAAGATGCGGGTGATTATGATGATGACGACGACGACGATGACGATTACAACGATTATGATGATAACTTTGTTTCGGACTGTCCCGAAGGGTGTCGGTGCTCAAAGAAAGTTCTCCAGTGCTCAGATCAGGGTAAGCACTGCATTAAACTACTTTAAACAACTATTTCCAGGGCTCGAATTTCGGCGTGGGATTGCGGGAATTGCATATGATATTACTCATTCCCGCAGGTTTCGCACTTATAATGCAGGAAATTCCCACAAACATTTATTCAATTAGCTCGTTGGTTGAATGAGCAAATTAATCCACACAGATTATCAGATCAAATCAGTAATTTGAAAACTTTATGCGAGACATAATTTCAAAAACAGCGAGAGTGATTCAACGCTACCGCTTCTTCTCTCTCTTTCAAAATGCGTGCATGGCTTCACAGCACCACATCACCTGTACAAGAGAGCTGCGCGGTGCGATACAATACTTTACTAAAGTTTTTTATATGCACGACGTGTCAATTTAAACATTCAAGTGATTTTAAAGAATTCAGTAGTCCTCGCGCTCTCTCTGAGAGACGGTTTTCTGTGCGCTCATCCCAGGAGCACACGCATAAAGCCGCCTGTCATTTCTAAAAATGCATTATTCTGTTGTGTTCCATCAAGCTGTTATTGAATGCAAGATCACATCTTAGAAACGCAACTGATCGGGGTAATAATTACATAGGGTTTCTTTAAGACTCATTTGTCAACTAGTCTTACAGGCAACCCACTAAAATGTGCGGCTTTGAACATCTCTACATTCTAGTCTATAAAATCTCACATCTCTGTTGTCTTCACAGGTCTGACCAAGGTGCCAAAGGACATTCCTAAAAACACGTTGCTCGTCGATCTCCAAAACAATGACATCACGGAAATCAAGGAAGACGATTTCAAAGGCTTGGATAATCTCTATGTAAGTAGTAAACTCTCCCCCTTAAACGCTTTTAGGGCATTTTAAGAGTTGTGTTTTTATACTGGGTTTACACAAGGACATCTGGAGACATGCAGTGGTAGCAGAATTATGTGGAATTCTGGACACATACTTGAGTGTTATTGATATTTGCATCTACTGTGGACAGTTTCATACTTGTGGTAAATATTTTCTCATGATTAGTGGTAAAATGGTTAAAAGTTCTTGCAGTGCAAGAAAGCAAGAAAGGGAATAAACTTGCAAGGGCATAAAAAAATAGAAACAGCCCAGATCTTGAAAACAACAACACAAAGTTCTATTTAGCTTTCCAAAATTTCACAAAAATGTATGGAAGCTGTAAAATGGCATTTTTAAAAGTGAACTGTGATCAATAATGGCAATGACTATCTAGAGCCATGGACACTGTACCTTTATTATTTCTCCTTCTGTATTTGCAGGCCCTGTTTCTGCTCAACAACCAGATATCAAAAATTCACCCAAAGGCCTTTCGCAACATGGACAAACTCAAGATTCTCCACCTGTCATACAACTTGCTGACACAAGTCCCCGAGAATCTTCCCAAGAATATTCAGGCATTGCGACTGCATGACAACAAGATCAGCAGACTTCCGAAAGGAGCATTTAGGGGAATGCAAAGCTTAAATGTTTTAGGTAGGTCTCCTAAGTGATGTTCTTAAATAAACACGGTCAGAGTCATGCTTAAGTAGTTAGTACACTTGCTTCAACAAGTTGAGCTGTATGACTTGCATCATTTCCCGATTCCATTCCCCTGTTCTCTCCATCATGACCTCATTAAACCTTGTTATATAATCAGATACATGATCTTACACTATTTGTATCTGACACAACAAGCTCACTTCAATCAACTGACCTCCATGGTTCTCAGGTTATGTACAGTTAAAAAAAAACTCTGCCTCCATAGTGTCTATATTAAGATCTGCATTTACAGATTTAATCTCAATAAATTTGGCAGAAACAACTGAGAATTATGTTGATACTGTGGTGTTGTAGTTAGAAATGGGGCTGGCAACCAAAAGGTTGCTGGTTCAAACCCAACCAGGTGTGATCCATGAGTCTTTGTATCACATTTTTCTGCCAAATGCATATATGTAAATGAATGCTTATTTAGAAGGAAAAAAACAAGATGTTCCCTTTTCTTGCATCTCTAGAACTGAGTGCAAATCCAATTGCAAACAACGGGATTGAAGCCGGAGCTTTTGACGACATGGCGACTCTCTACTTGAGAATAGCTGAAGCAAAGCTTACAGCTGTTCCTAAAGGTAAGAATTATAATTTGTTTTAAGAAAGTCAAGAGTATATCACACCTGAAAGAAAGTCTAAAAGATGACGTGGGTCTCGAAAGACAAAGTGCTTACAAATTTGACTAAGCACATAAGTCTAATAATATAGATTTTTATTCATCTAAATACCACAGATCTCCCATCTTCCCTTAACGAACTTCACTTGGACTACAACAAGATCGCCAAAGTGGAGTCAGAGGATTTTTTGAGATTAAAAAGTCTACAGAGGTAAGGTAAACAACTCCCTCGTGTGGATGAAAACAGAACACAACATTAACTTGTCTTTCACAGGTTGTGGCTTGACTTCAATCAAATCAAGTATGTGGAGAACGGAAGTTTCGCTGGCATTCCCAAAGTCAGAGAAATTCATTTGGACAACAATAAACTGAAGAAAGTTCCTCCAGGCTTAAACAACCTGAAATATTTGCAGGTAAAACACAAATACACATGCAATAAAACATGTATAAGACATGATGTGTACAGAGATCTGATCCACTTTTTTTCTTCTTTTAGGTGATGTACTTACACTCCAACAGCATCACTTACGTTGGAGTAAATGACTTTTGCCCTTCGAAAACCCGGGTTAAGAAAGTCCTCTACACTAGGATCAGTTTATATGCAAACCCAGTGAAATACTGGGAGATTCAGCCACCCACTTTTCGGTGCGTATCCAGCCACAACTCGGTGCAACTGGGTAACAACAGAAAGTGAGCGAAACGGTACCAACGAATACCATCTTGCCACTGGAGGGCAGAATTATAGTCATGAACTTCATTCTAATTTTATAAATTACCATTTCATGTCCTCATGGTGATGTACAGAACATAACTTATCCAAAATCCAAGAGCATCCGCAGAGGCTACAGACTCAGTACTTGAATTTAGAGAGGATTTCGAAGACTTTGAATTCCAGTAAAGATAGAATCAACTACAATGTGTGCAATAGTTACATAGGTTTTCATAGTTAATGTTTACATTGAAATCTTTTCGACTTTATAAAAGCCAGAGAACAGTTTTTTGAGATCAGGTGCTAAGTAAATTTGTCCCTTGTGTATTGAAGGTCAACAAATAAGTTTTAGCTAAAAAGGAACGACTGTCTAGACTCAAAGAAAAATTAATAAAATTCACAAGGCCAGTTCGTTCATTGTTCTACTTGTATTTTAGAGAATGGGCATTACTCATTGGTGCTTATTAATCGTTTTAGTGATAACAAAAAATTATATTGCATGCTAAATTTTCATTATATAACGTTTTATTCATTGCCATTGCCATTGGACTAGGACATTCTTGTCAGGTCACAGAAATACTGAAAATTTGATCTGTATGGACCACCTGGTTGGTTGCAGTTTACACAACAGTTAACTGTAATTGCAACCAGTGTTTTCTCAGTCAGCGGTGCTGTGTTATTCGTTTCCAATTCAGATATTGTTGTTTCTTTAGAAAAATAAAGAAAAATGAAAGAGTAAATCTCGTTGGATTAAGAATGTGTACATCTGTCCTGCAATAAAACAAATTACCAGCAGATGGAGACTTCAGTGTAGGATTGGACCTGTTCTTCAGGACATAAGTACAGTAGTTGCTATCCATGCAGATAGAGGATTTTGTGTTTAATAGGCAATGGTCATGTTTTTTTTTTTTTTAAATCAGGTGAATTCATTATAACAGTATTGTATGCCATTCAAATAAATTTGAACTTTCCAAGTAACAGCCATTCCAAAGCATATTCTTGCACACTGAAAACTTTTTCCCCATTTTTTGTTAACTGAATGCTGCTTTACTGCTATTTTACTACTTTTTACAAGATATACTCATCCAATTCGGGTTCAATTCTCAATACCAGCAGGAAATGACTGAGGCGTCAATCAAAAATTACTGCCCACTGCTCCAGGTGTGTGTGTCCACGGTTTGCAGTGTTTGTGTCTGTTACCTACTCACTACTTCTAATGTCTGTGCACTAACTTGTAAATGCAATGTAAACGCAGAGGACAAATTCCAAGTATGGGTTACCATACTTGGCCGTCACTTTCACTTCACTTTTTCCCCATTTTTGATTGCAGCTTGGCTTCGCATAGAATGTATATACACTTTTATCAGACTACAATTGGACTCTGGTTTGTGCATGGCTCCAAAAGACAAAGAGGATGCGCAGCAAATGCAACCCAAGTGGTAGTATCCTACCACTCCGTATCAGTTATTCTAAAGCGGTAGCTTGATTACACAAAAATCCACTGTAGCTCAATTGTAAATGTACAACTCACTCATAAAGACAGTCACTTGCTGCCACCTACTGGTGTAACTGTGTAAAACAAATCCCCACCTCTGATGCACAGACAAGTGGAGCGATAAAGTAATTTTACAAAATGTATATTATTTAATATGTATTGTAAAATTTGTGGATAGTGGGTTTCATTGTTTACAACAGCAAAACAGCTAGATTTCAACCAATCAGCTCATTTTGTGTCCCTGTAATATAATTTGGGTCTGAACGGGTTAAATGGGGGAAAAAACAACACCGAGGGGTGGTGGCTAGAGAGAGAGGCTCTGCTCAGGAAACATATGGAACAAATCTTCAGGTTGGCCTGATCTGCTTCTGCCACGTCTTGCATACCGGCGTCTCCAAAAAACTCACAACAGGTTTGGATCATTTAGGATCTTTGAGCCCCAGAAAACACCTGAGGGATTCGGACACAGAAATAAAATTGTTTAAAGATACACCAATACGTTTCCTTCTCATATTCAGTGTAAACGCTTATATTTGAACAATCCTGCACAGTATTATTTCCACTTGTATGACGAATCAATCTTTATTAAATATCTGAAATGACCAGGTATTAATGTACCTTTATGCGTCTGGTTAATTTCAGGGGTTTTTTAGCCATTAAATGGCCTTCGGGTCTCTTGGATCACAAACAGAACATAAGGTTTAACTCTTGCAAATCCAAATAAGTAAACGTGTGTCAAATTTGAGAGCAGAGCTATGAAGAACTGATTCTAGGTCTAGTTTAAATCTTCCTTGCACAGCACACACCTCATAATTTTCCCCATCCAATTTCCCTCCAAAGTAAATACCTTTGAACTAAGACAGAAAACAACCACCCAGCTTGTTTTTATCAGCTCCTTTCAAGAGAGCCACCAGACCCCCTTCCCTTCCCGGAACAGTTTCAATAAAGTCTCTAAAACACTGTTTTGTTCAGACACACGTTTGTGGATTCAATTTTTTTTTTTTTTAAGATTAAAATTGTAGACCAATGGAGTTTACACTTTTGTGTTGGTCAACAGTTAAACCTTTATTTAACTGGAAAAACTATTTCATATTCACAATGTCAAACCTAAGACAATAAACACAGTCTTTCTTCACTCCCCTAACTGTATAAGCTTACTTTGAATATAAATAATTGGTCATCTAATTGGTCTTTAAGAAGCACAATAAACTAACTGTCATCATGATAAATGAGTATAGAAGCATATCGCATTCAAAATTCAAATGGGACTACAAACGTCCATTCGTGTTTCCCAGTTGTGAAAGCACAAAGTGTGAGAATTAAAATGCAAAGCATATGGGCATTTGCATGTTCCCCAGAAGCGATGGTCCTCTTAATGTTAATATTATTAAAGAGCATTGCTCATGTGCAGATTGCATGCAACTGCTCATCTTTCCCAAGCCTAAATATTATTGTAACGTCAAATATCCATCACAAAAAAACCAGGCTGAAGTTTATCAAAGACCAAAAAATACGGCTTGCCAAGTTTTCACCCCCTTCCTTACAAAAAAATGCCCCAAAAGAACCTCTTGGGATCACAATCTTGACGGGGTTTTTTTCTCAACCCGCAGTAGCGTTCATGCTGCGGAGACTTCTCAGCGTCTGCCATGTGGGCAGCAGCAAAAACAAATCTTCCAGTTGACAGAATGAGTGCTGAGGGGTCTGTCTAGCCAACTCTGAAAAAAACTGAAAAACAAAAAAAAGGACACTCTGTAGACGGGTCATGAGAGACCGTCTGTGGTTTTACTCTGATACAGTACAAGCACTGGAAAAAGGCCTCCATATAGTGAGCTAGAAATGTCTAAACCAATTAAATTGAACCCACTTAATTGTTGCAATGCATTTTAGGCATTTAAATTTGCCAACTGTAATCTTCCTTCTCACTAAACTAAACTTTGGATGAACACTGGCTGAAGTTTTGTTTTAATTTACTGTACATATCTAGAATAGTATACATTTAATTCTAATAAAATATAATATAGGCCTAATAAAAATATGAGTAGTATTTTATTAGTATATAGTGTTAGGGAATTTACAGTTAAAGACCCAAGGACCAGACATGATTTATTAACACCAAGAGTTAGAAGTGCAGTCAATTTAAGACAAGAGTCAGAATTATAATAAAGAAAAATTTGACGGAAGATAGTTAGCGGTTTCATCAGACAGAAGTCAGCTTCACCAAGGTGTAAGCTACGTCATTACTTCAGGTTGAATGATTCTGATTGGCTAAGAAATAGATAAACATAGTAAATGTCCACACATGGACTGATAGGCAGTAGCACATCTCCAGTCTGTACGGCTGCCACCAGGACCCTGAGTTAGTTACGAGTGGCCCTCCGAGGTCACAAGACTGTGCGTCTAGGCGCCAGCATGTCCAAGAAAACAAGTCAGTCAATCTCCAATAATGCCACTTAACCTGTTCCTTAACCTTTAACCAAGAATGCTAACACACACACACAGACACACACACACACAGCTTCTTCAAGGTTGGATTTGGTCGGGCTCTAACGATAAACAGGAGACTCTTCCCAAAACATCCAGATAACAAGTTCTTTCTCTCAATGAGAGGACACTGTAATATGGAACAGTAAATTAAATGCTTTAACTAAAGAAATGGTCACCTAAACTGTTGGTGCCAATGACCCTTGTGACCTATAGTCTTCATGGTGAGCTAGAAGAACAGATAGATGTTTTAACATATGTTGAAGACCTTTCTCAAACAAAACGAGTCCATATTTCATTTTTTTTCTGGAAGCCGGGCTAAAGAATCCACTCCCTTCAATAGCTTTAAATCTTTTTGCATAACATTAGCTGCACTAGTGCAACACCTGTTATGAGTCTGGCCTTAATTTTGTGGGTTAAATTTTTTACTGTCCACATACAATAATGTGGACTGGATACTAGGCCATTCCTTCCAGAACTATGTCTGGAAACTTCAACCTCACCTCAACTCAACAAAAGGGGAAAAGAAGAATCAGATGAGACCACGAGGCTTTACTGAGGTCACCGAACACATGCAACCAAACGCTTCCAGAATCATTTCCACGGAAAAGAGGCAGATCACAATCTCTCCCAAAACGGCTAATGCTGCTGTGGGGGAAACCACAGAAGTAATCTTTCACGCTCGTCCCAGGAGAAAAAACATTTCCCTGCTTTAGGCAACATCGTCCAAGCTGAAGGGGCTGCTGTGTTTCATCTTGGGCACTCGGTGTTCACGATTTCACTCGGCCTCCCACAGAGAGAAAAACGACCCCACAGGTATGATATCATGATTTTAAAGATAGTACAATATATACTGCTTCGTAATGAAATCATTTTGTACTAATTTGTGTGAGATTTTTTGCAAGCATATACATTATTCACATTGATGTCTCCAAAAATAACTGCTTTGAGCATGACAATAAAAAGAGGTATATTCCTATTCCTCTTACATTTTAGCAACCCACATGCAAAAGTCAGGTCACAAGACTTAATGGCAATGCTTCTAAAACCTTTTTATATATAAAATTTAGTATCCGCAGTTAAGGAATTATACACAGGAGAACTGATATTTTCTGAATTTTAAAAATGTGCTTATCAAGACAAACAAGTTAAAGGGCCAATTCAAATTTAAACATTCCTCCACATGCGGTTTGAATCAACTATGAAAAATATTTCTATGATTGATTAATGAAAAAGAGCTTCAAATTTACAGAATAAGTCATTATTTAACTGAGCAACATTAAAATCATAGCCAACATACCAACACGTCAAAGTTCTGCAGGAGACAAGAAAATGACTTGAGAGAGACTGTTGTACTGAGCAGTTACAGTAGTTAAATTAGATTAACTACTCGCTGTATTTTTTGGATCACTTTATCTAGCTGCTTTGCCAGCTCATATTAGTACTATGACCAAACTAGATATTTTTAGTGTAGGAGAATATTACACCAAATATAAACAAAAATCCAAGAAGAGTTCTTTCCTAAATTACAAGGGAGTGTTTGCTTTTCCAAAATGGTTGTGTTTAGAAGTTTAAAAAACAACAACATAAGTACCAATTAATACTAGGTCAGTCAACAACTGAGTCATAGGCTTTACCTTCAACAAGCACAGTAAAACCCCTGCTGAGATAATTCATCCCAGACATCACAACAGAAGAGAACACTAAACAAATATCAACATTTACAGAAAAATGTCATATTGCCCAAAGTATGTGCAATTAGGGGTGTTTGTTTGTTCTGGAAAAGTACCAAACCGCTTTAAGAAGATCAAAAAAAGTGAATAAAAACCCAGTTCTTGTATAACTCTGTCTCAAACTCTCATTGTGGTCTATTTTATGTGTCACTTTCTATTCACACTGTTTTTTGTGGAACGTAGCACACTTAAATATTATTGTAAGATATTATTGATGATGATCATTATTATACTGATTATTTCAGTACAATCAAAGTCCTAATAACCTTTTTCTAATTTTCAAAATACACTTCTTTTTTTGTGACCGTTCCAAACAGATAGCAGGGAAAAGCAAACTAAACCATGACATCGTCACGGATCTTGAAAATACTATGTCTGCATTTGCTCTCTGGAGCTCTGGTACTTTCTCAAGAGCTTGACTATATCGATTACGACATAGATGACAACTCCTCGCCCGAAGTTCCTCAACAATCTGTAACTCAACAACCGGATTACGATGCCCAAATAATGTATTCGTACGAATGTGCCAGTGAGTGTTTCTGCTCCTCATCCTATCCATTTGCCATGTATTGCGACCAGCGAAAACTCAAGGCAATTCCCAACATCCCAAGACACGTCCGCCACTTGTACATTCAGCATAACGACATAGAAGAAATAACTTCAAAGCCTTTCATTAATGCCACGTCCCTGAGGGAAATCAACCTCAGCTACAATAAGCTCCAGTCATCTAAGGTGGATAAAGATGTCTTCAGTATACTCAAAGAACTCATTCAGTTACACCTTGAGCATAATAATCTGGAAGACGTTCCTTCTCCTTTGCCAAAAGCTCTTAAAAGACTTAATTTGGGCTTCAATAAAATTTCAAAGATACCGGCTGAAGCTACACGAGAGCTTACAAAACTTACAGTGCTGGATTTGTGCAGCAACAGACTAACAGATGCAGGTATTAAAGGAAAGATCCTATCTGGCATGAAGAGCCTCTTGCAAATCAACATGTGCAACAATAAGCTCAAGTCCATGCCAACAGACCTTCCAGAATCGATTCAGCAGATATCGCTGGAAAACAACTTAATATCCACCATACCCGAGGGCTACTTTAAGAAGACTCCCAATCTCTTGTCCCTACGCATGTCACACAATAAACTCAAATCCGTTGCATACATTGCCTTCAACTTGTCCAAACTGATGGAGCTCCATTTGGGCCATAACCAGCTCTCCAAACCGTTTTTTGTTCCCAGGACCTTGGAACATCTGTATCTAAATCACAATGACTTTAAAGGTAGGTTCAAATCTAAAGGTACAAATGTAGAATAAAGCATGCTTACTTTATTTAAACAACAACAAAAAAAAAAGCTATTCAAAAAACACATTAGAAATTGATTGAACTGCTCCACTGCAGTGTTCTCCAACCCTTTATCAAATATCAATCAAATAACGACATATGCTAAAATTACTTGGTCTCTTTGCAGATCTGAATGTCTCTCTAATGTGTCCATCACTGGACCTTGGCAACCCTAACATGCTGACCTTCATGCGGCTCGACAACAATAAGCTAAGAGGACCATTGGACTACTATACTTACAGATGTTTCCCAAGGCTGATGATGATATTTTACGGAAACCAAAGGAAGGATGATGAAGATGACTCTGAACCCCAAAAATATGAAAAACCAAAAAGGCCTGGGGCAACAAGGCTATCGACATAGATTTTTGAGATGCGTCATACATAGTTCAACAAACCAAACTATTCATTATTCAAAGTATAAGAATAAAACAGGATTTATGATTTAGATATTATTAAACATACGTATATTAGTAACTTTGAATATTACATTCCTTGCTGCTTGAACGTTCTATTTGATTTTCTGTATGCATGTGTATGCTCTGATGCATCTTAATCAGCATAAAATGTGTCCAAAATCGTAATTGCTATGTACAGAAAGTTCTGATTCAAAGTTTGCTTTGTTTTGCACAATGTCACTTTTCTCTCCATTAATACAGTAAAAAGCATGTATCTACATTAGTACATTGCGCTGTAATGCATGTAAATATAATAAACAACAAAGCTAGTCTTTTTCTGATGAAATTACTGTAAGATGCTTTTGAAGCTGAAAAGGGTAGGATCCAGCATGAAGCAAAAAGCAACAAAAAAGGAAAACAATACAGATCAGATGCATTTAAAATAATTGTACACAATAATTATTACAAAAACCCAAATTTCACTGTTTTTCGACCCTGGCACAAAATGACCAGCATTGACCAAACATAATTTCACTAATCATATCATCAGCTCATGGGAAAGTGTGAACATGAACTAGTCTAGTAAAATCACTCCATCATTCTGACTGGATTATAAGAGCAGACTGATTGGATTACCATTAGTCAGGATTTGGCCCAGAAGCTGATATCCAGTATGCCCGAGCGAATTGCAGAGGTTATGAAGAAGAAGAGTCAACACAGTAAATATTGACTATATGCATATATTTAATGTTTTTGCCAATAAAAGCCTTTAAACTTATGAAATGCTTATCATTGTTTTCCAGCATACCATAAGATGCGTCTACATGGACCCTATTAATCCGTTTGTTACCGGATTAGTAGCACAGTCGGAATAAAAAAAAGTCACATGTAACCACGTCAATAGGAATGAATTGGCTAAATCCAATTTAAATTTCATTCAGTTTGAAAGGGGTGGTAACATACTGTAGATTGAAAACTGAAACTGGAAAGTTTGGTGCATGTGCAATGGCGTAGAAATGCCGCAATGGCGTATGACGCACAGACTGAGCTGTTGTTGTTAAAGTGTCATGACTGTAGTGTCATTTTAAATTCTCCTTTCACTCATCGTCTGTGAAGTGGTGCAGTACAACGTTCTACCAGTCCTTGCTTCGGACTCTCATCCACAGATGCCTTGTTTTGGCCGTGGAAACAGGCTTTTTACTGCTTGATAAATATAAGCAGCACAGCACAAAGCTTCATGTACCTGTTGTCTCCAAATCAGGACCCGTAATATATAATTAAGTCTGTTTTTTAAAGGTACACTGTGTAGTTTAAATATTTTATTAGCTAAAATCAATGTCTTTATTCATAAATATGTCCTCATTGGTGTAAAATTACCTCTGCCAATGATCTGACTTATCCTCGTAAGTGAAGAATTTCTTATCTTTATTTACTTTGGATGGGTAAGTCCAAGGAGGCTTCCATGTCGTTCTACCATTTTGAAAAACTATAATAGCAGAGAGGGACAAAAAGCACTAGCCTACCTCAACACGTTTCCACAACGCGTTTTCGTTCAGAGCCAGCGTCACGTGACTGAAACCAGCTGAAACGGACAAGGAGATCAGTGAGAGGCGCTTGTCACTGCCCTGGCAAATTTGAAAGGCTGCACTGCACGGTAGTTCATAATGCAGCATCATACTTATGCCGAGCCACAGGAGAAGGAATCCTTGTCGCCAAAAAAGCAAAACATTTAATTTAAAAGGAAACGTGACCGGCGAAACCTCATCACCCGAAAGAAAACTCGATGAAGTGCTATTGGAAGACATGTTGTCATAGCTTCTTGGTACATAACTGTTACTGTAGTTGCAACACGCATTTGAAAAAGCGAGGTGCTAGAAAGCACTATTCGTTTGAATGCAAAATGCAATTTCACCGCTAGATGGGAGAAATTCCTACACAGTGTACCTTTAAGGGCGCTTTCACACTAGCACTTTTGGTGTGCACCCGGGTTCGAATGACGTCAGAGTTCGGTTCGTTTGGATGATGTGAACGCTGTCTTCCGAACTCGGGTGCGCACACGCGAACCGTACTCGAGTCCGATTAAAAAGGTGGTCTGGGGTACGGTTCATGTGAACTCGGGTACGGTTCGGTGCTGATATGAACGCAATCGAACCAAACCGCGGAAGTGAACCGCTATTGATGACGTATAAATTGTCTACGGCGGACAGCTGTCTAAAACGTTTTCAGAATTTTTGCGGCAGACAGACGCAAGTGTGTTTCTGTATGTCTATGTTGAAAACAAAACCAAAGGTTAAAAAAAAGAACAAATGTCAACCGAGCAAGTCTATCCATTTGGGCGCCTTTTCATTCGCGGTTACCAAGCAACAGCATTACGCCAGCTGCAGCCTGATGACGCAAGCGTACCGTGGTTCGGATAGAAGTAATATAATGTGAACACAGTCCATCGGGGGCAGGGGGAGGGGGGAGCAATCGAACTCGGGTTCGGAACAGGCAATCGAACCAAGTGTGAAAGCGCCCTAAAACAAAGAAAAGAAGCAATGGTAGGAGGATGCTAGTATGTGCAGACAGTGGGAAACTCGTGTATATTCAAGCAGTGTGTGCATGTCAAAAGATCAATTCCAATTTGAAGTTGGTGACAAATGCACAAATCAACCCGATCACCTCAGCATTCATGTAAACACTGTGTTCAGATTCATTAATCAGAATGATTTCATTCTGATTGAAACAAAGATTGTCCATGTAAACATAGCTATAGAAGCATGTGAATAAATAATCTATAAATAATGAAGCAGCAAACTTTTTGCAACTGCCAATACTTTTAGCCTCACCTGTAAGGCCATTTTTGGGAGCTATACTTTAAAGTCTTGCCAGATGGTGGCATTTATTGGTAGATGATAGATATTAAAAAACAATAACTGATTAAGAGTAAATATCAAAAATTATTATTAATCAAAATCATTGGTCAATCTTTACTAATTATACAGAGCTTCCATGACCGACTACTGTTCACAACTCACTGACCAATCAATAATGAAAACATGTAGTTTTGCACATTCTTACACTCCAGTTCTTAGTGTGGAGGGGTAACGTTTAAATATTTTGAATCATGTGGTGAAAAAACCACCCTGACGGAGAAATGTACCACAGAGGATCAGCACTGAGAAAACATTTCTAAGTATATGGCCCTTTTTCCCCGTACAGTAAACTTTTACAGGTTGGTATAATTGCTAACACACCTGTCATGTAATTCCTTCTCAATTTCCATCTCTTTCTCTCAATTTCCATATATGTTTATTTCGAAGGGCCGAGGCGCCTTTCGTCTTGTCTTAGGGTGTAAAACAGTCACATGTTTCCTATTAAACATGTTTTTCTTCACCTTGATCTTCAAGTGTCTGTTTTATAGAGGAGCTTTGTTTCTCTAATCTATTTTATGTTTTTAATTAAATGTATTTAGGCAAACCTGTAAACTACACAAAACAGACTGAAAATGTTTAATCACAGTTGAGACGCACAGCAGATCAATCCTAAAGTTCCTCTATTGTCTTGTTGCAAATTCCTGCAAATCTAATTAAGACAAATTGACTGTAAAATGCTATCGAAACTCGACATGTCTTAAGATCCCATATCAAGCAAAATAAAAATTAACAATGTAGCAAAGTTATTGAGAATGCACAACTATAACTATCAAAGAATTTGGAAATTTAGAATTGATCTATCCTAATGTCCTGACACATTTTTGTGTTAGCATTATCCTCCCATTTTCTTGCTTCTCTAAGAAATGTAAAGATTAATTAAGTACAGAGCTAAGAAGAGCCAAACCAGCCTCAATATTACTAATTACAAAGCTACAAATCTCCAAAGTAAAAACTAACATTCCTTTTCATTGCCTTCTGCTTTTTCCAGCAGACCACAAACATGGCCAAGCCCTGCAGGCGACACAGTGGTCCGATCAGCACAGATGGGAATGCGAAGGGTTAAGGTCTGTTCCATAAACTCCCACTTAAGGATCTCCTCTGGCAGCCTGTGGTGGGGCTTAAAATCCTGATTTGACAGATCACATTTTACTCACAGGCACCAAGAAAATAGCCAAACACTGCCTGCACTGCGCTTCTGCTCTTTAACGTGGCAGAACACATCCCAGTCTTCAGATACAATGGGGACAAGGCTGAGAATGCTCATTTCAGCAGTCATATTGGCATCATGGGTGCTCTCAGCATCTGGTGCACACTACCACAATCACAGGCATCACAGGCTGGAGGATGTAGCACTTACTGAGGGAATCGATGTAAGAGCACAGAGGAATAAGGTAAACTGTGTGTTTTTATTTTATGATTAATCGTTATGTTCTGCATAGGCTGACAGAACAGAATATTTAAAGATGTGTTTGCTTTTGTCTACTGCTTGTCCACTTTATTATGCATTTTATTTGTTTAGTTTGCTCATTCCCACTGAATTATTATACATTTAAGTCATATAGCACACATTAAATGTAATGCAATATATTAAATATAAACTAATATAAATTAATAATATAATTAAATATTAGCTACAATAAATGTTTCACCTATAATAAATGTTTTAAGCTGCCCAATATATTTATACAACTGATTAATAGATCACTGTATATATACACACATTCTTGAGCTATATATGAAAATGAGAACATAAAATAAATATAACATGATATAAATAAAAAATGAATATATAAAACACTATTTAAACTAACCAATATATTTATACAACAGAGCACTAATTAAGATTATTAATGAATTTACAGCACTTATCAAAAATCAATTATTATTTTTGCTTTAATTAATATTCTATGTAACTAACAATTTAAAATGACACTTTTATTCACCTTTCCATTAAGCTAAGTCACTTAAAAAAATATATATATATATATTTAGATTAACTAACTTATACCACACATTTACATGGATTCATCTGTTAAATTTCCACCATTAAGTCAGATTACTTCCATACACTGATGGTTTTGAAACCAGTCAGTTTTGTTCAAATAAATAAATAAAATGATTAGCTGAGAGTTCGCTCCGAGTCAGAGATGGTCTCAACAGCTGCCCGGCACGGTGTGGAAGCTTTCTGATTAGTCAGCAATCTGTTCTGGAGGAGTTCCTTCAGGCTCAAATTCTCCCACCCACAGCTTCATGCTAACTCATGGGGTCAGACACCGTCAGGGTGATTTAACAGGCGCCCGAGGGCAAACAGGTCCAGACAGACACTCGTATCCAAGATCATCGTCCAAAAAATCCATGAATGTAAAAGGAGAGGTTTACCCAAAATGAAGTTGTCATCATTTACTTATCCTCATGTAGAGCTGCACAGTTAATCGTTAAAAGATCGCAATCTCGATTCAAACACCCATGCGATCTTATTCCTAAATGACAACAATTATTATTATGTCTATTAAACCTTTGACAAGCACAATCAAATCTGCATTTCCGCTGACGCTGACCCAGAGAAAGCAGTTGTCATGTTTAATTATGAAACAGCTTCATAAACAGTCTTTTCAACCACAAAGTATCATTATTTCTGTGTTATAATAATTCAAATGATCACAGAAGAACTGGGATAAAAGTTTATAGTTCGTATATAAACACTGATGTCAACGGTAGCGATCAAAATAGAGTAACTCACCTTTTGAAAGTATGCCTCAAACAAAGATTGTATAAATTACACCGTTACATCAGTGGGTGGCGACAAGTGCGCTTTAAAAAAATTGCCTAACTTTGTCGAGATTCGTTCAAAAACGCTGATTTATCCAATAATGAAACAAGTGAAGTCAAGAGTAAGTCATTGAATCATTCATCAAACCCAATTTTTTAAAAAATAATTAATTCAAGATAAATATTTTTTAAATAGTCTGCAGCAATTAACAAATTACATGTTATTTTGTTTAGTTGTCTTTTCATAATGGTGGGAGAATTTTGATATCTATTAAAAAAATATATATATAAAAAAAATCATGATTCTCAATTTATCCGGAATCATGCAGCTCTACCCTCGTGTTATTAACAACCCATGTGACTGTTTTAGCCAATGAAAGACAAAAGATTACTGATTTTCATGCATTCATAAAAAAACAGGGATTAAAGTTTCCACGATTAAAAAATGGATGCAAATGTGCCTTAAAAGGGCTGTAAAAGTTTTCCATTCATGACGCGCTATATCCCAAGTTTTCTGAAGCTATAGAAGAGTTTTCTGTAGTGGAAAGAACCAAAATCAAGTAATTTTTCACAAAAAATCTTGATATTTGTCCTAGCTGTCTTTGGCACTTGGAAAAGTATCCACGTTTTCGAGGACTCATTGACTCAATAATCTGGTTGCAATGGTTCACTGGAGAAGAATATTGTCAGTAAATAACATAAGCTATCAAAAGGGCTTCAGATGACGTGGAATAAAGTCATATGGACTAACTAGTATAGTTACCCTTCATTGTAACTGAATGCACAGGACTTTCTCCTTTTGTGTTCTACAGAAGAAAGATATACAGGTTTGGAATGATATGACAACAAAACTAATTTTTGAGCAAACTTTTCCTTTAAAATCAAACGCAAAGGCTGGGAAGCTCCTAAAAACATGTATTATCTAAAGACATTAATTACTGCTGTTTAACCTGAATGTGGAATCTGTCAAACAACCAAATGTACCAACCAATAAAGCCATTTTACAGAGAGCGACAGCCGACACCGCAGATGACTCCAGTCCAATGCCGCCTGTGGGAGACCCTTCAGGTAATGAACGACTGAATCCTGGTCAACTGTCTGAAAGGAATGAGTAATGGGCTCTTTTTAAAAAGACCACATGTTGCTCACAAGAGCCCTTAATGTAGGTTTATTTGTTCATGAGCTGTGTCTGTGTGAGTGGGAAGTGGTAAAGGAAAGAAGCAATGTGTGTTTGCCCATCCAGTTTCATTAACTTGCCTGTTTTGAATAAAAACTTGTACATGTTCCAGACCTTCCGACTTGTCTACTGTGTGTGTGTCTAACTGGATCTGTCTACTGTGAGGAGGTCGACCCAGATATGACATCAGTGCCTGCTCTGCCCAAGGAGACAAACTACCTCTACGCTCGGTACAACAAGATAAAAAAGATAACAGCCAAAGATTTCGGAGATATCGGTGAGTTCTTCCTGACTTGACTTGCTGTGGCATTCTCTTTAAAAGCCTTACTAATGGGAGAACAAATACAATTCTTCTGGACAGGATAAGGGATTACCCTCAAGGAGAGCAGGAGACAAACAGCTGCTTTTCAGAAATGAGTCCATTTCATCCAAAAGATTTCCAAAGGGACATGATAAATGAACCGCAATGTGATCGCAAGAGATTGCAAGCTCTTCCGTTGCATAAAGACATCGATCACATTTCTGAACCACAATGTTCTGCAAAGAATGTGTATTGACAAAAACTTGGACATGTGGTAAACTTCTCTGTTTGCAGCAGTGCATCATGGGTATAAAAAAAAGTTAGCTAAAGGGAGCAGTCAGTGTTTAAAGCGCTTTTGGGGACCCCATGCATAAAAGGCTTTCAAAACACTATAATATCAGCCCATAAACCAAAATAACCAGAAAACCACCATTGCTAATCCTGCAATCCTCTATTTCCAAAGTTTTGAAGATAATTTGTTACATATATAGGATAAGCATAGTGGATGCTAATTAAATCCCCATTAATAGGGTGACTTTCCACAGGACAAAAAAAAAAAAAAAAAAAAAAAATTGCAGCAAGTACGCAAAAAGTCTCATTTCCGAGTCAAATTTTCAAGGTGTCTAACGTGATGCTTAACACTCAAGTTATTAATTTAATGCTCTTCTTTCCCTTTCCATTCATCTACTGTAGTGACTCTAAAGAGAATCGACTTCACTGGAAACATCATTTCTGAGATTGAAGATGGTGCGTTTGCTAAGCTCAGCATGCTTGAAGAACTCTCGCTGGGCGAAAACCAGCTGGTAAAGCTACCAATGCTACCAACAAAATTAATCTCATTTAACGCTAATCACAACAAGCTGAGAACCAAAGGAATCAAGGCAAATGCTTTCAAGGTAAAGAGCCCCGAATTACATAAGCCTATTTCAATTACATGTTCAACATTGTTCCAAACTACCCAGTAAACAACCTGTTTGAAAACTACCAACATACAACCTTTTGTTTTTGTGTTTGCCACTTTTCTAAATATTCTGAAATGTCTTCCTTAAAGGGATAAACTAAAAAAAAAAAAAAGTTACTTGGAGCAAGACAAAAACAGCCATATCTGTTAGTTTTACCATTTTGCACTCAACCACTAAACAAAACAATTGATCTTCTTTGCTTCCAGAAATTAAACAAATTAATAAATCTGTATCTTGCTCACAACGAACTGGAGGCCGTTCCTCTCGTTCCAGAGACTGTCCGCACACTTCACCTTCAGGTAATAAAGTTTAACATGTTTTGCATGCTAACAAGTCTTCTGCACACAAATCATAAAAACAATTTTTGTTTTGTTCAAAAATTACAAAACGTAAATATATAAAAAAAAAAACACAATGTCTTGAAAGAACTGTTGCCTTTTCTGTTGCTTTGTTTACAGAACAATAACATTACATCTGTGACTGTGGACACCTTCTGCAAAGCTAACGACACTTACTACATCCGCCCCAACATGAACGAGATCCGTATGGATGGAAATCCTGTCATCCTCAGCCAGTACCCCAACAGTTTCATATGCCTGCAGTCTCTGCCAATTGGGCGATACCAATGAAAACCGAATCAAAGGTACAACGCTGCGAGAAGTCCTTGGATAGCCAATGATGATGACTAAAACCGAGAAGGAAAAGTCATTCAATCTCCTGGTGCCTGTGCACAATTGAGTGTACAAAAGGTTAATACCATGAGAATCTGTACTATATATCTAATTATGTAACAGCTGCCCAAACACTTAAGATTTCCTCTTGATATTGACTTTGTAGATGAACCTGAAACTCAAGTCTTTGAAAGAATAACTTTATATCCCTTGTAAATAACCACTGGAGGAGGCTACTGCTTAGTAAAATGTGAGATCATGAAAAGCAGCAGTCAAGCTTCTAGTATTCCTCAGAACTCTGTGAATTTCTGACACTTTCTAGTACTGTTAAAAAGTCTTACTTTGGCTGAAATTAAGATGCCTGCTAAGTTAATTAGGAGGCGAGGAACCCATACCAAGTTCCAAGACGCTGGTCTTTCTCAACTGACCTTTTCATTTATTGTTTGGATATTATTTATATGCTAAATTTGTAATTACTACCTATGTGTGAATTAAACATGAATAGACTGTACAGTAAAACATTGTATGAAATCAACATATGTTCACTTTAGTTGTTCAAATACACTTTTTTTCTAAAAACTTGTGACTAGTTTGCTTTAATCTTTTATAACAGATAAGCCAGACTGCAGTTAAAGCAAAAAAATGTGCAGCTCAAAAAAACTGTCTGTGAACTTCAAACCAATCAAACCCAAAGATTGTGCACACAGAAAGCTCTGGAAAAAGTGGGGTAATATTGTTCCATTTTACTTGCCAAATTGGCAGCCATTATAGCACAATGGTCCCAGCAAATAATGGAATGTTTTTCATACTGCCTCAGAGGCTTCATTCCCAAACTTTCACTGCCATCGAGTCTTGGAATTTGTTCCCAATCTGGCATTCAGCAATCTCAGCAATTTTTATCATTAAGAAAGTCTTATGAGATATACCTATACACATTAGAGACAGCAAAGTACAAAAGAAAGCATCACAAGAAAAGTAATAAAAGTGGAGAACTTTGTTATTCCAGGTACAATCTTTGATATATTTTCCTCAAAGGATGTAAATAAATCTAAGAAATCAGGTAATTGTATTGTATAGTTATTGATGCAAATAATCATATTCTTTCTATAACTTAATATATAATTATTATCTATACCCAGGGTTCCTATACATTTTCCCTTGTGAAATTCAGCATTATATTTGGTATATAGTACAGTAATCTGTAAATATAATTTTTTCCCCCTGTTTTTGTCATTGGTTTTCTCTAAGTGATAACATGTGCTTACATTATGAAAATAAACCTAAAACACTTTATAACCTGCATATAATGACCTCTGATACATCAGTTATGGTAAAGGCAAACAGTTTTGCGTAATGAAAATGTGTACCTTGAATTCATTCAGTCGTGTTTGACAATCACTAAAGGATTGCTAAACTTTTGCTACGAAAACACTCTGCATTTTGCATACATACATTTTTAGAAATTTTAATTTTATATTTTTGAAAAAAAAAAGAATAGAGGCTATAGTTGAAACACAACTATTTTTCTATACTGTTTTCTTTTTTCCATATTTATCCAGACCTTGAAATTACTCAAATCAAATTCCATACTTTTCCAAACTGCGTAGGAACCCTGTCTGCAATTACAGTGTAGTACAAAAAAATGTTAAATGCTTAAATTTAATACAAACTTTTATTAATACAAATTATATTATCTGCATAACAACACCAAAAGTCTGAATACTATGCTGCAATCAATCGGAAAATTGACCCCACAACCAGATAAATTTAAATTGAGTTTCCTTTCGACAAGTTTGTGTAACTGTCACTGGAGTTTTTAATTACTTTCATGATCAAACATTGCTTTCATTTCTCAGTACTCAAGTATTGGTGTCTATCCCTAGTTGATTGAGCAACTTAGTCACTGCTTCTATTGCTGGTTACCTTAAAGTGCTGAAACGTTTGACGCCTTTCCTCACATCTCTCAGAGAACGTCCTCAAGGTCCTGAAGAACAAGAGAAGATCTTTTGTGTCCTCCACTCTGCAAACAAGACAGTATTGTAACATTAACACCCCAGAATGCCCAACATTGTAATGCTCACTTTGGTAAATTATACATTCTAATTAAAGATTCAAACTATTTGATGAACAACTTGACAGGAAAAAGACCGCCTTGATGTAAAGTTCAGCATACAATATAGAAGGATAAACTGTGTATTTGTGTTTAATCCCCTTCACAGGATGACGTTACGAGACATTTTGAGATTTTCCATAGATTTACCAGGGGCCCAAAAACTGTGGCACAGGACACAACTTTCCATGACTCTCGAGTCTTGTCTGTGAAAAGCTGATGTTGTAATAAGTGATGGAAAAATGGTAAGTCTCTCAAAACTAAATGGATCCACTCCAAGAGTAAAAGACAGCAGCTTAATGGCAAGAGTTAGAGAAAAAGCTCCCTGAGAATATCTAAAAACCAGACAAATAATGTACGCCTTACACTTTTTGGATCTGGGTGGTTAGCTAAAAGTTTATAAACATTAATCAGACAACTGGTTTGATTGACATCTAACAATGGTCAAAAGAAACCACAGACGAATCACCCTCGCCAGCAGATCTCATGTTGTACCATGGCCAATTTCCATAATATGCGATTTCAGATTTGTTGATTGGGGACCTTGAATCTGAAAAAGTAATTTTTAAGCTTTCCTAGAATGCTAACCTTTTAAGTTCGACAGACTAAACATACCGAATGCCAGAATCACTCTACAGACCAATTAACGGCAAATCAATGTTTGGCTCCTTTGGATAATTTCCATAAAGTTGTCCCTTTAGTTTTTCTAATTTTCCTGCCAAGGCCCTTTGCCATGAAATCTTGTACTAAGTACAAGAATAGGTAACACATTAGTAGTATAGGTTCCAAATTAGCAAATTAATAATGTTTATCAGTGAGGTTGTGCTTCATTTCAAACTTCACACTTAACACAGTTGTCAAAAATCAAAACATCAACAACGGAATAAACAACAATAGCAAACACAGCTATAGAGGATACAGTAATGATAATAAAAAAATAAAAAAAAGTTTAAGCGCTCTAAAACCCTCTCCACAGACATGCCTGAATCCACTTATGTACCTGACCACAAGAGTGCTCAAAAATTCTTCTTTAGTTTACATGGGCCATAATGGTTATAAAATGCGTCTTCCTGAGACGCACAGACAGCTCAGACTTATGCGAGAATCATTATCTCCAGTATTTTTCCGACTCTTTCATGCCAGGACAGACTCTCAGACCAGACAATATGATCCAGATGTCCATTCAGCGACCAGGAGGCTGGCTGCACTTTAGAAAAGGACCCAAACAAACCGCCGCCAAAACAGCAGCATTACATCAAACTGTAATTTGACATCTCAGCCAAAAAAAATTAATAATAATAATAAATAAATAAACCATGTGACCAAGTGGAACAACTATAGAAGATCCTATAGTCATGTCTTTAGAAAACAAAACTCTGAAATGGAATCAAATTCATTGGTAATTCAAATGTTTAAGTGTAATGCATTTGTATCAAATAATATTATGAAGATAAAGGGATCTACAGTTGTAACCAGAGGGTTGTTGGTTTAAAAAAAAGGGTTGAATTAACAACTACCAAGTAGCATGAAGCTACAGATAAGACATGAAAGGATAAACTTGTTATTAAAATTGACCACAACCATGAATGTTCCCTGCAGGTTCAAACCTCAGCTCTATTTTCAAGTATTTTCTAAGTATGCTGTACAACACATAATCTAAATAACTTAACCTTTTAATTATGCCAGCTGTATTCTCTGTGAAAGGCTGGATACATCAACATCAAAAGGTGTTACTTTAATGGCAAGTGTTGTGCTGTAATCGTCCAAGTAATAATTGAAGACAGGACTGTACTTCAGACCACAGTGATGTTTAACACTAAAAAACCAACAACAGATAAACCAACTAAATTTACCAAGGACATCAATCACTCTCAGGTCTTTGGTGGAGTTGTCTGTACAGACTGTCCTGCCTCACACAGTCCAGAGGTGGTCCACATGTTCACTTTTTACAGTACACACACTGTGGGGTGCTGCTGGCTGCCGTTGACTTGCTGGTGCCATTTGCTGACAGTTTAATGAGTGGGACATGTTACGGACCGTCAACACAGCACTTTTAAACATTAAATCCACACATCATTATGTTGGGTGCAGCGTTCCTCTGAACTCAAATGACTGAACCTCATTATAGCACCAGCAGAGTAGCCGACTACAGTTTAGATAGAGAGATTACTCCACCAACATAAAAACTAATCCTGCCTTGAAGCTGCCCTGTAGGAGCTTTACCACAAAAATAGAACAACAAAACAAATGAAAAAGGAACAGAAAAGAAGGGAATGGAACAGAACAGAAAATATAATACAGAAGAACGGAATTCAGCAGAGCATAAGAGAAAAGAACATAAAAGAATACAGCAACATATGACTATAGATTAGACAATAGAATATAACAAAGCAGGACGGGAAAAATAAAATACAATAGAACTGAAAAGAGCAGAACAGATCATAACAGAGCATAAAGAGAATAGAACACAACAGAATGCAATAGAACAGAGCAGAAAAGACCAGAACACATCAGAATATAAAAAAATTGAATAGAACTGAAAATAGAACAAAGCAGAAAATGACAAAATACAACAGAATAAAGAGCAGAGAAGAGAATAGAACAGATCAAAACAGAGCAGAAAAAACAACATATTAACAACAGAACAGAATAAATCAAAATAGAGAAAAATAGAATATACTACAATAAAATAAAACAGAACATTAAACATTATATAGAATATAACAAAATAAACAACAGAATAGAATTTAGAAGAATAGAACACAAAGGAATCAGCAGAACACAACCGTACAGAATAGAATGGATTATAACAGAACAAAGAAGAAAGTTCAACAGAACAGAATACAATAAAACAGAACAGAATAAAATTAAATCTTCCATAATGGAAGAAAGATGCAGCTATCACACATACGGACCACATGCCTAATGACCAGTGACGTTTATTTGTTAATTTGGCCTGGACCACGTATAAACAAATCCTTCAGCTGATCCTTCAGGGGTTTATAACAAAAACTCCTCAAACACATAAACAATGTCCTTATTTGTCTAACGATGGAATATCTTTGTGGTTATGTGGCATTTTGCTCGAATGCTGATTCTCAAGAGTACATTGCCATCAGTCAATCTGCCGGAGGCGGGACCAAACCTGATCTTGCAACACTTGTCAATCAGTCCTAAATGACAAAATCAGATCTCTGCAGACCGGTAACTGTCCCGCATTGTGTTAACAACAGCTGGTCAGTGTTCACTCAGCATCCCACTAATGAGCCACCTGGATACATTTATTTCCCTTGTATGGAGTTTTGTTTGGATTTGTATCTTTTTACAAGACTAACATGAAGCAGAACGCTCTTCTAAGATGTCTGGGAATTCACTTGTCTGATGTTTACTTACACTGTAGGTTTTATGTTGTGTAACCTATTATGCAACTTGGATTTTCTCCAAATGGGATTTCTGTTGATTCAATCATGCAAACAAGCATAATCCAACATTGTGTGAAGGGTAAAAATGATCCATGGAATCCGCTTACCTTTAAAAACAAATGTTAAAAATGATTACATTAAGTAAAATACAAACACACCAAAGATATTAAAGGCACAATATGTAGGTTTTGCCGCTAGAGGTTTGCTTATTAAAAGCAATAACAAAAGCGTAGCTTGATGACACCGCGAATGAGCGTGGAATCATGGGAGTTGTCATCATCACCTAAACAGCCGATGTAAACCAATCCGAGTAAAGTTTTATTAATGTTACAAAGGTATGAAGCAGGGCGGGGCAGAGATCCGTGGGAGCGAAACGAATGCTAATGAGACACCAGAGTGACACACTGGTCTCGAGTCCCATGGAGGAGCTCTGGAGCTTTAATTATGCTTATATGCCGCTGACGGCTGCTGCCGCTCCTTTCGTTTAGTTGTTTATGTTTATTTTACAATTAAAGTTAAGTTTAACGCTTGCCGGGTTCCCGTTTCCTTCTTCCCTGAACTTGAAATTCACATTATTTTATTTCACTCCAATAAAACTGACACAATTGCTGAATTTCTACTCATGCAGTCACTTTATTAGACGAATTAAAATTGTGAGGTAACGCAGCGCTGTTTTACTTGGTCAAAACAATCATACTAAAAATACATTTGAGTGTGTTGACAGTTATGTCATGTTACTCACACACTGCAGTAATCTAGATCGATATGACGTCACTGACAGGTGAAGCAATTACAAAGGCCGTTACACTGGTTAAAATTGCGGATATTTTAATCCAAAAATCGTACATACATATTGTGTCTTTAAGCATTTCATAATCATCCCTTTACCTGGACACAAACGCAGAGAAATCTTTAAATTCAACACCATCCACAACAATATTGAGCTCTGTAACTCTCCTGAGAAGAGCATCATCCTCCTGTAAAAAGATACTGAGAGTTAAACAGGATCATAAATAATCTCTTTAGCCGTCACTTGGTCTGCATTTACGCATTTATTCATTTACCTGTCATGAGACTGAAGGCTATTGGGATTTCCGTGACTCTCTCCCGGAAAAATATTTTTTGTTGTGAAGACTGTAACGCGAATCTGCTCTCACATCTTTTAATGCTTTAAACAATGGGTCAAGTTTATTCTCATGGTAAGGATGAAATTTAAATAAAACTTAAATTTTACTGAGACTCATATTTAGTTCAAACACAAATAAAACCACCATCTTCAGAGACACATCTTGATCTTGATCTTCCCACAGGCTGCCACTTTAAAATCACAATTTTTAAGAGTGCCATCAATCACCAACCAACAATTCTGTTCTAAATGATTTAATGCGCCAATGTAAATGTTTGCTGTGCTTCAAAGAGATGTATTTATGCTTATAATGAAGATTTCAGCGAAGCAAGCAAGAAGAACTACTAAAACTTTAAATGCTGAGTCTAATCCATAAGAGACATTTTAAGATCTACTGCATAAATCTCTGATGTTGAAATAAAGCCATGGTCAAAATGGAGGCAAGCTGCCCTCTAGTGTTCAGTAAAAGAAAATAAAAGGTACAGACTTCTAGGGCTGTAATCAACCAAAGAAAATCTTGGTCGACTGAAGTCCTGACATTTTCGACTAAAAATAGACTAAAAATGACGTTAGGAAAAAAAAGGTTAAATTAATTAGCTGCGCACTGTGCACAGAACTTTGGTAGCCTTGTTGTCCGCCTAAATGAATTATAAATAAACATAAAAAACTAGTAGGCTATTTGCAGTATATTAAATCGTTTTTGACCTAATTATTTTGCACTGAAATGAGTCTGACACACGAGTCTGCCGGCTCTGACAGCGTCGCATCACGTGCACCTGCGCAATATCATAGCCTATGATTTCCGAAAATAGTACTATGTTGTCAACAAGTGATATCATCACAAGAACTTTTGAGGAATATGCAACATAATTTAGACAATTGTTTTTGTCATATGTATTATAATAACTGACAGACACTATCATTTCAGCCACTCTGTGCAGCTGAACATAGGAGCTCAGCTTCGCGGCTGAGACATGAATAGACTATTAACTTTTAAAAAAATGCTGCCACACTGCCGATGTCTTTGTTGACATGGTAGAAGAGGACTGACTGACTATACTAAACGCTTACACAATTAAATAAATAATATTCAGCAAACCTTCTAGTAGTCTACTTTCTTCAATCTGTCTCTCTTCTCCAGTGGGTTGGGCTAATCCAAAAGAAGTGAAAACAAGGGGGGTGTTCTGAAGACAGACTGTTACCTGTGAAACAGCGGTGCTCTGAAAACACCCCCATTAGCAATTAGTGCTTTCCACCTGATGAAATGAACACGGCAAAAAATCGACCAATCACAATCAGAATTTTGGTCGAGCCAGAACGTATCGACCAATAATCGACTAATCGACTGGGAGATTACAGCCCGACAGTCTTCATCACTGGTTGTAATAATCTAACCATGAAGTGGATGGAGTTTAAATGTTTGTAGGTGTTATGTGAGAATCTCAGTACTTAGCCACGTTTTCTGAAGAAAAATGTAATGGTCCTTGCCAATACAAAACGTTATGATGCTGATCACTTACCTCACTTTTTTAACAAGCAACATGATTTGAGGCATCATACAGACGTGTGAAATACTTATGATTAGGGGTTTGTTTAAATCTTTAACCATAAGTATGAGCTTTAGGAAGCACCATTAATAATTAGAGAATAATTAACTGACTAACTGAATTAACTGAATTAACAAACAGTAACTGATCGACAGCATTTTAAAATGTACTTTGTAAGTGTTATGGCCAGAGCCTTATTGCAAAAAAAACCTAAAAATATTCATATAAAATATAATTATCACTAAGGATTTTCAAACGGATGGAGGGCTGTGCATGTCTCAAGTCCTAAAGTATGCAATCATTATACACTCATCTGACTGAAGGATTTCAAATTCCCTGCTTTGTGAAGAGTTATTTTGCGTGCATTTTGAAAGGGTATATTAATTTTTAATAAATAATACTTGTGTTAAAGTGCAGGCATAAATACTTAGTGATTTCTTTGTACCTGAAACTCAGTCACAGCTAATTCGACCTGGAACAACAGTACGCTGCAGTGACCTGCAAGTCTGAGCTGCTGTACAAGTTTTCTTTCACCTGAAGAGACAACAGAAGTAAATAACACTTAAGCCCTATTCGCACGGGATTAGTATTATCTGGGGACCTCGTGTGATTTAGAAATGACCCCCCCACGTCTGAATTTCGTGTGGCGCATTCGCACGGGATAACCGAAGCCTGTGATTTTACTCGAATTTACTGACTTATCTCCCGGATATGATGTCAATAGGCTATTGCTTGGAAATGACTTGTCGTTATTATAGGTCTAGCTGTATGATATCATAAACAGAAGAATGTTCCTCACCGCATGCTCAGTGGCGTAACTTTAAAAAGTGGGTAAGACGGGGGGATTTATGAATGCGTGAATAAATACATAAATCCGCTAAATAAAATGTATATTAAAATGGTCTAGTGGTAGAACTTTTGCCAAGCGTGTCAGAGGTTCTGGGTTCTAATCCACACTCGTATAGGTTTTTTTTCCTCATCAAAACCGATTATGTTTATCAGTGGTTGTATATCAGGCAAGCATACGTTTGTATGCATTTTGTTTTGTAATTTCACCAGAACGAATAGAGAGTCTCCACAACGGATTGAAGCGCACGTCCGAGTGAAGACTGTGCGCGAGCCACAAGAGAACACAGTATCCGCGCCACTGATCGCAGCGGCAACGAGCACTTTGATCACTTGATTTCAAAAACAACACATTTCAGCGCTAGATCGCCTCTTACAAACTAACTAAATGAATGCTCTGCTAGTTAACTGGGGATGTTTTATTTATTTGTATTGGTACATTCGTGCCGCGAGATGTTTCAAAAATTGTGGGGACATGTCCCACCCGCAAATTACGCCTATGTATGTATGTCATTCATCTCCACCTAATCATGGTTTTCAGCTTTCTCTTTCTGATAATTGTAGTTGTATCGTATCATGGTGTATAGCGATATGACCCAGCACCCAAAATACTATCAGAACACTCCAACACAGCCTCCATTCTTCACGAAAGATGGATAAAAAAGCGCACAGGAAACAAAAACCTTGAAAAAATTATATACACCCTGTTAAATCACAGAGATGCCGATTCGCACGGGACTAATATTATCACAGGACCTCGGTGTTCGCCGAAATATGGTAGGTCATTTGCGGGGGAATTTTTACTTTACAAATTACAGACATGGCCGATTCGCACGGGATTAAGATCACAGACAACCTCTGCAATTATTACAAATTACTAGAGGTCGCCAGGTAATACTAATCCCGTGCGAATAGGGCTTAAATTGCTTTTTTATAAATTAAAATTATAAAATTGTAATAAATTATTTTGTATTTAAGAGCAAAATTTCTAAATATGCCAGCAGGTCTGACAAGTTAATCTCACTTTTGTGTAACGTCTTCACAAAACACTCATTGAGAGCAATCCCGTTTATTTCCGTCTGTCGTCTGAGGTCTTTCTCCAATTCTCTGACTTCCGTGTGGAGTTTTGAAAGAGCGCGTTTATGTGCTCCTCCACCTCCTCTTTCCTCACAGACTGACTTTCTGAAAGAGAAATAAAAAAGTGTTGAAACTTCACTGTAATTAATTTAGTCCAATCCTCAAGTGAACCATTTTCATTGAGGTTCTCCTACAAAGATTTCACACCACAGACAGACAGGGTGTTTATTTTTTGTACATTTCACAGTTTACGCTGCTATATGACACTAAACAAAATCCAAAGAAAGGTGCTAACAGTTCCTCTTGTAGTCGATCTCCATGCTGTATGAAAATGGACCGTAAAGTCTCCTCCTGTTCAGCCTCCAGCATTTCAATTTCCTGCTGGAGCATCTGGATTTCTTCCTCATATTTCTGCTCCATGATCTTCCTCAATCTACTAAAAAGCAATTTATGAAAATACATAGAGAGAAAGAGAGAGTAATTACATGATATATACACTATAACGTAATAATTTATAGAATAACATTATGTAAACATTTGCATGCCAGTATTTTTAATATGATGCAAAGGTTATAATTAATCAGCTCAAGACACAACCCTTGGAATTTAATTTATCTAATTAATATTAATAACATATTTCAACAAAATACATAAAATACGGAAAGTAATTTCACAGCAGTTCAAGTCAAAAACGATTTTATTTAATTACAAACGTACAAATAATCCTACAGCTATCTATATGTTAATTATAAACATATATATAGTTTCATAACGATGTTTTGTTGAAAATCAGACAGGAGCTCGATTTGACAATAAAGCATAACCATCAATCAGAAGAGATTTCCCTGACGTAAAAATAATAATAATAAAATAAACAGTTATGGTACAAATCTGTTTGTTATGCCTTATATGGACTTAATACCTCATGTAGAACTTATATCAATCTTAAAACCGAATGTTTAAAGGAATAAACTTACTTTAATATACTCCTGAAGGTAAACAACTCGACTTTATGATTCTGACGGATTCAACTATATCCCGCGTCAATGCGGAACATACCAAATGAGAACTGGATGGGTAAACCATGTCCAAAAACAGCCTCAAACATTTGCGTGTTCATCTAAATAGTATTATTATGAGGTTAATTTGAACTCATTTATTACTGCGTGTAATTCATTTTGTATAGGAGAAATTGGACATTTGTGTAATACTGATAATCTTTACTCGGTGAGTATATTTTGCAAATGGAACTTTCCATAACGTTGCGTTACATTCCCAAACGGAACCAAAGAAACGTCCATGGTGTCACAGCGGAACAGTTAGATTGTAACATCAAAATGTACATGTGAATCTTTGGCATGATCGTAAGTGTGTTTTGAGTTTACATTAATACTATATTCTTCCTCGGGGAATATTTTAGGAACTCTTTAACTATGTATGTTAAAGTATGACATTGGGGAAATTAAGATCATACAGTTTGTACTTCTGTAATAATCGTATGTCCATGTGTCTCATGTTTTTAAACATAATTTACATATTTAGAAAATTGTTGTAGTTGTATTTTTTTGCAATGCAGTTCAAATATTTTCTTTTTATTGAAAAAGATTCTGCTTACGTTTGTGTTCAAGGCAAATAGTAAATTTGATACTGATATACATTTAGTTATATCCCTAAGTTATACCCTTGCCAGGTGGATATTATATAAAAATTATATATTGAATAATTTATTCATAATATTGAATAATTGTAATTATAGAATCTTTAAAGTGGGAAGGAGTATTGTGATGCCTCCTTGAGCAACAATTATTATTATTTTGTGATAATTGTAATTGTGTGCAGTAAAGCTGTTCATTGTTCCTGACAATAATCCTCCAGGTAGTTCTTTTGCCTCCCAGCATGCTCTGCAAGCCACACATTTGAGTTGTTTCCCACAATTATTATATGAAATTGAAGCTTTGTTACTGTCAAGTCTTGTAGATTGTAACAACTGTATACTATGCATGTATCTTTTAAAGTCTGCCTGGGATGGAGACTTCTGTATGTTTAGTTATGTGTGTTTTGATGATATACAGAAGGGTTTGGTTGTGTGACATCTGGCCATGAAGCGGTTGTACATCGGAGGTCTCGGCCACACAGTGTCTGAGAAGGACCTCAAAGACAGATTTGGAAAATTTGGGGATGTGTCAGACGTGGAAATTATCAGAAGGAAAGATGAGCAAGGTAGGAATTATGATGAAAACCAAATTATTTTGAATTTATTTCTTTCTTTTTTTTACATTCACTGGGTACTCATTCAATATTATTCAGGATTTGTGCATTATCTTTGTGATCTGTTTGCAGGATCTCCTCTGAAGACATTTGGCTACATCAACATAAACATCACAGATGCTGAATACAAAAGATGTACATGCATTTATTTAACATTCAGTTTTACTTAAAGCGTGTTGCTGTGTCATGCAGTAATTCAATCTGTACATTTGTTTTTTATACAGGTATAGGTGTCTTAAATAAATCCACATGGAAAGGTGGAACTTTGCTCATTCAGCTGGCAAAGGAAAGTTTTTTACATACGTAAGTATGCGTGTGTGTGTGTGTGTGTGTGTGTGTACATTTTGCTGATATTTGTGAATTGCTATACACTGCCCGGCTGTTTGGATTTAAATAGGCAGATGCTTAAGAGTCTATGATTGGATCATTATTGCAGTTTCTGGCATGTTATATGTTTGCCATCAGCTCTTCTAACTATAATTGATGGAGTGTGTAGCTTTTAATTTCTTAAACAACCCATATAGAAAGACACATAATGGCCATATTCCAGGATGAAAATGTCAAGATGCATCAGGCTCAATTTGTGAAAGAATGGTTGGGAGGGAGCATGAAGAATCACTTTCACACATGAATTGAGTCTAGACCTTAAATTCATTGAAAGTCTTTGGGATGTGCTGGAGGAGACTTTACAGAGTGCTGGACTCTTGCATTGTAAATTCAAGATCTTGACCAAAAACTGATGCACCTCTTGATGGAAATAACATCACAACATTTAAGGTCTGGACTCAGAGATGCCATTTCATGTGTGAAAATTTTTCTTCATGCTCTCTTCAAACCATTCTTTCACAATTTGAGCCTGATGAATCTTGACATTGTCATCCTGGAATATGGCCATGACGTGTCTTCCTACATGGTTGTTTAAGAAATTAAAAGCTACACACTCCGTCACTTAAGGTTGGAAGAACTGATGCCAAACATAAAACATGCTAAAAACATAGTAATCAATGCAATAATGATCCAATCAAAGACTTTAAATCTACTTTTCTTTTGTCAGACTTGCTGAAGAACGACAGCAAATGGTTGAAAAGACCAATACCCCAAAGATCATCCCTCAGGATAAATTAGTAGACTCACTTAAAGCAGCCGGTGTTGAAAATTTCCACATGAAAGCTGCTGTTCCAGGGACAGAAATTCCTGGGCATAAGGTCTGTGTCCATAATTTTCTTTAGCTAGGAACATTCGTCAAGTTGTAAAAATGTCCTGATGCTGATTTAACATTGGTTTTGTGTTTCTCCACTCTTCCAGGATTGGGTTGTGAGTAAATTTGGAAGGGTCCTTCCTGTCCTGAATCTCAAATGTAAAGGAAAAAGCAAAATATCCTTTGTGTTACTATTCTATTGGTTTTAAGGAAGATTTACTTAAAAACTGCAGATATGCTTGCATGTGTAGAAGTGCCCCTTTGGTCGTTGCTTATTTTGGTTGCTAAAAACTTATTTTGAAGTCCATAATATATAAACAGCAGTTGCAATTTCCAAGCTACATTTTTGCATTGAAAAGTGAATTTCTTTTTTTTTTTCATTTATGTCTTCACTTTTTCTTGTCTGCTCATATTGTTGTTTTTTTAGTGCAGTGTCATCTTTTTTCAAAGTTGTAGATCTGGGATCATAATATTGAACAAAATGTCATGGTTTCCGAATAGTTCATAATCTTCCCTTAACTCTTGAGTACATCTTCAAGTATGATCCATCCAAACACTGCCATAACATCAAGAGACTGGAGACTGCGGACGACGTCACATCAGTGTCCAAGCTGACATGGGAGATGGAAGGTGGAGATGATGAAATCAGTAAGAAAAGGAGAGGAGAGTTTCCAAAGCAGAAACCGTGTCCCAAAAGATCTAAAGTAGACTTGAGTTCATTTCTTAGCAATGTGGCTCAGAGCAATAGAATTAATGCGGCTGCCATTGGAAACGAGAACAAAACGATGATCCAACAAAACGGACTCTCAGGAAAACAAAGACCTGTTGTTAAAAAGCCAGTTTGTGTTTTGAACAGTGATGCTGACTCTGAAGACGAAATCAGGATGTTGGTTTCTCAAGAACATTCGAGGAACCCAAAACAAACCTCTGCAGAGGATGACGATGACAACCTGGAGGTGGTGGGAGATGATTTTGTTGTTAAATCTAATGCTTTCTGGAGCACAGTGGAACAAGATGGCGAAAAATCACTACTAACTACTTCAAAAGAGGATGAGGATTACGATTCAGCGGACACCGATGAAATACTAACCCAGAGAAAAACACAAGTTGACCAAGATTCCCCAACAAAATCCAGTAAAAATAAATCTTCGTCTGAATCTGACGGTGGTAGTGACGAGGTATCTGATGATGATGTTAGCATAGATTCTGAATATGAAGCCATGATTGGGAAATGCTGCCGCTTAGAGATCTCCCTAGCAGACTTGGAGCAGCTAGCTAAAAACACAGAGGTGATTTCAGATGATGAAAGTGTAGAAGAACCCAAAGAAGAAATCAAGACCCCAAGTGCACCACTCAAAAGAAGAGGTATTAACCCTGAAGATATTCTAGCTTCGCTTTTTAAAGGCTACACCCCTGACAAAGAAAGTAAGAATCCGGTGACCAAAGTATCTCTTCCAGCTTTCATTGGAACAAAGGATCTCTTTGGAGGTCCAGAGCCCATCTTGAAAAGAGTCGCTCAGAGTATTGACTGTGAATCTCCTAAAAGACTCAAACAAGACCTGAATTTGAAAGAACGAAGCGTTTCAGAAGATACAAGTCAACCACAGTCTTCAACCCGTCCATCTCAACAGAAGCTGTCCAATTTAAAGGTACAATCAACCTCAAAGAAACTTGAGAACCAATCATCAGAAGATGATTCTTCTAGTGAAGAATCGGAAACCAGCGAGGAAGGCGGCGAAAGTGCTGAAGTCGTCACCTTAAAATCTCCAGCGACACAGTCGGTAGATACCATCCCTGAAACCAAACTGAAGACTGTTAGCTCTAACAACTCAAACACCCCAGTCCAACCCAAGAAGACGAATCCCTCCAGATCCTCCAGTAGTGACTCAGAGAGCAGTGAGGACGAAGATAATGAAGATAGTTCTGAAGTCATCACTTCTAAAACGTCCTCAGCGACACCATCTATAAGAACCATCCCTGAAACCAAACTGAAGACGGTTAACTCAAACACCCCAATCAAACCCAAGAAGACGAATCCCTCCAGATCCTCCAGTAGTGACTCTTCTAGTGAGGAATCGGAGACTAGTGATGATGAGGAGAAGTCCAGACCTCAGCCAAAGGATTCCAAACCAGTCGTTTCAAAGAAGGTTCAGGAGAAAGTTGAGCCGCATCCAACAGTTCTTCACTCAGCTGTCATAGACGCTCAGAAACAACAGAAGGACAACCAGAAACGTCTTGCGGCGCTGGAGCAACGACAGAAAGAGACCGAACAGCAGAAGAAACTCATTCAGGGGGCTCTTTCCAGCGTGGTGAGTAGAACCATTGAATAAAACTAGTCCATACATCTTATACTCTGTACTCTACATCGTCTGAATATGGTTTTTATGAGGAAAAGGCTGAATTTTAAGGGATTCACTATGCATCTGTACCATATTGGTTATTGGTCTATTTTAGATTTAATTTTTTTTTTAAATTTAGCAGATTGCCCCGTGGCTATCCCCTCCCCTCTCTCTCTTTTTCATTTTTCATATTGTACATTATAATGTTGTGATGTCTAAATTCACTCTACCATGGTTTGGGTGAATACTCGATTCTGATTGGCTGCAGGGTGTCCATTAAAAAGTGATAGAGGACACCTAGTAAAGGAGTTCTATAAATATCTCCAGTTGCTAAATAAACCGTCAGGCGTAACCAGGGAAACTAAGTTATTGTTTGTAAAAACTTTAGATTTCGATTGTAAAACTAATTAAAATATAAACTAATGTTTTAAAAATGTGTTATTTGGCAAGTGACCATGGTATAAGCGGGTTAATGCCCTTCAAGGTGTCCATTGTCAGGTATTAATGAACTTCGGCGGAGGCAACCGTCTGACGCGCCTCGCCGTTGTCCATTAATACCTGACAATGGACACCTCGTTGGGCATCAACCCTTACATGTAAAATTTAAAATGATTAATTTTATTTTTTAGTCTTTTAATTTATTCACACAAAATAGTATGTCATTTTAATATTGGCCTTTTCTTATTTTACGTTAATCATAAATTAATTATACAGAAGAAAAAAAAAGAGAATTCCTGCTCAGTATTAAAGTTTGCGAAACATAATAATAATTGTAAAAAAATGAAAGATTTTTCGATCACATGACCGATTTTTTTATTTTGTTTTTAGCTTTTGTACTTTTTTGTTAATTGATTTCATAAATGTTTGACTGGCCTGAATATTAATATCATTGCATCCCTAATTTTAAAGTCATTTTCTTTGAAAACTTGTCTTTTAGTGCCACTTACTCTAACATGATCTTTTTCAGGACAAGGTGGAAGCGAACAAAGGCAAACACATTGTGTTTGATTCTGATGAAGAAGAGGACAAAACCACAAACAAATCAGAAGAGCAACCAACAAGCCAGAAAAAAAGCCTTTTTGAGGACGATTCTGAACCCGATGATCAACAAGCATCCACATCAAAAGAAAAGGCAAATATGGACCAAGATTGCAATTAGAAGTTGAACTCTTTGAGTTGTTCTTCATGCTCTTTGTGTTTATTTTCATCATAATTCTTCAGGAGAACAAAAAGCCAGGTTGCAACAAGCTGTTCAACAGTGAAGATGAGGATGATGGTGCTGAGGATGATCGCTTCCAGATAAAGCCTCAGTTTGAGGGCAAAGCTGGACAGAAGGTTTGGATTAAGACTCTCTTTCAGGATAGGGATTTTGTTTAGTTCGTTTGAATTCTCATTCATCTTTCTTCATTTGTTTTCAGCTCATGAAGCTGCAGGCTAGATTCGGAACAGATTCGAGATTCCAGATCGATTCGAGATTTCTGGAAAGCGACGATGAGACTGAAGAAAAAGGTAACTTGTGATTTGTGATTTATTTGAGTCTGTTCTTGGACATAAATGTGGTTGATGCAAGAATTATTCAACGGTTTCAATCTTTTAAACTTCAGATGCCGCGGCTCCAGAAAAAGATGCAGAAAAACAACTTCTTGAAGAGAAAAAGAAAAGTCTAGACATCCTCCAGAGCATTTTAAACACCAGCATACAACCGCAAAGCACCAAAAAGACCAAGACATTCAAGTATGACTTTGTATTCAGATGTTCTTTCCGCACACATCTTTTTTTCTTCATGTGTTTTTAAAAAAAAGAGATTATTTACCTTGTTTGTCTTTGCAGAGATGTTTCGAGCCTGCATTACGACCCAACACAAGAGGAACACGCCGCTTTTGAGTCCAAGATCGAGCAGCCGAAGAAAGAAAGGTATTATATTATCAACACTATTTTAGTTACCTTTGCTCCTCATGGCGTCACGTAACATTTGCATTTTTGGGGTCGTACAGCAAAGCGGCAAGACGAAAGAAACGTGAAGAGGCTGAAAAACTCCCTGAGGTGTCTAAGGACATTTACTTTGAGGTGGCGGCGGATTTGAAGGAGGTCTTCGGGATGTCCAAAGAAAACCTGGAGGAGAAGGAGACGGTTTCATGGGACAAAGAGGCAGAAGAGACTGAAGATATAATGACGCCAATGGAAGTTTCCTTCACTTCTAATGTTGAAGCCTATGAAGACACATCAGGCGGATTCAAGTTCTCCTTCTTTGGCGAGGACGCCGCTGCGGATACGACGACTAAGACAGGTGCGTTAATCATTTACATCGAATTCATCTAGTTTTATTATCGCTAGATTATTGGATATTGCGAAAACATTGGTTTATCAATCGTTTTCATTCAGGATTGCTGTTTGTGTTTATTTATGCAGCTTCTTTTTATTTTATTGTTCTGGAATCACTTTTATATTATACAACATTTAACAGTTTCATGTTCAAGTATAAAATGACTTTATTTTTTGGCCAATCAGACGAGTACAAAATAGAGAAGTTAAAAGGAGCCAAGTTCTCTTGGCAAGTGGACCCTCGTTTCCAGGATAGCAGTTCAGACGAGGAAGGCGTGGACGAGGTTGAGGAGGACCAATCCGCTTCCAGCAAAATCACTGAGTAATTATATTATGATTTAAATTTGTATCTATTTGTTAATCTTTTCAAATATTTGCCTTGTAGTAGAACTGCAACATCAAATACTTAAACATTAAATGAAGTACAAATATAGAAGATCTCGCTCTCTTTCAAGGTTTCTAATCAAACAAGAAAAAAGCATACAGTTTTCATACAGTATATTTATATAACAAAATATCGATATTTTTTATTAAAGTTTTGAACTTTCATTTATATTTTGTGCAGGGAACCAACACCATCAAAAAAGAGGTTTTTCTTTTTCTATCAAGATGACGAACGGTTAAAAGGTGATAATTAAACTGTTTTTCTTTATTAAAGGGTTCATTTATAATCCTCAATTAAACATTAACAGCTATATTATATTAACATTTAACAACTATAACAACAGCATATTTGATGGATTATTCATACCTGTGTGTGTGGGGGTAAATTAAAATGGGTTTTTATGTTTTTTTTTAAATCAATGTACCTTTTGTGCAAAACTTCTTTTATTTTTTCATCAGAGGGGCCGGGAATGTTCTGTAGAAGCGGAAAACTTGGAGACCAGAGGGAAGCCTGGGAAGAGAAGAGGACGTCACTCAGAGATGTACTTGATTTGTATAAGTGATTTCATATGGAAAAAATTAATAATATAAAATATTAATTTCACTTCAAACAAAGCTAAATGCGCCCTTGTCCCTCCCACATTAAACTATGTTAAGTAAATGCACATGTATATGACATTAAAATGCATTAGAATATAGTATGTACATATTGTTATTATTAATTAAACATTTTATGCGCAGTCTCTGAGCTTGAAAAAGATTGTGGACTCCTAGTTTACCATATTTTATTTGACATTTGAAAGTACTGATATTTGTTGAGCGGTTTTTATTTATGACATGAAGTTACAGCTGTTTTCCCCCCCAACAGGAGTGTCGCAAGAAACACAGAGATGCCAAAAGACGCCAGAGGCCGTCGCTGAAGACCTGAACAATTCTTACGGAAAACAGGTTTTCAGAGACGTTGTTGCACCCATTCATATTCTGTTTAAAAGCTGTAATTTATTCTTCAAATTAACAGCATCTAATGCATATTCCCTTTGTATGATTGAAACATGTTTTTGGTTGAATAAATGTTGTATTGCACCACTAGAGGGTGGTGTGATGATACTTTCATGAAGCAGGCTTCAGTGTTTGTTTTCATTCCTCACTCACTTTCTCCAAACCACAGAATCAGCCCACAGAGTTGTTTTGTCAAAAAACAACTTTTGTGCTTTTCATGTTTGCTCGTGCCGCAAGATGATTTTGTACGCTCTGCCCTGAAGATCATACAAATGTTTAATGAAATGATAGGAAACTTTTTTGTGGTTAAAGGCATTCTTGCATCTAGTTTCTCAGGAAGTATTGTTCATTAGCTGCATTTTACATGTGCGGAAAAGGTGTGTTTGTATGTGTGAAGGTGATTGAGAAAACTCTTCGGCCTTGTCTTAGTTACCATTTTGGCTAGTAATGATAGTGATATTTGACCCCTAGTGTTTATTCTTACCCTTATCTGCAGACTCTAGCAGTTTCCACTAACTTGTGCAAAAGGGCCTTTAAGATTTCTTTATTTGATTAAAGGATTCTTTAATCATAATAATTTGGGTTAAACTTTGCATATGTGTACAAGTAATATAACTATAGGTGTTGTAAACGGTCACTTTTTTCCATTTGTAATCACTTTTTTTTTTTTTTTTTTTGCTTTATTGCAGTTCATTTAAATTAGAATAGTGTTTGTGGGTGAATTATAGCATGTCACACTCTTTAGTTACACAAGTTCAGGTCAGTTGGCACTGGAAGGTGTTTAACGTCAGTCTGTGCGAAGGCCAAGAATGAAACTTTGAAGTGCAAACATCTCGCACTGTTATTTCCGTCTGCTGATGAAACCCTTAATAAATCTAGAGGAACTGTTTGGCTCTGTCCTGTTGGTGTGTGTGTGTGTGTGTGTGTGTGTGTGTGTGTGTGTGTGTGTATTCACGAATATCATTGTTCCGTTGACTTTGTGTTTGATTGACACTGGTTTTGATCTCTATAGGAATTGCGGCACATCCGTAGGTCTGAACTATAGACATGAACACTGCGTTCAGTGCATAAACAGGACGCTGCGGTTTCCAATTTCACTGTGACATCACAGCTGGTGTCTATTGCTCATGAAGGAATGGAGCAGCTGTTCTGCAGTGACATAAGTCCCCTGAAACTGACGTTTTGTTTTGCTAAAGAACTTATATGTCCTTTTTTTGGCCATCAATCTTTATAACACGTATTAACTTGGGGACTTTCTAGAGAGAATAAAGTGGTACTGTCATGACGCCAAGATGTTTTGGTAAAACTTTACCAAAAGCTTTCATGTTATTATCATTAGTTAAATAAACTAGGAATGAGTAATACTTAGAAAAAATAACCATGGTTTTATAGTAGTAACAATGGTTTTTTGTTTTTATTTGTAGTAAAACCATGGTAAATTTTTGTATTATTAATCTTAGTTAATGTTTTTTTGACTGTTTACCATTTGTTTATCCACAGTTTTACTACAAATACCATGGTTAAACTATAGTTAGTGACGCAAAACCCTGGTTAATTTGTCGTTACCATGGTTTAACTACAATAACCATGTTTTTTTGGTTTTATATGTAGTCAATGGTTAATTTTTGTAGTATTAATCTTAGTTAATGGTAATCTCAATTTATTAACACTTTAATCCAGAGTTTACCTATTATTAACAAAGGTTAATAAATGCTAAAAATATACTGCTCATTGTTATTTTATGTTAGTTAATGCATTAAAGGAGAACTCCGGTCAATTTTAACATTGAGCTAATTTTTTTGTAAATTTCGGTCGAAGTCCACAGTAGTCGATTGTCGAGTTCACGCGCATAGGTTTGAAAAGGAAGAAAATACAGGTATGTGCGCTGGCTGAATTAACATCATTTTTATTCATATCTTTCACATCTACTGCAGTCAGATTCACCCGTGTTAACTCTAAAAGAATCACTCACAATGGCTGGGCACTTGTAATGACACATCAAGGATGTTAAGAGGCTAAAAGCAGGTTTAAAACTTGCCCCATTGAAGTCAACAGGGTGCAAATTTTAAAAAGAGGATAACACGGTGTAGGCAAGACCGATTTTTGTCGTTGTTCTCTGTACTGACAGCACTCCAAATTTACAAAAAAATGAGCTCAATGTTAAAATTGACCGGAGTACTCCTTTAACTAATGCTAGAAAATGGGACCTGTGTAAAGTGTTACTGATGTTTGAGTGATTTTTAGCATGTTGTTAATGCTAAGATGTTGAATGTGCTAGTTAGCATGATGTCGCCAGTGTGTTTCAAAAGAGCCCACAAAAAGTCTGTGATTTTCTGGTGTCTAATTTTTGCTTGATTTCATCCTTCAATATTTTTTAACCCGTTATAAAGTAGCACATCTGTCAACAAAACACATGATCTGAAAAATCATGCATGACTATGAAAATATAAGGTTCTTGAGTTGCTATATGATTCTGTGGAGATTGTCAAGTTCTTGATGTCACATACAGGTTCCTCTGATTAGCATTTTGGTTTATGTGTCCTTTAAAGCAGCAGTGGCCTTCCTAACATATGGTTTTCTAAAGAGCTAACAAATACAGTTCTTTGTGTAAGTTAAAATCATTCTCCAGTGACATCAGGCTATAAAACTCTTTTTTGGTTCTATATTTTTAAGATCTGATCTCACATTTATAGTCCCAGGCACTTTGGGTTGCTAACTGTAAATGCTAATACAATCTGAATGAAGGGGTGGTAAACCAACAACTGTTAGCCTATTCATTCTCCATTTAAACATTAATTCAACACAGTCAAGTTCATTTTAAAGTCTCTTTCTTGTTTTCACACCAGTTAACTTCTGTTAGAAAAGATTAGCACGCTGTTTGACTGATATGAATGAATGCTGGAGGTTTCTATTACAAAGGGAGGCTTATTTCTGAGTGGGAAGGAACCAGAATGCGCGATGGTTTGAAATATTTACACTTTACTTTGAAAATTCCAATCATAGTGCGAATAACTTCCACGGTTACAGTGCGCTAGCCAGCTCAAAAAGACTGTCACGTGACTAGCCTGCGCCTGACTAGAATAACAGCCCTTCCCCCAAATGACACACAGACACACAAGTGCCTGCAAGTGTAAACTGAGAGGTTTTACACATACATTGAGCTGCTTTGGACTTTATGTTTTATATAAACATGCAATTAAGTAGATGTCTGAATTTCTTACAGGTAAAACCCCTAAAATGTTAGCTTTAGCCTTGCTGGAATGACAGTATTGATGTTAGCCTGCAGCAACAGATGCTATTGCGCAAGACTTTGCAATGATCCCCCATGCATTTACTCTGAGAAAAAACTCTCAAAAGTCTGTACTTTTCCATACTTTAAGGTCTTGTGTGTTTTCCCCCCAAACACTCCTCCCTCTGTTCCTCAAATCCCACCCTGTCCTGCCCACCAACTTCTCAAAGAGGACTTGTTTGGATCTATAACTATTACTGTTCACAACCAGCGTAGGGGCTCAGATAACATCAGCGTCTTCCATGATAGGATGGGGCTAATATCTTCAACGGCCATTTCAAAGGCTACTTGCTCTCTGATTGGCTGTTGCTGTGGCTAATCATGTTAGTGTGTGACAGCAAGAATGTACACAGAGTCTGTTTATGCACTGAGAGAAATCAAAATCTCTCTCTCTCAACCCTCCTTAGTTTTACACAAACCGTTTTGGCACAAAAATTAAATATGGGGGGAAATGTATAAAAAGAGGGAAAGTGGGTGGTGTCGACTGGCACTAAAATTAGCAGCATTCCAATATGCTTGTTGCAGCAAGCTGAGGTTTATTTACTCAAGGGCTTATAGTTAGTTAAGGGGTGTGTCACTGTGCACTGGAACTTGTTGCACACTAACAGAAAAGCTGAAAATGTTACTTTAAAGCTTCAGTCTTTGGGTATGTGTGGGTTGTAAACTTTTACTGGACACGTTCTAAGCAGCTGGTTTGTGAGCATTTAAAATGCACTTACATTTATTTATTTACTGTGCAGACACCATCATAATTTTTACGCTTTTGTCTGATTTTAAATAATTGCGATGATCATCATAAAGCATCTGTTTCCTGTGGAAGAAATTACAGATGAGTCATTTAGAAAATCTAAAATATCCAGGAACCACACAAACACCTATAGTGAAACTATTCACATTAAAACCAGTTAGTGAGCAGTAATGTGCACTACAATTATATCTACATATAGAGTAAACCAAACTAAATATGAGAACCAGTGATGCTTCAGTTAACACTGTCTATAGGAAAACACCTGAAAATATTGAGGATTCACCTAACATTCCGTTCATGCCGTCAGATTGTTTCCTAAGAATCATAGCGGTTCATTTATAGAAGTGAGAATCACAATATCCATAAAATGACGTCAACTGCAACTGCAGAAGAAAATCACTGAGGGAGAATCCAAAATGGCAGCGTTGCCTTCAAGGCATTGTTACTGATTGTTAAATAATTGTTTCGGAGACTGAAATAAAATAAAAATTCTATTTAAATAAAATCTAATAAAAGTTTAGTTAATATTACTAAAACTGAAATAAAAAAGTAATAAAATGACAAACACATTTAATTACAATTAAAATGAAAACTGAAAATATAAAAGTAAAAGCTAACTAAAAAAAAAAAAAAAAAAATACTATAATAGTATACATTCTAAAAATGTTCGAAAAAATACAACCCAGGTACAGTTATAATGAAGGAATTTTCTTTATTGATTTTTTCACAGGTGTTTTATCGGTATATTGATTTGCGCATTGCCACTGGGTTTTAAGGTTGAAGGAAATGTCCATAAAGAACTAGGTGGTAATTTTCTGACAGGACATTTTTTCCACAGATTTTTTTCTCGGAGTGTATAAATAATAATGAATCAGGAAAACCAGTCCTGATGTAATGTATAAAGGATATGTTCTTGGATACATGTTTTATCAGAAGTCGTATATTTCTTAATCAGTATTCATCCTAAACCATTACTCTAATATTTAAGAGAGGATGCCCAAAGGTCAACAATTTCTTCATCTTTGACAATGAAAAAACACATTTTGCTTTCAAAAGCTGCTGCATTTTGACAAAAACAGGTTGATCAAACAAACCCCAGTGCTCAAACCACTTCAGGCTGACATAGACAGATCATCTGCATGAAACAGGGCTGTTTGTGGTGCATGCTTTGCTCTATATTAGATGTAGGAGGCCCTTTATTGTTAGAGACGTCTGTGAAGGAGAGGAGAGGATACAGAGGGAAAGGGAGGGGGCGTAAAACATGAAGTGCAGCCTTTGGGCCTGTTAGGAGATTAAGCAACGTGCGAGAGGAAGAGAGCTAGTCAGCGGGAGGGAGAGAGTCGATTGGGATTGAGTGCTCTCTTATATAATTATCTCGCTGAATAATCCTGCTCGCAGTCTCTTTAGCAGCGGGGGAAGGGAACGGACTCGCATTCACAGTCTGTGGGTCGTGCCTTCACCTTATCTGCTGTTTGCTCAATGCTGCGTTTGTTGGCTATTTTAGAAAATCAGATCTTGGTTTGCGCTGCGGGGACATTGTTGAGCTAAAATAATCCACATTTACAAATACATACATGTATTTGACAGACACTTCTATCTTAGTGTGACCACAGTGCATTCAAGATACATTTTTAGCAGTTAGCACTATAGCATTTGAGGCTATGCTATATTGTGAGCATAATCACCGCTAAAAGAGTTGCTAGTTACACTCTTTATCCATAAATATGTACCTTATTGCTTAAATCAAGAACTTTTCATCTCTTCACAACCATATAATCATTTACTCTAGAAAATAAGTCTAGCTACTGTAGCTAAACTTGCTAACCTTCTTGCTAAAGTGCTTTGTGCACACAGGATGTTTCAGGCTGACAACTTTTGGTGTGGTTAAAACACTCCACAACCTGACAATATGCTAGTTGTGTGAAGTATTGATAACTTGCTGAGCAGGTCAAACAGTTGTGAGTCAAGCTGACATGCCTTTTGGTCTTACATGTCATGACATGTCATAAGAAAAGGACACTGCAAAAAGGATTTTCTAACTCAGTATATTTTCAGTCTAATTAGTTAGTATTTTTTCATACATTTTTCAGAAAACGAGACTTATTTCTTAAGTAATGTTTCTTCTCAAGACATCATATCTTTTTTTAGATAAGTGCAATAGAAAAATAAGACAAAATAGTAAATAAGAACATAGTTTTTTTGCAGTGGGCATTATTGTGTGCCACTTGCACCTAAAGTTTTCAACACGGGTCACAGATTTGTTTCTATAGCAAAGGCCTTTGAGAGGAACCCATCCCCCACAAAACACACACATCCACACCAGCCCTCAACTGTTATCGGGCTCTTGGACATTTAAAGGTATAGCGCATATTTATTTTGGATGTAAGAATCCATATAAAGTTTTTCAGTTTTCACTGTAGTATTTGCCTGTACATATTTTTTTGCATTCCCCTGTCCAAACCGCTGATGGAATGATCTATAATTAACATTAGCAACCAAAGTACAATTAATAAGGATTTACTTGGCATCAGTCTCTACAGTGGCTTATTTTGCTTTTAATGTTTTTTGCCCCAATGATTTTAAACACAAACGATATATTTTGCCAGTGACAAATTTCAGATAAACTTAGGCTATAAAGATTACAATGAGACATGCCAAGTGCAGTAAAACTGTTTGCACTACAAACCAGTGTGTTTATAATTACGACAATGGATTAAATAATATGATAACAAATACCATTTTGCAATATCAAGCAGCATAAAGGACTGTTTTTGTATAGCTAACAGAACTGGAAGCGAATGATGCAGTTTGTAAAGCTGTTTGTGAATATAATTTCAGCAATTCCAGTCTCAGTTCCTGTTACATACCTATGTACATAAAAATATAACCATTTTTATATTATTACGTCCGTAATAATGTACGTAATAATATTTACATTTTTTAATAATGCCAGCCATTGGTTTTCATTTGCTTGCCCATGAACAACATCTACTTTGACCCGTCCTCAAACTCTGTAGTTGTAGCTGAGGCCGGGAAGAGTTTGATTTGTGTTGTCAACATGTCGAGAAGACGCTGTTTTCAGTGCTGCGAATCCACTTTGCCGCACTTCAAAAGGAGGAGAATTTAAGCTGGAATTGATACGGAAAGAACGATGCCATTGTTCCTGTTCACTGTGTACAATTGCTGAGGAAGATCCGGAGCTGAAATCAGATATATAATGGCGCTTAGCTGCAATCGACCAATCAGAGAAGAGTAGACCAATCACAAAAGACTGGACCATCTGACCAATCAGAGCAGAGTAGACCAATCACAACAGACTGGGCCATCTGACCAGAGCAGAGTAGACCAATCACAAAAGACTGGACCATCTGACCAATCAGAGCAGAGTAGACCAATCACAACAGACTGGGCCATCTGACCAGAGCAGAGTAGACCAATCACAAAAGACTGGACCATCTGACCAATCAGAGCAGAGTAGACCAATCACAACAGACTGGACCATCTGACCAATCAGAGAAGAGTAGACCAATCACAACAGACTGGGCCATCTGACCAATCACAACAGACTGGGCCATCTGACCAATCAGAGAAGAGTAGACCAATCACAACAGACTGGGCCATCTGACCAATCAGAGCAGAGTAGACCAATCACAACAGACTGGGCCATCTGACCAGTCAGAGAAGAGTAGACCAATCACAAAAGACTGGGCCATCTGACCAATCAGAGCAGAGTAGGTTTTCGGGAGGAGGGGTTTAGAGACAACTAACCGTTTTCAGATGTGAGGTACATGCTTCAATGTATATTATGAGAAAATTAAAGTGTTTTTTGACCTTTGATGCATGTAAAAATTTTGTAGGAGACCATAAAAACAAAATTAGGAGCCTTTCAAATAGCATAATAATGGCACTTTAAAAATAAAGTGGATAAAATATTTTTGACAAAGTTTGCTAAGTTTACAATGGCCTTTTTTTTATAATTTCTGCGAAATCTTGCACAATAGAGAAGAAGGTATTATGGTAAGGGTAATTTTTGACTTTATTAGGTATTTCACTATATGAATATTAAATACTTTTATGAAAGAAAAAGAAAAGGAGAGCAAGGCATGCATGGAGGGCCAGGTTTGACATCACGTATGTTTACTAAAGTTCTAGCTCTGCTTGACTGTTAGCAGTCGTCATCCTGTCTTTCCCCTCCTCCTCCTACCTCATTATCACATGATCAAGATCTTCTGAATCAGATCAGAGTCTTCCTTATTTCAGAGTTTCAATTTGATTTCAATATCAGAATTCTATACTTCCTTTTCAGAACGGTTATCTAAAATGGCATTGACAATGTTTATGGCCTGAAAGAATTTAAAAGTATTCCATGTAGTTTCTGAATCAGTATGAGGTCATAAAACCAATATGAGGTCATAACAATTATACACAAATTATAAAGATTATGCAAGACACTGCCGAGGCATGTAACCTGTCCGTTTACAGTGTGGGAGCGTCCTTTCTAACACTCATCTAAATGTTATATCATATTTATTTGGCGAAATGAGTTGGATGTTAAACCACTTTGTTTACTGATTAACTCCTCAGCCAACCTTGATGAACCACAAGACACATTTGATCTGAACACCTTAAGCTCTGGTCAAAGGGCGCAGCTTTGCCTCATTCAACACATGTACGCCCTTGAAATCTTGTTCCTGGCATAATGCATTTTTAATCTCAAACTAGTTGGTTAATGTGCATATGTTTGAATAGAACAATAGATTTAAAAGTTTTATTTAATGCTCTGAGAAAGTTTTCTTTCATCAAGGTTTAGATTCAAATTGATATTAATGTTTAAGAGTGCATTTTTAGAAGCTGCAACTGGTCACCAAATTTCCATTTTTATTAATTTACAAGAGTAAATCTGTGGATACCTGTCAAAAACATGCCCATGCCACATTTCGTTACAAAAACAAAGTTATATTTCGCTTCTCTATTTTGCTTAAGGAAAATGCAGCCTGTTTTAGGACCGAGTATTTTTAATATTTTTTTGCATTATTTTCATAAACACATTTCCTCAAATTCTCATTACTGTAATGGATAAAGTAATCAATGGATACTAGTGAAACATAAAAATATTTATACATATTTTGATATAAAATTTGTTATACTGTCTTTTATTTATGCAAATTGAAATAAAACCATTGTAGGCATATTTATTTTTCATTTAAATTAAATTACAAAAAAAAAAAAAAGCAAAATAACAACATCCAAAATGCGATAATAAGATAAAAATTTGTTTGTAATGAAAATAATAACAATATATATAAAAAAAACCTCTTCATGATCCTCAATTTCCTTTATGCCAAATATACATTATATTTTTAAGAAATATTATGTATAAATGATGAGGTCATAAAAATTGCAAGTAAAATAATTTATTTAAAAATGGTTTTAGATTCAAGACACTCCTGCCATGTCAACTACCCGAAACACTCCTAAAATCCATTTGAAAGTCTCTTCTTCCATCTTAGTGAAGTGTTTATTTCTTTTATCGGCAGTTAAAGGGCTAGAAATGGAGTCGGGGGATTGAACACACAATCCTGTAGGTTTGGCTGGAAGAAGTTGCACCACAATTATCTGACATGCAGTTGGCAAGCTGTGCAGGAAAGGGGCTGAACCGTTGTTGATCAAAACACTCGGGGTCTATTCATGATAAAGATTTAATCTGAGCCTTTTTATTTAACCTTTTTGCATTTTTATTGACTAGCAAGGCTTTAAATTTCCTTATTAACACATACACAAGACTAAAGATGATAATAGGTCTCATTGTGCACTCCAGGACGGAAACCCAATTAGTGACGCAGATTATACGGTTATATAGAGGCTCTTTTGCACACACACCTTGTCTCATGAGCATTGCTATTGTTCTTGTGTCAGATCTTCAAGAGCCAGTACTGATGTACAGAAGGGTGTGTATGTGTGTGCTGGAAAGAAGAAAAGGTGCTTCTTAAATATTATGCAGGCATCGTATTTCTGTCATGCGTCTCCTTTCATGACCCCAAAATATTTGGATAATGCCATTCTGTAAAATGTTGTTCGGTTTCAACAATGCAACTGTAAACGATGCAAATTGTGAATAATCATCTTTGACAAGTCATTCTGATATTTGCAGGTTATTATTCATTGAGCAAAACGTATCCAAAATGTAAACAGTGAATAAAAAAATATAGACAATGTGTAGCAAAATGACAATTTATTATGAAAAAAACATTCACATAGGGTTTAGTTTTGCAGTACAAACCGCTGCTATGTTTGTCATGAGTGATCAAATGATCTTGATGGTGATTGGCTGGCTGGTCTCACTCCTACTTTGGACCCTTTTCTCCCCCCCAAAACAGACCAGTCGTAATACATCACAGAACAAACAAACAAAACAATGTCTTGTCACATTGCAATCGACAGATTAAGTTGTGAAAAACAGTTCAGAAACCACCGTAGTGATGATGTAAACGTGTTACCTGTGGCAGGTGTCTAAATACATGGTGCCACAGTGTCACAGAATTCTTTGAAGTCCCTTTGCATGAAGCCTTCGCTTTGCATCACGTCGTCTTCTGATGGGAAATACTGCATGCTATCCTCTTGATCGAAGCCGAAGAAGGGAAACGGCTGGCATTGCTTCATCTGACGTGCGTAAAATGTGGGTGGTGAAGGCAGATCTGGACTGTCCAACAGTGCGCCTCTAGCGTTTTCCAGCACACCAAGGTACGAGTCCATATCCGCAAAGTCCATTTCGCAGTCGGACCCGCTGTCTGTGCCAACTGAGTCCGATCGCATATGCATCATCTGATATTTCTCATGCATGAGGAACTGGTTTGTGTTCCTGGGCGCCCTCATGCCAGGCGCTCGGTTGCCTTGAACATTGGCAGGACGCAATGAGACCACAGTGGTAGACCACCGAGACGGTCTCGCACGATTTCTGCGCATTTCTGGACAGTGCGCCTTTCTTCCTGGCCTCCTTCCCCATTTGTGCCACTTGTGTTTACCACCGCCATTGCTTCTCCTCAACTCGTTCTTGTGTTTCTCCGTCTCCTTGATGGAAGGTCTGTTGCCATAGACCTCCAATTGGCATATCATGCCCCTTCCACACATTTTCTCAGTGTCTAGCATCAGCTGTAGGACGCTCTCACATAATCTGGAGGGCAACAAAGGCTGTTTCTTCTCCTTGATTAGGGGTTTTGGTTACTCGTGCCTTTCTACACGAATCACCCCCTCAGTCGTCTACCTTTTTACTTTCTTTTCCGATTTTTTCTTTGTCACTGGCTTTAGATGGCACATAGCCTGGCGCAGTGCCCTCTGTATAGGCAGCTTGACTCGCGTGTGGCTCTGATCTGAGATCAGTCACACCCCTCCTCAGCTTTTCCGAGTAACCAGTGTCTTTTTTGCCTCAGATTAAAAGCAAATTCGTTGTTTAAATGTCTAAAGAGTGTAAAAAATATGTTTGTAGTTTGTTTTACTTTTGGTTAAATGCCAACAAACTACGTTTTCTGTCCGTACCTGACTAGCGCTTGTCTCGAAATGACAGTTGACATCTACAGAAATCAGCGTCTGGTGTGATATTTATAGTGTTGGGGCGCTTCAAACTCCATCGAAGGCATAGGGGCGTTTCATTCTTTCTTGAGGTAAAGTATTATAAATATGCCTATAATTTTATCTAACAACATCCTATATATGCTAAGTCATACTTATATTATCAAAATTTTAAAACAACATCTATTTTTACGTGAAGAGTGCCGACAACGCCGTCATTTTGGATTCCGCACATTTTCCCCCTCCGCGATCGGAATGGTTTGTTCCTTCTCTGGGCGTCTTCGCAGCTGCTGTTCCAGGATCAGTTTTTGCTGTCAATCCGCGTCTTTTTCATATATGGACAAGACCGCTAATCTGCCCCTAGATCAGTTGAGAAACGTCATAACGACAAAGAGAGCGTATACGTGATGTATGTGAAAGATGTGAGGACAACAAACTAATGGCTGTCGTATGAACGAGTAGTTCTCTTTTTAGTCGTTATGTTTGTTTCTCAGTTCTCTTTTAGGCTATTCATGAAAACGCACTCTCGTTTTCCTTATTAGGATAAGAAATGCACTATATGTATGCATATGAACACATTTTCTGTTTATTTATCCATATGACTAAGATTTTCCATCGATGTGGCATTTATTGTTCAATCGAGAATCTAAAATGAGTGAACCGCCTGAACAATTACTTACTATTTTGTAGTAGGGACAATCACTAAAATGCTTAGTTTATGACCTAACGGCGCATACAAACACACACTTTTCTTCTTCCATTCGACCAGCCTCGTCAAACCTTTGAATAACAAACAAAGAGGAGGAAAAGGCACTTCCTTAAACGGTAGAGGAGGATTAAAGCACTGATTTTCCGTATTAAAGCCACATCGAGCTCGACGAACCGAGAAAAAGATGGTTGCCTTCAGCCTGACATGAATGAATAAATAAATGAACGAGTGAATGCATTCAATGCATCAGTGATTACACGAGTGAGTGAGTGAACTCCAGGATGAAAAGACAGACAGACAGCCGGATGAAACGGAGATAGGAGTATAATATAGTTTGTTTTAAATAGATAGATAGATTGATAGAACAAATAAGAACGTTCTGGGAACCAAAAATGTTTGGGATCTCAGTAAACTAAGCCTTACTAGTCCTTCTTTGTTGCTGGATTTCCATATATGAGCTGAATACCTTTAATAAGTAAATAAAATGTATTTATATAGGCCTATGTCATAATACGTTTTATTAATAAACAATAATTTGCGCAACAGTGATTGTGTTAGTTTTCTTTCTTGAAATAATGGTAGCTAAACTATTAATAGCTACTATTATATTATAAATTGTATATTGTTATATTATTAAAAATAATACTTTACCATTTTTTAAAAATAAATTAATTTATATACATAAATATAAAGAATCAATCAAATTATTCGATTAACAGAATTGTAACTTTTTGATTATGTATTATTGGTGACATCCTATTCCTTGTCTCTGAAACCCCTAGGGGTTCATAATGAAATTGCAGGGTTTTGGGGATTGTTATTGAAACACAACTCATGACCGTATGTTTTATGTACAGTGTTTGATATTAATATCTATCATAAGATTACTTTACGCTGATATAAAATAAGCTACAAAGAAACATAAATGTATTGTTCATTATATGTATTAAATATTAGCCCATTACTTTATATGTTAGTGGGTACATCGTAAAGTAAATAGGGGAATCCCATTGAATTCACCCTAAAGATCACTGGAGTCATATTGATATTTATATTTATGATTTGAGTTCTGCTGACGATGTAATGCATAATTTTAGTAGTAACAGCCTCATGCGATAGGGGGCGATAAAGCTCTCTCTGTGTGTGAGCGCCGCGGCCTGTGAGAAATACGAGTAGGAGGAGCTTAGCTTCGGTTAAACCACAACAAAGATGGAGGCGCTACATGACAGCTAGGCTTGCATTTTTCATCGCGCCGCGCTCAAACTCGGGCTGAAGTAAAGATGGACGCGCCGCATCTGTCCGAGCAAAGCCCGGAGAAACGCGTCCGCATCGTGGGATCCGAGCTGGTGGACAATTACACGGTCAGTCTGACGGGTTTTATTCGGGTCGGCTGTTCAGTGCATATTCATGTTCATGATGACGATTTGCGAATAAAATAAGTGAAAATGATTTATATTGTTAGTTTTGTTTGATATAAGTATATTTAGATTAGATTAAAATAGGATTTGTGTAACGTATAAAATACAACAGGCGTTTAAGAAAACAATGTGTGTTGCGTAAGAGCGGATGTTATTTATAATTAACGTTTGATGATTTGCATAAGATGTCATTATAGGATTAAAGGAGTAATTTATCAATGTTTAGTGGAATCCTGTGTTTAATTGTTAATAGGAATGTTGATAATTAATAAAAATAGCGGTTCATACAGTGTCAAAGGCCACTTTAAGGATTTGCATGCTCATTTGCATAAAATACAATATGAGTTATTATGAATCTTTGACAAACTGGAGAGGCGTTGGTTGGTTTGCAGTGTTTAAAACGCATTAATGAGCAATATTAATTAACAATTTCATTTTATGTCAAACAAATACAAATGTATTTTCTCAGGTTTACATTATAGAGGTGAATGTTGGAGATCACAGTTGGACTGTCAAACATCGTTACAGCGACTTTCACGATTTGCACGAAAAAGTGAGTTACGCAGGCACGTTCCTAAAACCATAGATCAGACCTCAGATATTGACATTGTGCTCATAGTTCACAGGGAGTGACTGATAAAACTGATAAAATGTTGTTGACCTCAGCTCACTGTGGAGAAGAAGATCGATAAACATCTGCTGCCGCCCAAGAAGATCATCGGCAAAAACTCCAAAAGCCTCGTTGAGAAGCGACAAAAGGAGCTGGAAGTTTATCTCCAAACACTCCTCAGCAGATTCCCTGCGGCAACTCCCAAAGTCCTGTCTAACTTCTTGCATTTTCACTTATATGTAAGTTTTTATGTGCTTTTTGTTTGATAAGAAGTGAGAGATTGCGCTAATGTGATTACAAGGCTGTAAACAGAAGATTCCTGTGCTTCATATCTGTCACATGCCAGTTAAATATTAACTGGAGTTTGTGTGTCATCCATCCAAAACAGTTGCATGCAACTCTTGCTCTGTTGCCTTCACATCCAGTAAAGATCAATCTCTGCATTCTCTCATCTCAGCCATATAAATGGTTCTCAGAACAGCAGGGCCTGTTATCTGGCCTGGCCGTAAGCGATGTTTTCCCACTGACAGTAGTGGTATTGATATTGATCTCTGAGCGGCTTTTGTCTGGGAGAGGCATATGACCGGACTGAGTTGTTTTGCAGAGGAGAAATGCATTTGTTCTCGATTGGCACTTTTGTTGGATTTGTGCCTGAGTTATTTTAGCATCGTTCTATGGAAGCTTGTTTTCCTTTATGGAATGAAAAAATAAAAAAGTTTATATCTCACAATTCTGAGAGAAAAAAGTCAGAATTGGCAGTTCTGAGTTTATATCTCATTATTTTGACTTTTGTCTCAGAATTGTGAGATATAAACAGATTATTAAAAGGGTAATTGTAGCTTATCTCACAATTATTACTTTTTTTCTTATAATTGTGTGTTTATATCTAACAATTCTGAGAAAAAAGCCATAATTGCTGCATAAAAACTAACAGTTCTGAAAAAGTCAGAATTGCACCATATAAACTCGCAATTGCGAGAAAAAAGTCAGAATTATCTCACAATTCTGACTTTTTTCAGAATTGCCAGTTTATATCCCGCAAAAATTTGATTCTGTGACGGAAACAAGCTTTGAGTTCAGATAATATTATAGTTATTAATATTTTTTTAAAATAGGTTTTATTTTTATATTTTCTGTTTTCCTTTTAATTTTAGTTGAAGTTTTAGTATTCTTGTGTTGTTTTGTCATTGTTATTAGCCTTTTATATAATTTAGTATATCAATTTTAGTATATCAATTTAGAATATCAAACTAAATAAAAATTAAAAATGTTGCCTTGGCAAATAGCTGAAATAAAGTAAGTTAAAGGTTTTTTAAATTTTAATTTCAGATACCGTTCATTTTATTTAATGTAATGTAATGTATTTTTTTTTTTTTTTTGTTAACTATAATAACCCTTATTTGTGCACACAAAAGTGTTTCAAGGCATTTTCTCAGAATATTTAGAGAAAAAAAAAAAAAAAAAAAAAGCTGTAAGGAGGAAATTGAAGTGGTTCTGCATTCCTCCGGCGAGATCTTTCAGGAAATGAGTTGGAGAAGCACATGCCGGTCATTAAAGCTCAATGACGTGACATTAGATTTCCAGTTTTGACAAAAACGTCCTTATTTTCAGGAAATCAATGGAATCGCTGCTGCCCTGGCTGAAGAGCTCTTTCATAACGGTCTGTTACTTTATTTCAATAGCCAGTTATTACATGCTTGAAATGTACAGAATTAAATGTATTGACCGATATAATCGGCAGTATTTAAAATCTGTAATTTTATAATAAAACTTTGAATGAGACTTTTGCATTCAACATCTATAGTCTTGCAACCTGGTATAGAAAAAAATGCTTTTTAATTGGAAAAAATAAAACCTTATTATCATATTACACATTTTCTACCGATGATGATGAAATGCAAAAAAAGAGACTATATTGGTGCATAGTAGCTGTTAAATGACTAAAATATTTTTGCATGTTCAACAAATCCCATTTTTAAAATATTTATTTACACATAATATGATCAGTTTTATCATCATGTATGCATTCCAGGATTCTCTATGAAATGTGGTGGTTGTGTCTCTTCTCCCAGGTGAGCAGTTGTTGGCAGCGGGCCAGGTGTTTTTTCTCAGACCCCTCCAGCTGTACGCCGTCACGCAGCAGCTGAAACTCGCCAAGCCCACCTGTGCCAACGGAGACGCCAAGGCCGATCTCGGGCACATCCTGGACTTCACCTGCCGCCTCAAGTACCTCAAGGTCTGAGTCTGTCACTTTACTGAAAGTATGATACATTGGTACCCGATATGTCAGTATCAATTCGCTGATAAATTTATAATATAAATTTATATACAGTATACACACATTTATTATTATTATTATTAATTACATTTTGCATATATATATGTATATGTGTGCGTGTGTGTGTATAATATATAGTGTACTTCTTTTATTATTATTATTATTATTTAAAAATGTTATTAAATCTCCAATACAGATAATTATTGTGTTTATGCTTATACTTAAATAATTGCCCATATTTTTTGTTTACTCTTTAATTGTAACAGGTTTAAATATGAAATGATCCATCTTTTTATGAACATGTATTTTACATACATTATAACATTTCAGTGCTTTGTTGACTTATTCATTTATTTATTATTTATAAAATTGTGTGTGTGTATATATATATACACACACAATTTTTATATATGTGTGTGTGTATATATATATATATATATATATATATATATATATATATATATATATATATATATATATACACACACACACACACACAATTTTTATATGTGTGTGTATGTGATTTTTAATATAAATAATAATATATAAATTTCTGACTTGCTTGAACTGTTGCACCACTGCAGTTTGGGTTATTTTATCACTTTCAATTAGGAAAAGTGAGGAAAAGAGCTTTTATTTTATTTATTTTATTAGACAAAATTTTTAATTTTACAGTGTTTCTGAAATAACAGGAATTCCGTATTATTTTGAGGCCTTCGTGTTCCTGTGTGTGCTGAATCGTCACTAACAGCGTGTCCTAATCATGCATGACCATAGATTGTAAAAACAGACTGTCTCTGCTTCTTTCCACTCTAGAAAAATGTAGCCAAAATATCCCAGAAATGGTCATTGCCGATTATGTCATTCAGAGGCAGAGCCCTGCGGTGTTAAGATCCTGCCCACACTGCATTTTTATAGCTTCAAATAACTAACTAAAACCAAACTTATTGGAAAAACAAACACTTGAACATATGCCAGTGTGATAAGAACTACCTAAAATGAGAGAAAAAGATAATTTGAAGTGTAATGGGATTTTTTTAGTGTGGCTCGTGTCCCATTTGAACACATGGAGAGGAAAATGAACAGACTTATGACCTGTACTGCAGCCAGCCACCAGAGGGCGATCGAAAGGGTTTGGCTTCACTTTTCAGGAGGTGTGCGTGCGCACACTTGGGCATGTCATTTTGAGCATCAAGTAAAGTTAAAGAAATGTTACGTTAAATGATCTAACTGTATAAATGTATCAAATCGCCTTATTGGTTTTTGCACATTACAAGAATAACTAAAAGCTATACATAAAATCTTCAAACGCAGGTCCCTGGAATGAAAAAAGCGGTGGGGACGAGTAACATCGAGGAGCAGAGCCTTCCTTTTGACCTGTCCATCTTTAAAGCGCTGCTCCAGATCGAGGTGAAGACACTCACGTTTGCGTTTTGTGTTAAATCGAGGGTCTGCGATGGACGATGTTTCTAACACTTTTTTTTTTCTTTCATTTTCAGATCAGTGATTGCGATGCCGGACAGTTAAAAGGCCTGCCTTCCCTCAAGCCCACGCTGGCCACGCTCAGCATACACCTCTCAGCTGGCAGTATGACGGTACTTTAGATGCTTCTGTCGTTGCGTTAGATTATAAAATGGATGGTTTTAGGGTCCGATAAAATAGGGCTGGGCGGTATGGCGATATACATATTGCTTCCATGGTATATAATGTCTATCGTTAGAGATTTTGCTATGTGTATATCGCGGTATGCAAATACATAGCACTACTGGCACTTCATGATGAAAAGCATGAATGAGAATATAAAGAGCAGGTCGTGCTTGATGTTAAAAAGAGTTATAAGCGGAGTATATCCTGAAAAGGAACTTTGTGCGGTGCTCGAGCTGAAAGTGCGCGCACAGAAAGCTGCCTCTCACATATCTTGAAAAAAAGAATTCGCCCACCCCTACGTTAAAAGGTTGCAACGTTTTTAGTGTTTGCCTTAATTGTTTTGCTTTTGTAAAAGACCAAAAAATGTCTTAAAACCAACAAGCTTTTCAACCTTTTCACTGCCACTGAAAGTTGTGCGAATGACAATGTACGCTCCTCCTCCGACAGGAAATCTTAGTTCCTGAAGCGTCTGAATTTGCGCAGTGGGAACCTGAGGGTGTGGATACGGACTGTCCCGTGACGGCCATCATTCCCACGTGGAAGATGCTCACCACTCTGGACATGAGCCGAAACTTCATACGCTGCATCGATGAGTCCGTGGTGAGCTGGCTTACCTTATATGAAATAAATACCAGTTATTTCCTTGTTGATTATAAAAGTTGTGCTTTTCCTGGTCTTTTTTGTGGTTGTAGAAACTGATTCCTGAAGTGGAATTTCTTGACCTCAGCCATAATGAGTTGTCTCTCGTGGAAAACCTCCAGGTGTGTTGTCTCAAAATAATGTCTTAATGTGCAAAGATGGTGAGGTTTAAATGAGCCAATGTATTTATTTCGACATTTTTCAATGCAGCATTTGTACAACCTGGTTCACCTGGATCTGTCCTTCAACAAACTCACCGTCCTGGAGTGCATTCACACTAAACTCGGGAATGTCAAGACTTTGAATCTGGCTGGGAATCAGCTGGAGACGCTCTCCGGTCTCAGTAAACTTTACTCCTTGGTTAACTTGGACTTAAGCAGGAACAAATTAGCGCAGGTAGTTTATTATTTGCACAAATTTAATTTTGTTGACGCAATTATTTGCTCTATATAATTCTCTCTTTCTTCTGTTTTGCGTAGCTGGATGAAATTAAACACATCAGCACTCTTCCCTGTCTGGAGAAACTGACTCTGGCTGAAAACCCCATGTGCATCATCCCAGATTACAGGACTAAAGTTCTGGCCCAGTTCTGCGACAGGGCCTCTGAGGTATGGAGCTCCTCATCATTGTTACACTTTGAAGGAAGAGTGTCTTATTACATTAATGAGGTGGTTTTCAGGACATTTTTCTGAATTTGTTTTTAAAGGATAGAGAAATGTAATTCACGTTTGTCACGCAGGTGTGTTTGGACGGGACGACCACCACAGAGAAAGAGCTCGACACCGTGGAGGTGCTGAAAGCCATTCAGAAAGCCAAAGTGGCCAAAGACCGAATGGCAAACAATGAAAAAAAGGTATTTTATACTTGTTTTGTATGCAAATATAAATTAAACAGATTATTATTATCAACATTATTATTATTATTATTTACTTTTAAAGTTTATTATTATTTAAATGTTTTGCTTTTTAGTAGGAAAAGCACTATTTCATAATAATAATAATTATTTTTTATTATTATTATTATTATTATTATAACATTTATATTTATTTAACATTATTATTATTATTATTATTATTATTAACATATATTATTAGACTGTTTTGCTCTACTCATTGTCTTATACATTATTATTTAACATTAATATTATTTTAACATTTATTTTTAGACTGTTTTGCTTTTGTTTAATAGGGAAATTAATTTTAATACTATTTCATGATGATGATAATTATTTATTGTTAATTTTATTATATTACATTATTATTTATTTTAATTTGAACATTTATTAGACTGTTTTGATTTTGTTTAGTAGTAATATTCCTTTTAGTACTTTTTTCATTATGATAATAATAATAATAATAATAATTCTAATTATACCATTATAATTTATTACTATTTATCTTATTATTATTTTGATATTTATTATTAGACTGTTTTGCTTTAGTTTTGTTTAGTAGGAAAATTCCTTTTTTTAGTACTTTTTAATAATAATAATAAATAAATAATGTTATTGTTATTATCCTCATTATAATTATACAATTATTATTATTACTATTGGCCTTTATTATTAATAGATGGTTTTGATGTTGTTCAGTAGGAACATTTTAAAAAACATAAAAAAACATTGAAAGATGGTTAAAAAGGGAAACTAAAAGCTTTCCTAAATAAAACGGTTATGTAATATGCTTATGCAAACCACTGTTTCATCTGCCAGATTAAGGGTTCTCTGATGTAATTACTGTTTAAGGCGTGTGCCGATGGCTTTCTTTCAACTGAGTGTGACACATTATTATTCTCAAACAATCTTTTTAGGTGTGAATCGGGCTAAACCTTGATATCCATTCATGAGAATTCAAGAAAAAGATGATTCAGTGTCTGGCTTTATATGCTCGCATTGATGCATTTTTGTGTCAGCATCTATTGCATAACACAAATTATCCAGTGAAGAGAAAGACACGAGTTGTGGCGCCTCCGCCTGGCCAGACTCTGATAGTGACTGGATATCATCTCCACTAGACTTGACTGCAGTCCTGCTATATTATAAAGACATGAAATAAATGTGGTTGTTGTCAATGCATCGACTTTTGCATATGCTATTGTAATATTATTATGTTGCGCTCATGTCTCGGAATTACCGTCATTTTAATGACATTAAAGTTACATTAGAGCTGTTCAGTTTGTAAAGAATTGGCAGTTCTGTGTCTCAGGATTTATTTTATTTGTTTAATAATTGTAAAATAATTGTAATAATTTAAATATTGTTTTAAACAATTTAAATATTAAATTTGTTTTCTTTAAATTTAAGAACTTAGAAAGTACATCAGGGAAATTTGTCTATAATAAAATAGCATGTAAAATGTGAACCCTCTGACTATCTTTTTCTGTTGAACGGCTGCAGTTTTGGTTGTTTTTATATGTCGTCACAAAAAATCAAGAGCTTTTATAAAATTAATCCGGAAAAAATTACGGTATTTCCGAAATAACATGAACTCAGTATTATTCTGAGGCCTTCGTGTTTCGTGATCAGAAGATATTTGATGTTTGATATGGAGCAGGATTTGGACCAGTGAGATTTCTGTGTGGGTGGAGCTACTCAAAAACTCAGATTAACATGAACGCGATAAATCGCTTGTCGTTCTGGTTTGGACGTTGATTGCTTGCACCCTTTACATTGACCTCCATTGGTCTTGGTTGTGCTTTTCGCTAAAGAGAAGCCTGATGTTGTTGTTGTCAGGTGAGTGACGTCCCGGGGCAGGCCGCCGGCGGGCCGCAGTCCTCCTCGTCCTCTCTCGCGCCACCCTCCTCTTCCTCCCCCTCTCTGTCCCGTTCCACCTGCTCCAGTCAAGGTAATCATGTATGTATCGCGCTGCTGGGACGAGGGGGGGAAACACAAACATAGAGTTAAAAGTGAAGTGTGTCATTTCAAACTAAATTCTCAAACACTCCCATCTGTCATTGGTCAGATTAACAAGTAGTCCTGGCCCAAACTTGTTTTAAATGCGTATAAAGATGTGAGAGGAGATAGTATTTACATTAAAAAATTACACACTTCAACTTTAAAACTAAAAAACGTCCCTCTGATTGCATGACATTATGTAAAACTGACGTTGAACATCATGAGACATTATTTCTCTGTTTTGGCATCACAAATTTCCTACAACATTATTATACTTTTTAATATTTCAGCTGTTTGTTATTAATCTGCATTTACATGGTTTCTTCATTACATAATGTTTGCAAATGATCAATCTGAAACTACAAAATGTTTCTTTGCCCAGTTTTCTTTGCACAAGTGATCTAAATCTTATTTCATTTACATTTCTGTTACTCCTGCATACTGACTTGCCTACAGCTCTGCCGGTCATAATTATGTTTTGGAGATTTGTTGTGCCAATTTCTGCAATGCAGAAAAAATAAATCTAATTTCATCAGCATTCCTCCCAGATTTTTCTCATAACTTTGCTTTAAATCAATAAAATGGGCATCCATTTTATTTGCTTTGAAGTGTCAAACTAGCCTAAACGTTGATTTTGTGGTGGTTAATTTGCAGTTGTTGCTCTAATACCGATTGGGCCTGATTGATAAAGCATATGATCTCCATATTTGTCTCTGGAGTGTTAGTTACTAAGCAACAGCCTCGGGTGCTTTTGATACTTTCCATTTCTGCCGACGACTTCTAAATACTCAGTGTTATGCACTCCTATAAAATATGCTTTAAACGTATATATATATATATAATTTTTTATTTTTTTTAAATTTATTTATAAAATTGTAGTCTAGAATAAGTTGTCTTTTTTTGTGTGTGTGTGATTACATTTTTTTACTTCATATTTTGTTTGATGACACTTGCATCATCAACCGTATCAACCAATGATGATACACCATATATTGACTAAACAAACAAATCAAATCATCACTATCCATTTTCATCACATCGAATTTGTTTGCTGTATGAATAAAACTTAAGCGACAAGAATAACTTTTTGCTTTCCATCTCCCTTTCAGATATAACTATAGAAAAAGCTTTTATTACCAAAGAGATATTAACTCCTGTGGATTCTACACTTACCCAGAGATGCTATGATGTTTACAGCTCAGCCTGTGAGGTCATCCCGCAGGTGGGTTTGTGTTATAGCTCAATTAATTAATTAATTTTGTGGTGCCAGCAAAAACAAATCCTTTTTTGCAGGTGAAAACTCAAGTTGATTCCAGTTTTTCTTCGGAGGTCACCTTTGAGAGCAGGTCAGTTCTTATAAACTTCTGTTTTGTTTCTGCTATGCCCGAAACATACTCTACGCAAACGCAAAGCTAGATTTCAAGCTTAATTGCATCCCAAAATGTTTCAGAGTGCAATTCATTATGCAATGCAAGTAGTTGTTGCATTCTCATTGTTGCCACAAGGGGCGCTATATCAAAAGGCTACTGTCCATTTTTTTTCCTTTTGGTGCTGCGTCCCAATTCAGAGGCTGCATCCTTCAAAGGCCGCATTCAAAGGCTGATTGCGTCACCATGGCGCGCCAAAGGCTGTCCCAATTCGAGGGCTCCTTCAAATGCGGCCTCCAAATGCGTCCTTTGTTTCCCGTGAAATGAAGGATAATATCAGATGGATCCTTCATGGCCTTGCCTACCCCAGAATTCATTACGAGCTGGTGACAGCAGGATTTTTTTTTTATTAGAGAAATTGCCGAATTACACTTTTAAACGTGTGTATTGGGTTTCAACTTACTCAAATATCAAATAACCTAAATAATCTAAAACCTTTAAAGCAGGTCAGATGTTGACTTATCTTACTAAGATACGATTATGTATAGTTTATACTCTATTATAAACAGAAATGGACCGTGGTGAAAATATTTAGACAGTTTTTTATCTTTGTTTTCAGACAGTATAATATAACTTTCAAAAAAGTCTAGTACAAACGTTAGTCACTCATCAACGACAGCTGTCACAGTTGCTAGACGCCAACAACAGTCCTCCGTAGGCTAGACTGTCCCATTTAACAAAGCTCAGTCCGACCTTCTTGGCCTTTGAATTCTGAGTCCTTCGAAGCATGCAGCCTTTGAATTGGGACACAGCTTAGGTCAGCTTTTGTCATTGCAGATCAAAAGTTTGAGGATAAATTTTAACATAACTTTATCCCTTGATAGACTTCTTAAGGCAGGGATGGGCAACTTCGGTCCTGGAGGGCCACTGTCCTACAGAGTTTATCTTCAACCCTAATCAAACACACCTGAACAAGCTAATCAAGGTCCTCAGGATTACTAGAAAATTCCAGGCAGGTGATTTTTTTCAGGGTTGGAGCTAAACTCTGTAGGACAGTGGCCCTCCAGGACCGAAGTTGCCCATCCCTGTCTTAAGGTCTGTTACATGGTTACGTGTTATGTAAAACAAAGACTGAGCGGTGGCAATGCTTTTACCAAACTTTTGTGTTTTGTTTGTGCACTTGCTTAGAGTGTGTTTCTGGGCTTATTACTTTTGATTGAGTGTAGGAGTAAAAGTGTTACCTGATATGTCTGCATGTACGGAAGTCCCGAAAAGTAAAGTACAGGTTGTTACAGGATGGTCCAGATTTTGCAGAGTTAGACGCATTCCTGGGTCGTATTTTGTTGATCCTGGAACAACATTCCAGTCAGAAAATTTTGTCCTAACCATATTCCTACCCCTAAACCTAACCCTACCCATAAGTTATCCCTAAAATCAGAGGAAAATGATAGGTGAATAACACTGATGTAGAAGCACCTAACCCTGGTTGTAAGCCTAAACTTGACTTGAACTGTAAACTTGTCCCTCAAATCTGATTGGTTGATTGCAATGTTGTTCCAGGATCTGCTTTGAAATCCTTAAAGGTTGAGTGGTCATGGTTGAACATTGAAGATTTCAAAACCAAACTAAACCAAAACTAAAACAAGTTGTTTAATTTCTCTTTAGCCCCTGTTGTTGTGAAGAGGAGTGGAAACCTTGGACCACAAGTCTTTTGAATCTCTTTGTGCCTCCTACTTTACTGTCCTACACTACCACCAACCAGGAGTTTACCAAGCAACTTTCTGCTCACATCAGCCAGGCTAATAGAATAGAATCAACCCCGATTCCTTGCAAAACCACTTCTCTGGAGGGCACGGACCAAGGCAGCCCTCACTCTGGGGATGGGTACTTTGAGATGACTCTAGATGATACCAACAAGATCATGGGTTGTTCCTCCTCATCTGCTGTTCAGGAAAAGGGATCAGATGATGTGAACCGAGAATCTGCAGATGATCATGTAAAAATGGTGGCTTGGTCTCTTTACATCAGTGTTGGAGAAGGTTTGAGTCGGTGCCCATGTTGTTTGGTGGCAACGGACAGCTCGCTTGTGGTTTTCCACACACGGTCAGATGAACCTGCGAGTAACTTGGAGGAACTAGCGGAGAACCTTGAGATAGACTTGGTTGTGCCGTACACGAACATTGAGACCTTTCAGTTTGATATTCCAGAGGTTTGTGTCTCTTTGAAGGTGAAGTCAAGCAATACGAGATGGTTCTTTTTCTCAGATGCCCAAAGTCTGAAGGAGGTGCATTCTTGCGTTAGTCCTCATGTGGACCAAACTAAAGAGCAAATTTTGAACTCCTCTAACTCTCAGGTGTTCATCCGACAGTTTCTGAACTCTTGGGACTTTGAGGAAAGCGATGACAGCGTAAAAGGTGGACACTTGATCCATTTTCTTAATCTAGACCCATCTACCTCCGACAAAAATGTCACAAACAACCCACAATTTCCAAAGAACTCAGTATCCTCAGACTTTTTATCCCAAATCAGCCTGTTTGAAAGTGATCAGGACCAAACCTCCAATCCCATGATCCTCTTCCTTACTTCTCGGCACCTCTGCATTCTCAAGGTAGACTTTGTCACTCTGTCGTCCCGGGACTCTTCGGAAGCGAGTGTGATGCGGAGCTGCTCCAAAGTAACCCGAATCCCGCTCTCGTTCACGCTACTTGACCCAAAACAGAGCTGTTGTTCGTGTAGGGCCATCTCAAACTCTCGCCGTTTCTATGATAACCATGTTGTAGAACTGATGGCGGGTCACGAGCATCTGACTATTGTTTTTGCCCTTCCACAAGACAAGTTCACCTTCCTGAGAGAGTTCATGCAGCTTCGATCCAATCTGCGGGAAATTAAGACCATCGCCCTGCAGCGCACCAAGAAAGGACACTTGAGAGTGCACAGTTATCCTGCTCCGGCTACAACCACCAAAAGAATACCTACCAGCAGGTAAAGGAGCTCATTTGTTACTAGTATTTCTAAAGCTATGTTAGCATGGATGTCATTTTAGCCCCAGACCTAAGCTGTAGCCTGGAATGTAACTGAAAGGGTGTAGGTCCAAACTCTGCAAAGGTTTTCAACATTTGTGCCTTTTGGCAAGACGCTTTCAGCAAGAATATTCCTAGGGTTGGGAATCAGTAATCGATTCCAATTCTGGAATCGGTTACTTAAGATCAGGAATCATAGCCTAGAAATCTTGACGCACCCTCGCAGCAGCAAATGTAATTTGCAGCCAAGGTCGTCTAGCAATTCTCTGTTGGCTTGTGAGCTGGAAAAACCAAACTCTATTCAGGCCAATCACATCGTATATAGAGCCGGTGGGCTTCACATAAGGACGGCAGAGTTGCGACGGTTCCTTGTGAATTCCCTGCTACTTGAAAACAAAGAAGAGCTGCTGCTGCTGCTGGCGAACAGCAGTCTTTCGAATCGGCTTTGGCCGGGACTCTGTAAGACTTTGAGTTAAGCTTTTCTTTGAGAAAAGAACAAAGAATGGCACTGATGTCATTCTTAAAAAAGGAAGATGTGTTCGGAGTTTTGCCGACCGGATACGGAAAAAGTTTAATCTTATCAACTCGCTCCGCTGGTGGGAAAACGCTCTGGTTGGTTGTAGCGCTATCCTATTGCGTGCAGAGGGAATTTGAAAGACAACCGTTTATCCCGCCCCTCGGATTGAGTCATGCCATCCCACACCCGACATCTTGATGTGGGTCTGGCTTGTCAGGCTACAGGAATCAGATACTTGCTATAAAATGAAAAATGCGATTCCTCTTATCGATTCCTTTGTGTGCATTTAATATGACTTTAAAACATTAAAGCGCAAGAAGACTTGTGCACTGTTTTCTGTGCTGCGCACATCCAAAACAAGCACAAAAAAACCCCCGCCTCATACTAAATAGTGGGCGATACTGAACTGAGTTCTCTTCTGCGTCTTTTTGAAAATCTTAAAACACTGTTTATTTAAATCGTATCTTTGTTCAGTTGTATTTATTTGTGCGATTGCTCATTTGTTTATTTGTATATTATATCCATAGCTGTTAGCATAAGAATTATTGGTAAATCTTAAAAAATAAGTTTCTAGAAAAAAAAAAAAAGAAAAAAACCCTAATCCTAACTTTACAGGTTAAATGGGTTGGGAAATAGCATTATTCATAATGTTTTGAAATCATAGCCATAGCAGTCAGCATGAGGTTAGTGTGATAAACTTGTTTTCTAACCAACTTATGTCATGACCAATCCTAAATTGCAAGGATGCCAGAAGTGCAAGTAACATAATTTTTTCACAAAGAATTATGTAACTCTAAACCAGATGTTCTTTGGACTAGAAAAGTAATCCCAGCTCATTCAAATCCATAATCCTAATTTTACTGATGAAATGCTTTTTAATGGATAACAGAAATGCAGAAGAGGTGATAAAACACATCTGCTAAATGACTAGTCACTAAGGCAGTATTTGTTAATTAGTAAAACTTTAATGGATCTTCTTAGCTGTTTTCACAGTAGATATACTGCACTGCTTTTTTCACAGCGTCCCTCAGGAAGTTCCAAGGCCCCATCTGACCCTGTCTCTGCTGTATCCAGCCAAATCTCTCATTCAGCAGCTGATGGAGGACAACCTATGTCCCTCGCACCTCTCACTCTCCCCTTCATTACTCCTCATCTCATCTCTCAAGGGGGACCAGCTTGTTCACTTCTTCCACGACAATATTGCTGAGGCAAGTCGTTCGCTCATTTCACACATTCAGATCTAATATGAGGAAATTTCCTGGATGGTTATGTCGTAGAATTTTCCCTATGGAAGTTTCCTTCGCAATCCCTTGGGTTTATTGTCGTCCTCACACTGTATATTCCTCGTTTTGTACTCTGTCAACCCCTCTCTTCCTGTGTGCGCTCTTGGCTCCCGTGTATTTGTTTATTTACTTTGACTCTGTTACATTTGGCCAGCTGCCCTTGTTTTCAAAAGACGACTATCTGAACTATTTTCCACTCATTCTCAAATGTCCTATGCAATCAGTGCACTGTTTGTACAGGATATTCTAGACTGAATTTAAACCGTAAACAAACACGCCTAACATTTGAACTTTGCGACATGATTAGCTACCCGCACTAGAATTATTTATGCCCTACACTTAATTTGAGGTGTTTCTTCAAAATCCAATGAAAACTAGCATGGTTCAAGGTATCATTCATGTTCGTTTGCAGAAACTGAATGGAAGAAACAAAACCCAGACCATAAGTTTGAGCAGTAATGCTTGTCTAAGCAAACGCCACTAAATAAACTGCTGTATTATGAGACAAAGAGGTGTTTATCTTGCTGATGGCATGCAGGTGGAGAATGAGGAGCTGAAACACATCTTGTGGACGTCGGTGCTCTTCTACAGATCTCCTGATGTGGAGACAACAGCCTGTGTCCTGCTGTCCACCAAAGCCATCTACTTCATCCTGGACGACACGGCGTCCTCGCTCACCAACCAATCAAGTGAGCAAAAACTTACTTTACATTTACAATGACAATTCTATTATAATCTGATCTTCAAGTATATTCATTTCTATTGTTCATCTGATAAATTCAGTTTGATTATATTCTGTTCTTCTGATTTATTCAGTTCTATTGTTCTTTTCTATTCAGTTTTATTCAGTTTAATAAATTTTTTTATGTTATGCAAATGCATTTCATTCTGTTTTGTGCTACTTCATTCTTTTTATTCCAATCTGTTTTCAGATACAGTTGCTCTGATATATTGTTTTAATGTAATGATTTTTTTCTGTGCTATTCTGTTCAGTTCTATTGTTTTCTGTTCTTCAGATATTCTGTTATTTTATTCTATTCTGTTCTTCAGGTTATATTCTTGGCTATTTTATTCTATACAGTTCTATAGTATTCTGTTCTTCAGATGTATTCTGTTATTATATTCTATTTAGTTCTGTTGTATTCCGTTCTTCAGATATATTCTCTGCTATTTAATTCTATTCAATTCTAATGTGTTCCATTCTTGAGATATTCTGTGATATTTTATTCTATTCAGTTATTCTTCTGATACATTGTGTTTTTTATTTTATTTTTTGTTATAATGTATTATCTTTTCACAGATGTATTCTATCTTATGTAAGCATTCTGTTCTGTTGTATTTTATTTTCACACACTATTCAATTCGGTTCTTAACATATGTTTTTGTATTCTGTTCTAGTAATCAGTCTAGAACATTAAAATTGATTCATTACATTGATCTTGCAGTGATGTGGACCTGGCAACCATCCGAGCATAAGGACACAGATTTCCTCATCTCCTTCTGCTTCACCCTCAAACTGAAGGACCTGCAGAGCGTCAACGTGGGCTTGTTTGATCAGTACTTCCGAGTCGTCGGTGAGTTTGTTGTGACCGAGATCACTACTCGTACAATTTTCTGTCCAAATGCACGTGATTAGATGACATATTTAACAAGCCGACACCAAATGTAATAATCAGCTTAATCAAAAGATGTACCAATAAATATAAGTGCATGCTGTGTTTTCATTCCATTTGGTTCATTTGTTCAACAAGCAACTGCTAATATAGCATTTCACATTGCTGTTTATCTCTAGGGAAAATGCTTTTGGCAAGAAGTTCACATTCTATGTATTCTTTGCTTTTTTTGCAGTTTTTTATATGGCAGATAGGTGCAAGTGCCATTATGTGTTACAATTAAAAATGTGTGTACAACAGTTTTGCAAGCAACACTATTTATTTGATATGTTTAGCATCTCCTCTAACTGTGCGATGAAACTTAGAGCAAAAACAGTTAAGTAAGTTTAAAGAGTTTAATCTTTCCTTCTTCAAAGGGCCCTCGGCTGATCACATCATTTCCTGTCTGACCCGTGACGGTTACGGCACACATCGCTTCCTGCAGCAGCTGATGATGGTTTTGTCCCTGCTGGAGAAAGTTCCCTCTCCTGAACCTTCTGAGCTGGATTTCTACTCGCAGTTTGGAAACAAAAGCACAGGTTTGACTGCTTGGATGTCTAGAATATATCGCGTAAAAATCCTATATATTGCTCATCCTGACTGAATGTTTACCAATGATATTTTATTCCCTCATAAATCAGGTAAAATGGAGAACTACGAGCTGGTCCACTCCAGCAAGGTGAAGTTTGTATTCCCAAATGAGGAAGAAATCGGAGACCTCACCTTCATCGTGGCGGAGAGAAAGACCCCGCAGGCGCAGTCTCACTCCTTCAACATCCTTTTGTACGTACTGGTGTTCCAGGTCCACGTCATTCCAGGCCAAACCAGCCAGAACCAGACTGTCCTACAACCCAAGACTCTTATACTCACCAGCACGGACGTCTTCCTCCTGGACGAAGACCACATAAGTTACCCGCTACCTGAATTCGCGAAAGAGCCGCCGCAAAGAGACAAGTACCGCCTCACGGACGCCCGGCGGATTCGTGACTTGGACCGCGTGCTAATGGGCTACCAGACTTACCCGCAAGCCCTCACGCTGGTGTTCGACGACATTCCCGGGCCGGATCTTTTGTGCCACCTTACCATGGACCATTTTGCGGACGCCGACGGGAAGGGCGACCGGACGCAGGGGGTCGGAGGAGCCGAGGGCGAGGTGCAGTGGTGTATTTTCGTACCAGGGGCGGACAGCAGAGAACGGTTGATATCGATCCTGGCTCGCCAGTGGGAGGCGCTGTGTAGCCGAGAGCTGCCGGTGGAGCTGACGGGATAAACGCGCAGTATTTACCTACACATAGTATGAAGAACATTTGTTTTTACGAACCTTTTTTTTTTTTTTTTACTGTTTTGACACAATGCATCCTGGGAAGCTGTATTGTAGAGTCCACACGAGTGTAATATTTATCATCTCAGGCTTCAAACTTTGCTTTGCTTTTTAGGCATATTTATCTGCTGCTGTGTACAATCGGCCATGCATCATAAAATGTGAAATGTCTGTTATACAGTTTTGTGCTACAGTGTTATTTTGATTTTTCAAGTTAATTTGTTGCTCCATGGCAACAAAATGATTTTCCGATAGATAGCCTAATGAACGAAAAGATGTATATAGTCTTTCGTTTTTTACAGATTTTAAAGCAATTTAAAAGTGTTATTCCTTTTTTAGAAAGTATTCCCGAGGTGAATCTGCAGATTTATTTGTACCGATATTCAAACGGAAAACCACTTAGCACGTTTACTGGGCTCTTTGAGCTTCATGAGATTGACCATGGGATTTCAGACTGATCATGCACTTTTCATTTTTTTTTAATAAATGTGAGTAAATGTAAATGTCTTTTCTTTTTATTCTTGATTAAATATCCAAATATTTTATTTCATCCTCAAAATGAAATGCTAAAATGGACAACATGGCTCAAAAAAAGAGAAAAACCGAACAGAAAGTTCGGAAATCTGGAAAAATCTCCAAAAACATCTGGGGAGATGTATTCAGGCTTTGAAGAATTTATAAAAATAATAATTAATATAAGATTTTTTTTATACAGTATAAAATTGTATTTATATATTTTTTAATATTGTGTATTTGATATATATTCGCATAGCACAGTACTATTTAAAGTTATGTAATTCGTAAGTTAGAGTGATGAAACATGCATGAATGAGAAAATAAAGAGTGGGACGTACGTGATGTTTAGAGTTATTCGAGTTTTTAAGTGCAATAAGCTGTGAAAAAGAACTCAAAGCGGTTGGTGCTCGCGCTGACTGACACACACATGAAGCGCGCACAGAAAGCCGCCTCTGAGATAGCATGTGATCGTGAATCCAGTCCTCTTTCACGTCTTATTGCACTTGAATGATAGATGCACAATAATGTAAAAATGCTGTTGTGTGGGGTATTCACGTAAACTATTCGGTTATGTCTTAAATTAGCGTAAAGAGCTGGGTGAAAACCGATGCGTGTCAGTAAATTGGATCCGTGCATTCGGTCTTAAAGGGAAAGCAGTATAATAAACTGCTGTCTGTCTCATTAATGTTAATCAAACAACAAAAGACAAAGAGAAAACCACTCCCTGCTCTTGACTGAATCACTTGTATTTTTAATAAGAATCAGTTCATATTTCATTCATACAGTGAAGACTATGCACTGCTTTAGTTATACACTTGATTATTCAATTTCTGTAGTATTTCTTACTACATGTTAAATAAACCTACTGTAGCTGAAAAAAAGTTGATTTCATTTGTATCTTTGCTCTATTGTAAGTTGCTTCTTTGTTATTATTTGTAATAATAAAAATAGCTATATCAAAATATATATTGTTATCATGAAATAAAATGTCTCATACCATGCTGTAAGAGTTTGGTCAAATCGCCCACCCCCATAATTATGGTAGTAATAGGAATTTTGGAGGAAAATTTGGCTTAATTGTTATAAAATAGTCACAATGCTATATATATATATATGGTAACACTTTCGTTTAGGGTCCAATTCTCACTATTAACTAATTGCTTATTAGCATGCATATTATTAGAATATTGGCTGTTAGTTGTACTTATAAAGCACATATTAATGCCTTATTCTGGCATTAATGCCAGGCAATTATGAATGATCATATTCTAGATCCCTTTATGGATCTATTATACTAACATACTAACTATTAATAATCAGTAATTAGTAGTTTATTGAGGCAAAATTCATAGTTAATAATTAGTTAAAAGTGAATTTTTATTTTATATATTTATATTATTCTATATTTTTATTTTATTTTTAATGAAATACCAAGACATTATTACTGAAGAGTGTGTAACTTTGCATGTTTTTTATTTTTATGGTTTTGTCTGTTTTTTGTTTTAGCTACAGTCTACACTCTATGAAGGAATATGTCCAAATTTTGTTCAGATATATTTAATGCTGTTTTTTTTTTTAAATTGGTTTTATATTTAAGAAAAGAAGCAATTAATAATAAATTCTTTAAAATGCTAGGTAAACGTGCCTGTAAACTTTCACATCTATATGGACAAGTGAAAACTAAAGTGTGTCGCATGACTAACCAAAGGCCTGGTTGAGCAAAAAGAAAAAACCTCTTCTCCTCTCTCTAGCCCGTTGTTCCCTCGAAGACTGAGAGTCAGCGATATTAGATCCTGCTTTGAAACCCAGTGGCACGGGGCCTGTTGCTGAAACATTCACGGCCTGCTTGACCACTACCGACACGCACACAGGGTCACGCACAAAACCACGCTTCGGGGAAACTGATGCAGCTTGTCAGCGCTGTAATTTACAACCCTGCACTGTCATTAAAGAGAGCAGAAAGGGCAGGAAACATTTGCTCTGTGCTGCTGAGGTGTCCAGTGCTGGGCATTGTCGCTCTGACCCCGCCACTTCCTGTTATTCCTTTGGCCCGGGGTGAAGGTCATGCTGGACTCACTGTAAACTTTGTTTCTTTGAAATGCTGGATGGTCAGGTTATTACATATGGGCCATTGAGTTTGTAGCACTTGCTTTGTGGCAGTTTGAACTAGCCTTGCAACTTCAATAACATTGTAATGTTTTCTGCATGTTATGTTTGTTGCTGTGGAGCTGAATGATTTTTAACTTCCCAAGCAATCATGAGTGAAGCCGAAGCGTCTCTAAAAAGCTGAAAATTCATTGAAAATGGTTTCGGATTTCATATCTTTTTATAAATATGACACTAAGATACATTTTAATTACCCATATGGTTGCTTAGAGGTTGCCAGGGCATTGCTATGCGGTTGCTAGGATGTATTGGGTTGCATTGCTGCTGCTGAGGGATTGTTAGTGGTTGCTATGGTGGTGCTCTAGGATCTGCTAGTGTCTTTAATTTTATGCACATTGCTGTGCAGTAGTTGGTGGGTGGTTGTCAGGGCAGTGCTTTATGGTTGCTAAGGTGGTCTGTGCTTTGCTATGTAGCTGGTTAGGCATTGTAGGCGGTTGCCAGGGTGTCGCTCTGTGGTTTCCAGGGTGACTGCGTGATTTTTCATGCATTGCTAAACGATCGCTAAGATATTCTCTAAAGCTATATTTTAGAATATTGCTATGTAGCTGCTAAGGTGTTGTGCGTGGTTGCTATGGTTGTATAATTTGTTGGAGTGTGGTGAGTGGCTTTTAGTATGCTACTGCTAAGATAGTGTTAGTTAGATAGTGTATAGCTGGTTGCCAGGGCGTTGCTATGTGGTTGCAAGTCTATTCTCAGGAGTTTTTAGCACATTTCTATGCAGTTACTAAGGTATGCAATCCGGTTATTAACTAAGGTGTTGCTATGCATTAGGGCTGGGTAAAAATATTTATTTCTCTATTTTAATCTATCTGTTTCTATGCAGTTATAGGGTATTGGTATTGCTATGCGGTTGCTAACCAGGTGTTGCTATGCAGTAGGGCTGGGTAAAAAAAAAGAAAAAAAAAAAGATTTTTCTTTTTTTATGAACGATATCGATTCTTAAATCCCATAATCAATCTTTTAGTCTGTTGTTTTCAGTTGATAAATGAACAAGACATTGTAGAGCACGTGTCGGCATACAATAAATCGCAATAAGATATGAAACAAAGTCTCAGATTTCACATTCTGTACATTTTATTACGAAATTAAAAAAACAAATACCGTTTTGGCGCTCTTTAATCTGGCGCGAAAGCTCGGCGTTGCAGCATCATCGAGCAAAGGCAAGCCTTTGAGTGACGTGAACTGATCATCTCTTTACTAGTTACACGAAATATGAATGAACATCAGAGGTATGTTGAAAGATAAATCCTACCGAATTCCGTTTCATGTCTCATGTAATCTCAATCAGTTTCAGTAAAACAGACTAATAATAAGTTATTCTACCACAGAAAATTCATTCAGTGACCAAAAACTCGTTAGTCAGCTAGAAAAAGCAACTATAAACCATATTACATAATTATTCATTATATTTTTTACTGTTCTTCAGTATTTGTACGTTTTTTAATAAATCGGTAAATTGTTTTTGACAGACACTATTTAAATGTTAATATTGCAAAAACCGAATTGGAGTAGAAACATAAGGTAATTATAAAGTTAGTATTATAACTTTATTATTATAGCATAGTTTGCAGCATTAGTTGAGAATTTTGCCATCTGATGTAGCCTAGCCTACCGTATAGCCTAGATCCAAATGAATCGATATTGCACAAATTTGTGTCAATACCCAGCCCTAGTTGCCAGAAGTTGTTCTGAGTGTTTTTACATAGGCTACATTGCTACTAATTTCATTGTGGTTTTAAGTGAATTGCACTTGTAGGTAGTTGGATTTTAGTGCATATATGGTTAGGGTGTTGCTATGCGGTGTTCTGAGGGGTTTTTCATGATTAGCCTATTGCTATGTGGCCACTAATGGCTAGTTTCCACCGAGCGGTAGCCTACGGTACGGTACGGTACAGTACAGTACAGTACGATTCGGGACGGTAAACCCTGATCCGGCTTGCGTTTCCACCGCCAACAATACCGCACTTGATCGACGTCATTTTCGCGCGAAGAAGAAAGCGACATAGTAAACAACAGTGGATGGCATACAGTAGCCTAGATCTTGTTTTTGCTTCTCGGCATGTGGCTGTTTGTCACAAGAAGCCACGTTGTCAAGTCCGGACTTGCCAGGTCCGACTCAGAAGAATGACTCCCGAAGACGCGAGTCCGGCAGTTCTGCAAATGGAACAGCGCGTTCTTGAAAGCGTCACTCAGCTCGCTTCTACTCCGGTTATCTAGGCAATAATAAAACGAAATAAAGTTATAAAACACCACTCTGCCTCTTTTCGTTTTCATTTAAAGCCTCACAAATGTGGTTCAGGCAACGCATTGATTATATTCACTGCATGCAGGCACGTGCACACATAGACATCAAAGGGGGCTTGCTTGAGCACCTGCCCTTTTTATTCCTGGAGAGAAAGTGCCCTTTTTTCTGGGGTGCTTTTTTTTTTTTTTTTGAAAAATAATATATATTCCTGTTTGCTTCCCTGTCAAACAAATATATTTATTGAAGAATAGTATATCTAAATAGCAGGTCAGGAGTTCTGAAGCGCTCCCTCTCTCTCTATCTCTCTCTCCCCCCTTGGCGTCTCTGCGCAGCGGCGCACATCGGCACACATCGGCACACATCATACACACACACTCACACACACACACACACTCACATAATCCCGCTTATTACATGGCTACCTACCAAATAAATAATTAATTTGACACAATATTTATTTAAAAGGGAGTTTATTGATTTAAACCCGATTGTATTGCTTCCAGAAAATAGTAGCCTACGCTCCGTCTCTACGGTTAGAATCAGGTTAGAATCCTGTGAGTCCATAGCAACGCTCTGTTTTTCATGGTAACGGTCTGTTATACTCACTGATCTATATAATGACATAATGTCATTCTATATAGATCAGTGGTTATAGCCTACTCCGCACAGCGGTCTGTTATCAAGAAATAACAGACCGCATTCTACATTGGAATTCAACCAAGCCATGTAATAAAATAAGTTAGTAATAAAATAAGCATATATCACCACCAGATATGCTTTAGTTATTTTGTTTATCCTATTTACCTGCATTGCCCTGTCAATTAGATGCAAATTTTCAATTTGTATTTTTGTATTTTGTCAATCATTTTTGCAGTGATTTTTTCAGTAAAGTTAACAAAATAGCAGCAACAGCCCTCTTCAGTTTAGAGTGAATATTTGTGTTGATTTTAAAGTGTTATGTATTCTGATAACACCAAAATAATTAAAATGATGTGAAAAAATAAACTAATTATTAGTAAAACACGCCCCTCTGCCTGATGCAGTTATTTAGGTTATTCTAAATACTTGAAACTAGTAGCATAGAAAATGTTTTCAAAACATGCACATTGTGGAATGGTTTCCTTTGCTGCTCTATAAACCTAGTGAATACTAGGAGACCATGGTTTCTGTGTGAACTGATTATTTTGTAGACATCTTTTGAAAATGAAACAATCGCGTGAGTTTGAGGAAGATAAAATTAATTAACTTTTTAAATTAATTTTTTAAAAAGGAAGTCAGAGTTGCGTTAATATATATACTTTTTTGTTTAAAAAAAAGAAAAAAAATACGTAATTATGAGAAGTGCCCTTTATTTCACTTGAGCCCCTGCCCCTCAAAATGTCTGTGCACGTCCCTGACTGCATGTATAACGTTAGCCTATTTATAACAAAACGAAATACACAACCCTGCCTCTTTTCGTTTAAATTTGAAAAATATTAAACATATTAATATGGTCCAGGCAACATGTGCATTTGTACTGTCTTTGATCATCTTCACTGTAATAAAATTAATGACAAAACAACCCTGTCTCTTTTTGTTCAGTTTCAGTTAACAATAATAGCCATTATAAAAGTATAAGTGAAAGGTACAAGAAGCTATACAATAAGAAAGAAAGCAAACAAATCAGTCAAACATACAAAATCAGAGCTCTACTCTAACGTTACAATGGTAAAAAATAGCCTAAATAGCCTATATAAAATTATGAAACTTCACTTAGCCCTCAGCAGGGCTGGACTGGGGCACAATTTCAGGCCGGGAAATCCTACACCCATCCAGGCCATCCTATGCACCCAAATCAAATTTAGAAACACGGACAACCCTATTTTTTCCTAAATTACATTTATTGGTCTAAATCCTTAGGCTGGGGCCGTGTAAAATAATTAAAGGCTTTCTCTTGAACGGTATCCTTCCACCAGTATCATCAGCCTCATACACTAAGTGGAGTACTAGTGTTATATATGTATGTATGTATGTATAAAGAGTGTGTATTTTTCTTGTACCTGTCACTTCTTCACCTGTCACTTGTTCAGGCCTCATGTTACAAACAGAACTGTCTCCACCTTGGTGTAAAACAACCACCTTATTGTAATTTGTTTGTCCAGAATCTACATTTATTTTAGTAAAAAATCTAAGTATTATATTTATGACAAAATGTAAATATCCAACATTTAGCAACACTATATTTCATACAATATGTAAAAAAAAATCATTGCACCATAGCTAGTGCTAGGTTGACTGTCTCCACCTTCATTTGATTAAAAAAAAGGAAAGGAAAAAAGTTTTAAACCTCACAAATGGGCCGACATAATTTTCTAAATTGTCTAATAAAATGTTATTGCATTATTTTTTGTTGATGTCTGCACTATCACTCCTGTCTCCCTGCTCCCTGTACTACATAGGCCCTATGTTCATATTTGTCTGCTAAATTACTAATGTAACTTTATACTAAATAATATTAATCTCCTTAAACATACAGTATTTTGAGTGACGATAGTAATGGGGCGCTATACCGCTTACATTTGCTAGCATTTCAATACTAAGTTAATGAAGAAAAAAGTTGCCTACAGTATTTACAGATGAAACTGACCTGCACTTGAAGCCCTGAACAGATCATTCATTTTGTAACATTTTAATGCTTGTTCTCTGAGTGCTTTCTTTTTCCTTTTTCGTTGTTCTTTACCTCTCTGCGCCACCTGGCTGTTTTCTCTCCATCATCGGGTGCTGCTCGCATTTTCTGTTTGACCGTTTGGCTGAGGCTTAAAGTCGAATCGTATAGCCTTGCCAGTCGAGACTAACAGATTCATGATTTTTTTATAATAATAATTTTATTGAATGATGAATTTGAAAATGATCACTAGTAAATGTAGTATTATAAAATAATAATAATAATAATAATAAAAAAAAAAAAAAAAAAAAAAAACGCTGCCTGGCAGCAGGCCAAATTAGTCGCCAGGCCACCGGGAATTCTCCTGGTGCTCCCGATGGCCAGTCCGGGCCTGGCCCTCAGCCAAAACGATTGGCCAGGAAACAAATTATAGATTCACGAGACCAAAGATCGCCCGTTAGGTCTACACAAGACGAATTATATCTCATGTTTAACCACTACGAGACGTCAGAGTCAGCGGCAAACGTCAGAACGACTAGCCCGAGAAAACGCTGTTCCCGGCGGGGTACATGAGCGCCGAGCGGAGCCTGGAATGGATCTCACAACCTGGATCACATTTTCATAAATCTTTATAAATAAACCACAGATTTGAGCTTTAAACAACTACATTCTCGCCTGAAAAACTGACACAATAACAGTAGTATTATATTTTCAACTGTATATTTTAAAAAAGGCGCTTCTTATGTTGTCATTCCCCTTGTAGTAGCACGCGCAATGACGATCCTCTGTCAATCAATCAACGTTCTGCAGTAAGTCTAGCTCCACCCTTTAAGTACCGTGCTAGGTACCCCAACGGAAGGGTACAGAAAAAGTGGTACGGTACGGTTCGGCATTTTGGTACCATTCTCAAATTTTGACAGTGGAAACGGAAATAATTGCGTACCATACTGTACTCTACCGTACCTGTTAGGTGGAAACGAGCCATAATGTTTTCTCTGTGGTTGCATTTGCTAAGGCAGGTGGATAGCAGGGTACTGTATGTTGTAGCAAGTGTGTTTTTACTAGTTTTAGTGCATTTCTGTGCATTTAGTAGGGTGTTGCTGTGCAGCAGAGCGGTATTCTGAGTGGTTTTTCATGCAATGCTATTCAGTTCCTAATTTCATTGTGGTTTTTAGTTCATTGCTGAGCACTTGGTTTTCAGGGTGTTCAGAGTTGATTTAGTGCATTGCTATATGGTTACTAGGGAGTTGCTATGCAGTTGCCAAGATGTTCTGTTTTTTGTGCATTGTTATTCAGTTACTAATTTCATTGTGGTTTGTAGTTCATTGCTGAGCACTTGTAGGAGGTTTTCATGGTGTTCAGAGTGGATTTTAGTGCATTGCTATATGGCTACTAGGCTGTTGCTATGCAGTTGCCATTGTGTTCTGACTCCTGAGTGTTTTTTCATGGATTGTTATGTGGTTGCTAAGGCTTTCTCTGTGGTTTTCAGTGCAATGCTAAGCAGTTGCTAAACCAGGTGGTTGCCAGGGCGTTACTATGTGGTTGCAAATGTGTTCTTAGTAGTTTTTAGTAGTTTTCTATCAATTTCTTAGGTGTTTTGACTGTTATTAGCACAATATTATGCATTTGCTAGAGTGTTCTGGGTGGTTGCATACCGACAAAGAGCCCAACCTCAAGTCTTCATAATTTTCTGGTCTGTAGATATGGCTCAAGTCCCTCTTTAAAGGACATTGTTCATCATCTGCTGTACAAAAACTGTCCAATCACTTAGAAAAGTAATAGCACACCTCTTCTCAAAAAGACGAGTCAATGCATGATGCGTTACATGACAAAGTTTAATATTTAGCAAACACTCTTAATTATTATGTGGCACAAAAACCCTCAAGAAAATTGGGTTAACAAACTTTAAAAAAATAAAAAAATAAATAAATAATGACCACTTTTAACCTGACATGCACATAATTTTGTTTTCTTTTCAAAGTGAACATTTTTATCTCTGTCAATAGTTTCACTATTCAGCAGACAGACACAATAGCAGGAACTCTCAAAGTCTCAAACTGATGACACAGCAGAACCGCAGAGTGAACACTGCTGTTTTTAACTATATTGAATGTCTGCTTTCCAATTTCAATCTACTGCAATCTAATAGAATGTTACTTTTTAAATTCCATTTTTATTCTTTTTTCAACAAGTGCACTTAAATAAAAGTCTGAAAAGACTCTTAAAGGGAAATAGAATAAAAGGTATAAAAGTTTTTGATTGCTCAAATAATATTTTATCAGTCCAGTAGGTCAAATGGTAGAGCAATGCGCTAAGGACTCCAAGGTAACGGGTTGGATTCCCACAGAAAACAGCAACTGATAAAATATTTTAGATAAACGTGCTGCTAAATGCACAAAATGTTGCTGTTTAAATATCTTGTTTTCTCACAGGTTTCTTACTTTAAATAACAAGGCGACCTTAACTCTAACCCTAGCTCTGCTGGCACTAAATGTCTGTGTGACCCTGTGAGATAAAGAAAAATGTGCTAATGCTCAATGTACCGTTTTCAAATTCTGCTGAACCCTGCAATCTTGTCAGCTGACAAACATGGACTTCCCATACCAACATGGAAGCGATGCACTGGAGGAAATCCGGTGATTTTCCTGTCAGGAAAAGATGTTTTTCTCACCCATACTCTTGCTTGAAGCCGCTGTGTGGTCATATCAAACCTCTCTCACTCTGTGTCAAGCTGCTCAACATGCAAATCCTTGAAAGCACATGAGCAAAAAGGTCTGAAGAGGTTTTTCTGGAGATGTTTGAAGTCGAGATATCCAGTTGTGTCCTGTGACTGAAGATTGTGGCCGGTCTCGGGAGATGCTTTTTTGTTTGTGTTGCATGTTATCTGACAACTTTTCAGGAGTTTTTCTGGCTTTGAGGAATTAGACATGTCTTATCTTTTCATTTTGGGACTCACGGTACTGTGGACTATACAGATTCAAGTAAGTTGCTTTTTTTGTAATTGATCAGTGTACTGGTACTAAACCATTATACATTTGTAAGGGTGCTATAATTTATAATACTTTTTAGACATGTACAGTTCTGTGCTGATGCTGTGGTATTCTTTGAAATAATATGTAAACGCCTTGTAAAAAGTGGCAATGCCATGGTACTTTGCTAATGCCAGATGATAATACTATGGTACTTTGATTACTATGATAGATAGTATGATCTATAATAGTATAAATCAAAGTACCATAGTATTATCGTAAGGTGTTGAAAAGTGAAGTCTACATCTTTAAGTAACTATTTAAATGATTTGTTAAAAGCTGTACCATGGTATTCTTTGAATGATCATGTAAATACTACACTATATATGAATATGCACTTTTAAAATAGTACTATGGTATTTTTGTTTTTGGATCATGGCAGTACCAAGTGTTATAGTATTTACACGGTACGCCACGGCACTTCCTTGAATACCATGGTACATCCACTAAAAAAGTTATATTGTCATAGTACCAGGTTCACTTTTATTTTTATTTTTTTATTTTTTTTACTGATTACTGTAACATGTTACTGACCCATTAATTTTTGTAAGGGTGGTATAATTCAATTCATAATACTTTTTTGGACATGTACTACTATGGTAATACCATAGTATTTTTTGAAATACTAAGTAAATGGCTTGCAAAAAGTGGGGGTACCATGGTACATTACATTGCTGATATCAGATAATAATACCATGATACTTTGATTTATACTTTGTTATACTCATACTATGTTATACCAATATTTTTGGGCAAAAATCCCATGGTATTTGTCCAAAGAAAAATGATAGTGCCATGGTAATTTTAGTACAAGTATAACACATGGTCCATGTTATATATGTAAATGGCATGTGAATATGGATATGGTACCATCATAATGAATAATACATATTTGGACCTGAACCATGATAATACCATGGTATTTTTATATAGATACTATGGTATATGAATATGCAAAACATTTGAACTCAACATACCCAGATAGTATCCAGATGTGGGCCAAATGTTAAAATTAATGTGAACCTGAAGTGGCCCACATGTAAAATAGGAAATATGGTCGAACTATCCTAAGCTACATGTGGGCCTTTTTAGGCAAAGCACCACTGCTTATGGCAAACTGGATGGGACCCTAAAGTGGCCCATGTGGTAAATAGTGAATTTCCCAAATATCACAAAACAAATGTGGGCTACCGTTTGAAAACATTTTACTCGGAAAAAGTCTAATCTGGGTGTAAACCAAAAGTGGCCAACATACATTGTAGAAAATGTGTCCCAATTATATTTAAAAATATATAATATATGGGCCAGTTTTGACAAAGTAATCAGTAATGGGACAGTCATCACTGGCGAATATACAAAAATACACATGTATTATTAAAAACAATGCTCATCAATGAAGGCGTAAAACGTAAAAAATCTTAAGTAATATTTTTCACATTCTGAGATGTGACCCACATTAGGGGCAGGTTTGGTTTATTTGCTTCATTCATAGCTGACATGTAGCTATGCTGTGACTTGCTTGTGGCCCAGATCTGGCAAACAGGACCATCATTCCACACGGTATGTGGGCCGGATCTGGGCCATAGCACTTTTGCTATCTGGCGGGGTATCAAAGTTTCATACTATTATCATCACTAAAACATGGTACTTTGTACCACACTGTGAATATTTGCATTGAAAGATTTGATTTTCTCATAAAAAAAAATTTCGTGTTGAGTCTCATTTGGGTTTCTGTCGTTCCAGGCCGCCCCTAATCGCTGCGATTCGCCCGTTACAATCCTGAACAAAACTCCCTGCACATCCTGCGCTGCCGCCGCTGCCGTCGTCTGCCCGAGAGGGTTCAGGAAGATCACCAAGAGCCCCGAATTCTGCAGGTGTGTGATTCTCCAGCCTTTTCCTTTCCGTTCGCTCAGTATGTTTGTGTATAATGTGTTATTTTCCTGTTTCAGTTATGTGGTGGAAATCGGGGATCGTCAAGTAGAGCAGCAAGGGTGCGCTCATACCTGTCAGGGGGTTACGACAGTCCAACAGTGCTGTCCGGGCTTCTGGGGGCCCCTGTGCTTGCGTGAGTTACAATGACCACAAAAAACACTTAAGATACACAAAAAAGTCATTGCTTTATGTGAAATATACAAGTATATGTACTATATACCATAGATAAGTCTTTACATTTTTTAGGGCCACCATTTATCAGTTTCTCCTGAACTATACTAGTCAAGTACAGTGATATCACTTAATGGTTAAATGTCTGAGCTGGAAACACAAAGAACTGCAGGTTGAAAGTTTCTGTAAGTTGCTTTGGGTATAAGAAAGTATCTACTATGTGATGAATTTCCTAACCAGTCCTGTGTGTTTCTCCAGCTTGCCCTAGCTGGTCAGAACAGACGTGTAATGGTCATGGTACATGTAATTCGGGAAAATCAGGAAATGGCACCTGTGTTTGTGATGTAAGTGCATCTGAGTTTTGATTTCAATGTAAAAAAATTTTTTTTTTATGTTAAAATAGATGCTTTATTTATTTATTTATTTCAATTTTATTTAAATAAGTCTTGCTAGGGTAAGTAATAACAAACGTAATAATATAAATTTATAGAAAATTAGAGTTACCTTTTTAATTCTGTTATATGGTTATATTAATTCAGCAGTTTCTTTGTTGGTATATTTATTTACTTTAATTAACTAAGTTATGTTGCTAGTTCAATTAATATAATTAATAAATAATAATAATAATATAACAATACAAATAATAATATAATAATACTTTATAGTAATTTTTTTTTTTTTTTAAATCTGAGTTATGTTCAAATACTTACATTTTATGTTAATTGTAGCTTAAATTTCGGTTGAAATATATAAATAAACAAACAAATAAATAAATAAACAAGCACTTATGTGTTTGTTTATTAGTAGAGTCCAAAAGTGATATCCAGCCTAGAAAAATTGACATCTTCACCCTTATTATTAATATGAATTAATGCATGCATAATATGCATTTTATTTAATATATTAAAAAAATAAAAAAATAAAAAAAATAATAATAACTTTTCCCGTGAGATTTTTGTTTTTATTTTGAATAGTAAAATAAAACCTGTAGTTGAAATTTGCCTTTTTTGCCAAATATTTTTGTCAAAATACCTTAATTACATTTAGTGTTTTGTTCTTCCCTCATATTTATAATATTTTAAAAATATAAAACATTTTCCACATGCTTTGATGGTTCATTTGAACTTGCAGGGTTGTTAAAAACAAATATCCCCTCCGGACATCACTTTTGGCCACTACTGTGTGTAAGCCTTGTTGGGGCAAGACAAGTAAATGTTCACTAAATAACTAAACAAACAATTTATAATAAATTAGAGGTACGCCTTTAAATGTCAGGCTCTTCTATTTCAGTTTTATGTTAATTCAGTAATAACATACTTTTTTGCTGAAATTTATTTAAATATGTCTTGTTCAGGGCTATTTGTAACTTAGAATAATAATAATCATCATCATCATCAACACTTTTACAGGAGGGATATACAGGTTTTGCGTGCCAGAACTGTTTGAATAAGAACGCCTATGGAGACCACTGCCGTTCAGGTCTGTTATTTGTACGACAGTAACTTCTGATCGCAATAAGTTAATAATCACCATTTTTGAAGATAAAATGTTCTAACTGTAAAACTATTATAGAGTGCAGCTGCATGAACGGAAAGTGTGACTCAGGACCCGAAGGGAATGGCGAATGTTACTGTCAGCCGCCATATATAGGACCAAAGTGCGATAAAGGTAATTTAAGTCAATCCACCCATTTCTCATTGAATAGCCTATATACAACTACTTATCATTAAATGTCATTATAAGTTAAATATCATTATGTTGATTTTGCTCTGCAGTTTCTTCACATTGTCCAAGCTGCCCGCCATACTCATATTGTAAGGGAGACGACACAGGCGCCGTGTGCGAATGTCTGAAGGGATACAAAAAGATCGGACAAGCGTGTATAGGTACTTCCCTGTCCCTGATGTTTAGCTACATGCTAAACAATAAATACATGTAGTGTTTTATGTCATGCTTTGTAAATTGTGGTTAATTTTCCTCTCATTTTAAAAGTACACCATGTAATTTTTTTTTTGTTCAAAATTAACAAAATGTAAATAATGTCAATACATCATCAATCCTTCTTCCCAAACGTGTTTTTGTCTTACCCTGATTAACTATGGTGAGCCTATTTTAAGTGTTTATATTTTAAAACTGTCGGGATGTTTTTTTGCGGGAAATTGCGTACATACAGTACGTCACTCGCCCGTGCGTGTCTCGTCATATCTGTAAATAGAGAAAAGTTGCTCCGGCTACTTTGATGCGTCTTTGATGTGGGAGTGTCAGCGGTTAGTTGTCACAACAAGTGGGAAAGGTCGACATGGGGCTGTTAAATCTCAAACCTCAAGAGAATCATAGTATCGTAATAAAACAAGAATCAACATTGGCTTGGCTTTTCAGAGATGGCGAGAACTGAGGGATTTGAAATGTTGTAAAAGCGACTCATAGATGCCGTTTTTATTACTCAACAGATGAGTAAGGTCTTATATTGAACAGATAAACTGTCATATGTAGCTTTCAAACAGAGTTCATTGTGAAGCATTATCTATTGTGAAGGGTCGTTTCATTATGGTTGTTGTAGCACTGTACTGGAATTTATTTACAAGGAAGTACCGTGTATATTAATGGGTAAAGCTACAGTAACGTCTTCAGCTAGTCAGCTTGAGATCCTTTCCGTCACGCAGAGCCAAAGCACAACCAAAACAATGTTCTTCTGCAAAATGCAGGTTTTTTTTTACCACTAGAGGGCCAAAAGTTACATAGTGTACCTTTAATTACAAAAGAGGCTAGTCCCTATCCATCATCTCTTCTACCCTGTTCCAGGTGTGTGTTCGCCAGGAATATGTGACGTGAACGCTAAATGTTCATTTAGCGGTGGGAAGTTTCAATGCGAGTGTGAAGAGGGATTCAAGGGAGACGGATATCACTGCGTTCCCATCAACCCCTGCGACACTAATAATGGAGGCTGTCCTGTGGAGTCCACCCTCTGTGAATTTACAGGCCCAAATAAGGTGAGCAATGCATTGTGGGATGGAATTTGAATCTGAAGCTAATGTAGAATTCAATGTTGTTTGTTATATGAGATTTGTGTGCGTTTCCTCTCCAGTCGAAGTGTGTGTGTTTGCCCGGATCAGAGTCACCTGACCCGTCCAAGGGTTGCAAGCCAAAACCTGTCTGTACGCCGGGTTCATGCCACAGCAGCGCTCGCTGCGAGGTGAACTCCAACGGCTCGCCCAGGTCTGTCCCGGTGCTTCCCTCACAATAATAATCACTGAGAGAATCTCACAAAACCTTTCCAAAACACGTCCAGGTCACATTTCACCAAAAATCAGAAGAAAAAACATATTCAATTATATTTTGTTAAATGAAAATTAAGCACATTTTTTAGTTCATTGCAATATTTTTCACATATTTCAAGACATTTTACATCACATTTCTCATTGCCGTGATGCATCTGGATGATTTAGTTAAAAATAGTGTAAAATTGTTCAATTAATATAAGCATGATTTGAGATTAATAAATTATTTTATGCATTGTGATTGCACTTTCCTCCTGATTTGTCATTACCGTAATGCAAAGAAATGTAATTATCATTACGAAATATATTTTATTTCTGATTTGTCTCCATCTGTCAAAGGATGTTTAAAATGTTTTTATATATTTACGAATTAATACATCATGATAGTATTTGTTGTGCTGCTATTGATTAATGCTGATTTTAATCACAAAGTATTACAGTAATTTGTACTGTATTGCAGTAATGATATTCTAAAGATACTTATAGATACTTAAACATCTGGATGCATAATAGTAATATTAAAGAAAAAAATACTGAAGAAAACTTGTTTAAAAGTTAAGTTATTTTGTTTAATTAAAATAAAGCGTATTTTAGGACCATTGCAATTTATTGAATTTTGATGATTTTCATGACAATTTTACAATTGTCATTGCTGTGATGCAT
>NC_137134.1:24451554-24549054 GCF_949319135.1 Squalius cephalus
AATAAATGGTTTCCCACAGTTATTTTGACGTTAAAATGGGGCATTTATGTACATCACTTTGGAGAACCCCTGAAATGGTTTGACGAATGCAGTTTTCTTGAAATGTGAAGTTGGGGAAGCACATTATCTTTTTAAAAGTTTTTATAGTGTTTAGTTTGTCACAGCCGGCAAGACCATAATTTGCTTCATGCTAATGCTAGTCATTTGCAAGTTATTTATCCTGTTTTAAACCGCATTTAGTTGGACAAAAATGTGTACGCCCCTGAGCAGTAGATAATTTGGGTGATATCTAGTTCTGTGAAGCTCTTGCGAGATTAGCATTTACAAGGTTAAGAGTAGGGTTGCTTCAAGACTCAAAATAAACGCTATGTACAAATGTTGTGTCAGATCTTTGGCAGAACAAGGGTTTCCATTAGACCATTTTCCAACTGCTAAAAGGTTACTGTCAATTTCAGTACACTAGCATATATATAGCCTTATAGCTAACAGACCAAATTTGATTTGATTAGTCTTTTAATTAGTCTTTAAACTAGTCAGTAAGTGCAGTATTTAGTTGACTATTTGGGTCAGTGACTTGTATAATACTAAATGTATGTTTGAGTTTTTAAACAGTTTGGCCAGTTCCATAGTTATGCAATGGATAACATATATCATATCATGTATCTTATACTTAGATCACTGTGGACCAGCTCGCCAGCATGTCTGAGATTACGACCATGGCCAATGAGATCTTAAGGATCAATGCCTCTGAGGATGTAAGTGACTCTCCTTCATTGATTGCATTGGCTGTAACTCCTGATGGCGATGAGACATTTTTATAAGATTTGGGGCAAATGTGTTGGGCCTCATTCTGTGTACAATACAAAAATTTGGTGACTTAGTGGCAGTACATTAAGAAGAAATCGAAAATAATGGGAATGTTGTTTTTACATCCTCTCAATCAATCCACAGGGAAGAGTCTTCTTGGGTGATAAAGGAATACTTCTCGAAACGAAAGACATTGTCGCGGCCAATGGAATCATTCACCTGATCGATGGAGTTCTTGTACCTTCCTCCATAGTTCCCATAATGCCCCATCGTTGTGACATTAATGGGAGCAGGATCACATTTGTAGGTGCCTTTTTATTGGGATCTTTTTGTTAATGTGTGATGACATAATTCTTGTATATGTGGCCAGTAAAACAAATTATCAACACTAGAATCTTCTCTAGGACAAAGCACTAAATATTAAGCAAATTTATGTGAAGTAAATAAAATCATAGGTTAATTATAGTCATCCTACATTCTGGCTTCTGCATGAACTGGTCACAATATTTAATCTTCAACTTTATTAGGCAAACATAACTTTATTTAATTTTAATAATAATGCATGGCCAAGTTTCCAAATGGAATTGCAAAAACACTGAAATTGATTAATTAAATATATACATAAATATATATATATTTTAAATGAATAATTTTATAAATAATTGTATTTATTTATTAATTCTTTGTTTGTTTGTCAAATACAATTCATTTATTTATTATGATAAATAAAGATTTTCTATGAATTCTATAATTTTTTTTGTTTCTCTCCATAGGGTTCCTGCGTCCGATGTAGCCATCTTTATGAGACACAATGTCCACCTGGAAGTGTTGAGCTGGTAATACTAATTTCAGTTATTTATTAACTAAATCAGACATCTTTAATCAATACGCAATTGTTAAAAGACATTTTAAATGAATGGGTTTTCAACATTACAATTACAAATGAAGAGAATCAGAACATGAGCACCTCTGACAAGAGTGTTGAACATAATTTATTCAAACAAAAGCTGCATTTGGGCGTTTTTTTCCCCACTTGATAGACAGGTCATCTTAAAGGCTGCGAGCCTCTTCCTGATCGCCGATGGTCGTACTCGTTCTTAGAGGAAGGCTGTGCCAAATACTGCAACATTACTCAGATGGTATGAAAACAAGGTCTCAGTTCCTTCAAATGTCTTGATCAATAAATATTCTGAATTATTTATAATGAATAATCTGTGAGATGTTTTGCCATCTTGTCTGCAGACGCCGCAGTGTTGCAGTGGTTTCTATGGGCCGGACTGTAAGCCGTGCATTGGAGGTTTCCAGCACCCATGTTATGATAAAGGGACTGTAAGTATGTTAGTATGAAGACACTATGAACGCGACTTCAGCAGAAGAAAGTGAGTTTATTTGTACATGTTAGTACATGATAGTACATGTTTATTTGTCATGTCTCCGTCCGTAGTGTTTTGACGGCATCTATGGAAACGGCTCCTGTAAGTGTGAACCAGCGTTTAAGGGCGTAGGGTGTCACCTCTGCTCAGACCCCAACAAACATGGAGAGAACTGTGATGAAGGTGAAGTTATAAACCTTATATGTTTTTTTTATGTTCAAAGTACCTCCTTCTGTCTCTTTGTCCGTGACCCGCTGCTGATGCAGTACCAGCGGTCGTGACCTTCTCCTCTCCTTGCGCTCTGTTCGGTCCTGTAGATTGCCGCTGTGTCCATGGCGTCTGTGATAGCAGGCCTGGCAGTATGGGGCTGTGTAGGAAAGGATCCTGTCTGGAGGGGTTTTCAGGGGACCTTTGTGACCAGACCCCCACCCCTTGCAATTCAGACGGCGTCCTAGTGCACTGCCACGTTCACGCCAAATGTGTCTACAACAATGGACAAACCATGTTAGTGTCACTTGAGCATGATGTGTAGATCATTATAGACTGCCCGGATGTTTATTTTATTTTATTTTAATTAATTTAATTTTATTTTATTTTTTAAATAGTTTTATTTAATTGTATTTAATTTTAGACATTTTTTTAATACATTTAATTTTTTTTACATACATTTTTTTATGCTTGATTGTTTTACAATCAAATACTTTTACCATGCAATGCCCATCATTTTATTTTATTTATTATTTTTTTACAGTCAGGGTTGTTTTATTTAATTTTATTTAATTTTAGAATTTGTTTTATGCTTGATAGTTTTACAATCAAATACTTTTACCCTGCAATGCCCATCATTTTATTTTATTTTATTTTATTATTATTCTTTATTTTTTTACAGTCAGGGTTGTTTTATTTAATTTAATTTAATTTAATTTAATTTTAGAAATGTTTTTGATATTTGATTGTTTTACAATCAAATACTTTTACCCTGCAATTCCCATCATTTTATTTTATTTTACTTTATTTTATTATTAATCTTTATTTTTTTACTGTCATTGTTGTTTAATTTAATTTAATTTAATTTTAGAAATGTTTTTGATATTTGATTGTTTTACTTTACTTTGATTGCAGGGTAAAAGTACAATCAAATACTTTTACCCTGCAATTCCCATCATTTTATTTGACTTTATTTTACAGTCAGATTTTTATTTTATTTTAGACTACATTTTCGGCCAGTATTTTGACAAACGTTATTTTTATGTTTTTTACAACCCCATACTTTTACTCTGCACTGCCCGTTGAAGTAATCGTCTTAGCTGTGTCAGTGTCTTTGTGTTTAACTGTTGTAATGTGCCGACTTGTTAATCGGCGTCTGTCTTTGGCGTGTTATTGATCTATTGCACATTGTGCTGTAGGTGTGTTTGTCTGCCTGGATACGAAGGAGACGGTTACACCTGCACTGAAACCAATCTCTGCCTCCAGCCTGAGAGAGGAGGCTGCGACGTCAATGTGAGACACATGTATTTCCCTTATTTTCCGGCAGTTTGCCTCTAGCCCTCAAATATAAAGTGATGTCTGCCCTGTTTTTACTAGAACATCAAAATTCAGAAGTTGCAGCGATTCAAAGTCGCCCCTTTGATTCAAACTGACACATGAAAATGATTTCCAGCATTGGCCAGGGTTGAATTTTTGCACCTCTGTTGTAAGAGTAAAACAAAAAGTAGATAACTACACTGAAGTTACTTGAGGATGCAATGTGTAAACATTAAAAAATTAAAAAACCTGATAATTCTGATCATTTATAATTTAATCAGAGCTGTATTTGTCTGGCACAAACTAAAACAACAGTATGTTCATGTCAATAGAATGAATCAGACTTTTCATTATAGAATTAACATATTCGCTAGAATGTAGTAATTTCATTAGAAATATATTATATTTTAGTAGAAAAGTCTGAGGGCAATATGAGCTAAGAAACCTCTGGCCCTTTGTGAAATTTGTTTAGCCACAAGAGTGAAGATAATATTGAAATAATAATAATAAACTAATTGGCAGTGTGCCACCATTAAAAAGAAGCCAAGAAGGTCAATAAATAATTGTAGAGAGAGATTGGGGATGAGCCAAAAAAAAAAAAAAAAGGAAAAACAATTAGGATGTCCTAATTTCGACTTTTTATGTCATATTCACATTTTACCAAAGAATGTTTTTTTTTCTTTTCTTATGTGGCGGAAATGGGCTTTCAAAGCAACTCCTACTGTGTGAAATGTGTCGCTACTTAGAAAGTAGTCTGTAAATGTCATTTCTCCCTCCAGCCTTAGTTACATCAGCAGAAGGTTTGGAAATGCTATGAAAACCAGCAGAAATAGAATGAAAGCCAACTTTTGTATTCGTTATTATACACCCTGCTGAAACATGCGCAATATGACAATGTTCAGGTATTTAAGTCGGTTTAACTCTTTTTTGTGTGTGTGTGTTTAATAGGCCATGTGTACGTACGATGCTGGAAAGGTGAACTGTGTTTGTAGGGAAGGATGGACCGGTGATGGGAGTTTGTGTGTGGAGATCAATAACTGCCTGCTGGAGAGTCGTGGTGGATGTCATGAAAATGCAGACTGCTCCCCGACTGCGCCAGGACAGGTAATGATCCTGATACCATAACCTGGATTGGTAAATAACCTGTGAGGATACAGTTAACCTGTAGGACAGTAATATATCAATTGTCTCTCCTAGACAGTATTGAGATTAAATGGAGCTCTAATTGCATCTACATGTCTTCTCTAGTCCTTAAATTAGTCTCTAGTCCAGGTCAATTTGCCCAGAACACATTTTCGAGTTAGAAATACAGGTTATCCTAAGATGTTTTTTCTTGGAAGTTTGTGACTTTTTCCTCATTTAGGGTCATGAACATTTCAACAGTCTGATGTGTTGTGGAATGTGTGTACGAAATTTCTATAGCGAATAGGATGTTAGAGGGTCAATTTGACATGCACATTTTTGTCAAACTGTTTTGTCAGTTTCTCAACTAGCCTCTGATGATATTTATATGTACATTTTTTGCATTTGGCAGTTTAAAGAAATATAACTGTGTTGTAAATAGTATAATTTTTAGTGAATTTTATTCAATCCAGTTAGGGTCAATCTGACCTGGAACAACGATCATCGTATCCAGACATTTTACGTAATGCAAGGGCTAGACATCACAACAATGTTTCAAATACCAAAGTCTGCAATCAAGTCAGAGATCTCAATATAAACTTGTATATATACAATATATATTTCTCATCAAATTCTTTGAATTTCAAATGCTCTGAGCTGTTATCCACAATTATTTTATAGCTCTGTACTCCTTGACAACTATTGTCTGACTTATGCAAGTTTGCAATTCTCCAAAGGAACTTTAGGAAAGAGACTGAATTAATACCAGAAAAATTACCATTGCACACCCAGACCTGAGTTTTGTTCAACTTATTTTTCTGTTCAGAATGAATGTAGCTGCAAGAAAGGCTACATGGGAGATGGCATCGCCTGTAAAATCGTCAACCCCTGTTTGTCCGATAACGGAGGCTGCCATTCTCTGGTCTGTATTTCACCCTTGCAGAGTTATGTACAACATAATAACCAGTCAAAATGAGGCTAACTTTAAGGCTAAAACTCTATTATGCTAGTATGTAATGTTGTGTAACTGCCCGATAATGTTTCCAGGCCTTATGTAAATTGAAGAGTCCTGGAACACGTGAATGCACATGCCCAAGAGAATACGAAGGTGACGGACTCACGTGTTATGGAAACATGCTTATGGTAAGGTGACGCATTCTTTTAATCATAAGGATTTAAATCGGCTGTCAACATCATGGACACACACAAATACATATACACAATGGACATATTCATAATAGATTTGTTCCAAAAAACTGATTTGGATCAAATTCATTTGTTACATGTACTTACCATAGTAATAACAGTAAATTAAACTAATTAAACTAAACCTCAACCAAACCCTAATCATATCCTAACCCTATACAGTACATGTTGTTAAGTAATATTACACAGTACTTAAATATATAATTACACTGTAACAAATACAACTTAAATACAACTTTTATTAATGTTTTTATTTTCAGGAGCTAGATGGAAATTCTGTGTTTTATAATTTCAATCGCTACCTTAAAGTAAGTACATCTTTACTGTAGTAAATTGTCAATGAGTCTGTTTACAAAAAATTATAGTGACCTGATTGAAAGAGATTATTTATTACACAAATATTATTCTACAACATTTTTGTGTTTGTCTTCAGAGGCACAAAGTGATTGAGAGTGACAGCAGAGTCACGGCTTTGGTTCCATCTAAAGTTGCTTTCAAGAACCTCAGCGATTCAGACGAGGCTTTTTGGTTTGATTATTACAGGCTGCCTCACCTTCTGCAGTATGTGTTTGGATTGACATTGAGAACTGATTTATGAGGTTTGCAGAAGAGAATAAATACCATGAGATAATTTCCTGTGTGCAATTTCTGTCTAGAGTTCATTTTTTAGAGGGGATCTACACCTCTGAAGACTTACTGCAGCAAGTTGGTAAAACAGTCCAGACTATAGGAAAGACTAAATGGGAGGTGCAAAGCAACGGCAGGGTAACGGTCACACAAACCCCACCCCTCGGATTAATTACAGCCTTAAATTGGTCATCTTTCACTGACCTGTTCACCCTTGTGTCCCTAGGAGCTCATGATCGGCAATGCTACCATTCTTGTCCCAGACCTCAAGGCAATAAATGGGTGCATTCACATTATTGACACGGTAATTAAACTTTGCAAAGATGGTGTCTGGTTTTTAAAATACCAAACCAAAAGTATTAAACTTAAGTGCATTCCACACTTTTTGTGCAACGAATTTACAACAAACAAGAAAATGGGATTTCCCATGGACTTACATAAAAGGAGGGACCCAAGACATATCTAGAGACTAGAATAACTGCATAGCAACACCCTAGCAATGGCCTAAAAACATGTAGAACACATTAGCTACTGCATAGCAATGCCCTAGCAACTACCTAAAACACCATAGCAACAACATAGCAATCCCTTAAACACACACAAAGCCTCTTAGCAACTGCATAGAATTGCCTTGAAAACATTTAGAACACCTTATCGACTGCATAGCAACACCCTAGCAACAACCTAAAACATTTAGAACATCTTAACAGCACCTTGGCAAACTAGCTTTGTGGTGCCACATTTTTTCCAGGATCACTCAGATTTTCTTCTGAAATAGGCCATATTATTCACCTCATTCTTTGAAATATGAACATTTTTATACATAACAAATCTGTTTTTCTCGCAGGTTCTTCGACCCGCTCTATCTGATATTCCTCCACCACCTCCCACTTTAATGAAGCTCCTAAACAACACGCCAGCATTCAGCCTTTTCAGGCAGGCGGCACTGGTGAGTTTCTGCCATTTACCCAGAGATATAACTTACTCGATATTTCCAAAAAGAGTAACATAATAACTGAATATTGATTTTGTTACACAAGCATAGTTGTTTCTACTTTTTTAGCTTTACGACCTGGAAAACAGTATCCCAACTAGAGATTACACCATTTTTGTCCCGTATGACAGTGCCATAAAAGAGTACCTGAATAAAACAAACTCTACACAACTGGTGAGTGAAACTTTTTGAAACAATGTTTGATCATATCAGTCATAAAGTTGACGAAATTGTCTCTTTTCAACAGAGTAAAGACATTGTAAAATATCATGTAATTACAAGCGAGCAACTCTTTCCTGAACACTTGGGCCATGGACTCTTCAAAAACACGTTTTTGGGAAATGGCACTCAGATCATGTTTTATGTGGACACTGAAAATCAGGTATTGCACAACTGGCAACAACTCATGTTCTATACAGTGCTTAGATGAAAATAGCTGTGATTAACTATTCCTAAACTCCAGACAATGGCCAATGACGTTCCCATAAACGGAAGCTTCATTGAGACGAGGCATGGCACAGTGTTCGGGATCCCACGTGTCTTAGACCTTCACAAGAACCACTGCAGTAAAGAAGTGTTTTTAAAAATTTCTGTAAGTTTCTGTTGGTACTTCTAAGGTTACTTTCTCGAAGTGGCGTTACGAACAAAGCTAAGGAACGTTTGCTTTCTTTGCAGGGCCGCTGTGGAGATTGTACTGCTGCACCAAAATGCCTTTATGATGCCAAACCTGTAAGATGGGTTCATTGTTGTTTTAGTTTGTTCTTAACTTTCAAGTTATTCATAATGGTAAAAGTAAGAAAAAGGAAGTTTATGATTCGTTCTTCTCATCGTTTCTTCAGATACAGCCAAAGTACCCTCCAAATATGAAGTCAAACTGTAAATACAGGACAAGAGTTGGAAAAAAGAGAATAATGGTGCCGGGCTGTCACATTGACTGTTTGAGAACAACAAAGGTACTTAATTTTGATTAAATTGTGGTCGTCACTGATTGTGGTGCACAGTCCTGTTGTATGTACTTGAGGGCACTTATACTTGAGTTTACGCTACAGATCCGTCGATTTCAATGAGGACGGTGCAAGGTTTAGTTCACCCAAAAATTACAATTCTGTCGTCATTTACCCCCCAACCCATAAGACTTTGGTTCATCTTCGAAACACAAATTAAGATATTTTTAATGAAATCTGAGAGGTTTCTGTAAATAAAAGTCTAAATGAAATCTGTTTATATAAAGCAACTGTATCTCCTCATAAGACTTGAATGAAAGTGCTTGATTCATATGGATTTGATTTATGATGACTTTATGACATTTTTAGATCTTCTAAGTTTTGGTTACCTGGACTTTCAATGGAGGGACAGAAACATTGTAGATTTCATTAAAAATGTCATCATATGTGTTTCAAAGTTTATTCTTAAAAGTTTGGAATGACATCAGGGCGAATGATGACATTATTATTTTTTTCAGTGAACTATCCCTTTAAGGATGTCGAGGAAGGATGTAAGGCATTGTGCTATATTCATACTTTATTTCAAACTGAACTATTTACATAACAAAATTCAAACTGTTGCTTCGTCTTGACATTCATTGACCCTGAAAGAAAAAACTAACCATAGAAGAAGAGTTTATAATAGTCTCTTCTACAGCGCCCACTTGTGGCAACACTGAATATGCAAGCTATACTTCTGTTTGGACACATTTCGGAACAATACAATTTGTTAAATCAAGATCGCGAAACTAGAAATGCTTTTTGGACCGGAGTATTGTGTGCTGGACTGGTTGGGTTTACACCTTTAAATTCAGATTCAGGCCTCATAATAACTTTCCTTCCAGGACCACTCCTGCTGTCCAGGATACTTTGGGCATGATTGCTCCAAATGTCCTGGGACTGTGGATAACTGGTGCTCCAACAACGGCCAATGCCAGGACGGGCTGTTCGGCAGCGGGGAGTGTCTCTGTAAAGAGGGCTTCCATGGAACGGCCTGTGAGATGTGTGAACCTGGGAGATACGAAAAAGACTGCAAGTCAGGTAACATCTATGAGCAATTTTTTTATTCTACGATCTTGGCATTCTGTTTGAACAAACCCTTGTAAAGCAATTTTTTTTTGTTCGGCAGAATGTCATTGTGAACATGGCAAATGTTTGGACGGTATGGAGGGAAATGGGCAATGCATTTGTTTCAAAGGTTGGAAGGGAGTGAGTTGCTCTGTTGGTCAGTATTAAGGTCAAATGGCAACATTTTGTGTCAGATCGCATGTTTCTTACCTTAATGCACTTGACGTCATAAAAATTTGTATTTTGCAGCGGTAGTTGATGATGCCTGTGGTGGAGTTTGTGATGTCAATGCCAAGTAAGTATGTAAAATATACATATTAGGCACTATATATTTTTAACACATTCATCAGTGTTTATAGTTAAATATTATTCTGCCAGCTGTATCTCAGGAGGTTCAGGGACTCCTCCAACTTGTTCCTGTACAGCTGGTTATAAGGGTAACGGGACTTTTTGCAAAGGTTTGTCTCTTTCATTGCTAAGTTTTTTTTCTCAGTGATTGTGAAATCAATATTCACCCTGTTTACTTTCTTAATACACATTCCTGGTCTTATTGTAAATGCTTTGCATACGCCTTCCACAGAAATTAACCCATGTGCCACAGACAATGGAGGGTGTTCCACAAATGCAAACTGCACAAAAACATCGCCCGGTGAAAGGAGCTGCGCATGTAAAGCCGGCTTCGTTGGTGATGGGGTTGTGTGTCTCGGTAAAAGAGTGATTCACTTCCTGTAATATCCAAATGGGTAGCATGGATCCAATGAAATTTGTGTTTTAGATTTGACGTGTGCATCAATGCATCTGTGTGACATTTTTATTTTTGTTTAGCATTTAAAACTTTTCTGATTCCTATAGTGTTGTTTTTGTTGTGCAGAGGGTCTTGGTCAGAGTTTCTTTGATGTTAATTTAGTATTATAATTAGCATTGATTATGTTTTATTTACCGTTTCATGTACATGTGATGTGTGCTTAGGGTGTGCCTCAGGGCTCTGTATTGGGCTCAATTATCAGTTTTGCATTGTCTGCAAGCATTTACTTTTTTAAACTTGTGTAATTGTGTTTTCACTGCAGAAATAGACGCCTGCTTAGTGGACAATGGAGGATGTGACAAAAATGCTTTATGCATGAAAACTGGACCAAACAGGGTTTGTGTCACCAATTATAGTCAATGCCTAACAACAAGTGTTAACGTTAAGAAGTGAAAATTAAAATGTTGTGCATTACATTTGTTACAGGTTGCATGTGCATGCAAGCCTGGTTTTATTTCCATTGGACATAGATGTTTTGCAGTTAATCCTTGTCGGAAGGTAACATATTTCAAAGACAGTATTATGGCAAATTATTTTAAATCTATAAGGTATTTTTGTATGCAATAATTTTTTGTTTTATTACAGAATAATGGCGACTGCAGCATTAATGCTGTTTGCAGATACCTCGGTGATGGGGAACGTAATTGCACATGCTATATTGGCTACAAAGGAGATGGTTTTAAGTGTGCAGGAACTGTCAGTAGAGTTAGTATCATTTAAGATGAATTTTAGGTTAAATATAATGATTGACCAAACATGATAAACAACAGCTTCTGCTTTTAAAATGAATCTCTGAATTTATTGCAGGAGCTTCTTCGTATTCCTGAGGCAGCATGGTTGCGAAGAAGTTTCGGTGTAAGTGCATGTTTAAACTAGCTAATTTCTTTATATATTTGAAATATATTTACAATAATAATGTGAAATATGTGTATGTTATAGGCATCGAGAGTCCGAGATTTGTACAGTCAAGGACCTTTCACTGTGTTTGCACCTCATGCAGATTATGTCGCTAATTTTTCGGTATGCTGCGCTCCCACAAACTGCATCACACAAAAATATTATAACATTATAAGTCAGTTCATCCAATGTGCTAAGAATTTTGCTTACCTAATCTGATGTCACCTGATATTCATTAATATATCGGTATTGATTGGATAGTAAAAAGTAGGCGTTACTTAATAAATGTTGTTTTTCGAAGTTGTGTTAAAAGTTAAATGCATGCAAGATTGCGAAGGCACTTTTTTTTCTTTTGAAATAGTGGACACCATTGTACATTTGCACAAATCAAAAAGTTTTCAAATATTTTCTTTTGTTATTTCATATAATTTCTTGTCATGACAGACTCCACAGATTGAACCATGGATAAATTCAAGTCACATGCCAGATCTGGTGCGTTACCACCTTGTCAGTTGTGAAGAATTGCGTGAATCAGACCTCAAATCTGTTAAAGAAGTTGTCACCAGTAGCGGATATAAATTACGCTTCAGCGTTAGAGATGTGAGTACTTGAAGTGTCAAACACATTTTGTATTTTCGATATTGAATTAAGGTCGGAAATTAACAGTGGCTTGGGGAAAAAATGCCACCAAAATGAACAAAAATGCCTTCCAAATTCAAGATACTGAGGCGAAAAAACACAATTATTCCACCTTTGAAAATAATTAAGCATCATTAAGAAAACGGTAAATGCCATGTTTGTAGTGTAAAGATGACTTTTGTGGAGGTTGATCAAATTTTATTGGCAGTAGCCTATAGTATTCTGATTGATTAACTGAATTGAATACATCTAATAATTTTACATATAAAAGACAACACAGATTCATTTAATTAGGTGATTATAACAATTTCCCCTACAAAGGTGAAAAAATGTCTCTGCAAATCATTTCCCCTTATTGGAAAAGCTGATCTGAACCATATGCCTTTGTCTCTCAGGGTGTTGTGTACATCAATGACAATACAAAGATCATCACCAGTGACGTTGAGTGCTCCAACGGAGTCATACATTTTATAGACAAGGTCCTCTTTCCGTACGAACTAACGGGCAAGGCAAATATCAACACTACTGTATGTAACTCAACCAATGGCTACCATTTTTTTGTAAAAAATTAAATATTTAATAAAAATATCATTCCACAAAGTGAAACTCAATTTATGTTGCAGCTGAACATTACAGCAGCTGCTGAACAATATGGCTTCAAAATCTTCAGCAAGCTCCTGCAGGTAATATTTTTGCTGTAGATTCCGATTTTTTGGTTATCAATCCAGATGCATTATTCTTACAAACGTCTTCCAAAAACATCATGCCTGTCTTCATCTAAACAGGATGCAGAATTGATGCATGTGGTGCAACATCAACCCTTTTACCCATTCACCATGTTCTGGCCAACGGATGACGTTTTTAACAGACTCCCTGAGGATAGAAAGACATGGCTGTACAGTGAAGACCATCGTGATAAACTACAAGCCTACCTCAAAGCTCACATAGTCCGCGACCAGAGAGTAAATGAAACTCAAACCTCAATGAATTCTGTGAAATGATTTAAAACATTTAATGAAATCAAGTTATATATCAAAGTACCATGGTGTTACCATTTGATAGCATCACTGTACCATGGTACTGCCATTTCTTTTAAGGGTCACAAAACTGTTTTGGTTGTATGTTTCCAGGTAGTTGCTGTTGCTCTCACTGCTGAGAGAAGCTTGGAAACATTGATTGGATCAGAGCTCAGATTCAGCTGCAACAAAGATTTAACTGTAAGTATTTGGATGAGGAATAATGAGCAAAGAATTCAAAATATCAGAATTGGAACAAAATATTTATTATTAGAAATATAAATACATATTTGTCTTTTTAATTTCTCTTTGTGGAACATTTAAAACTTGACATAAGCCAATTTAGCTAACACATCCTGATAAAAAAAAAAAGTCTGAAATATGAGATTGGGAACTACACCCTGCACCATTCATTTGAAGTGTTTCATTCATTGCCGTTTTATTGTTAGACATTTGAATGTGAATTTGCTCACGTCTCATTGACTGATTTTCAGGGCGACATCTTAATCAATGGAAACAATGCCAGAATCGTAGCGCGAAACATGCAGTTCGATTCAGGTGTCGCTCATGGGATTGATCAGCTTCTGGAGCCGCCGAGCATTGGCGCTCGCTGCGATGACTTCGTAAGCATAGAGATAAAGGTACAAAACTTGTTGATTTGAGACTAAGATAATGTTCATGCTCTTAGAATTTTAAGTGAGATTATTTATATCACCAAAAATGGCACAAAATAAAAAGTAAAGCACAATTGGAAAAAAGCGCATGTGTGCAGAACATTTTGTGCATTTTTTTTTCAACTTAGTTCCACTACTGGTACAACAAACTTGCTTCAAAGTGATTTGAACATTAAAACATGTGGGCCATCCTAACGTTGTGATAACAGTGTTGTTTGTTTTCAGGGACTTTGCGGTTCTTGCGGTTCGCAATCCCGTTGTCCCCTCGGATCAGAGGACACAGTGAGTGTATCTCATCATATCTTGTTGATTTGTGGTTCTGCTGCGTTATCATACCTTCAACAGTCAGAACTTAATTGACTTTTTGTTGTTTTTTGGTTCTGTTGCTTTAGCGAAACTTAAACAGTCAGCACTTTATTGATTTACTTTTTGTTATTTTTTGGTTTATTATTGACTTTTTTATATTTTTTGGTTCTGTTGCATTAACAAAGCTTTTGCAGTCAGCACTATATTGACTCACGCTTATACAAACGTAGCATGCATTGATCCAGACTGATCTCTTCTTACAGAACAGAACTAGCATATGTAGAAGACCCTATTCCCCTTACATGTACAGACGGCCCAGTTATTACGGTATGTACTCGTACGGTTACGGATACAACTCCTACAGAGATTGGCTTGGCTGTAATCGGATATGTACGAAAATGACGTGGGATGCAAAGTGCTGTAAAAACCACTTCGGAAGAGACTGTCAAGGTGAGAATTGAACAAATGTTACATGAAATGATGCAGCCAGTAGGTGTAAAACTGTGTTGGTTTGTGGTTTAGTGTGTCCTGGTGGTCTCGAGGCGCCGTGTGGAGAGCATGGAGACTGCGATGATGGGCGCACCGGCACAGGAGCTTGTAAATGTCACAGTGGTTTTGTTGGCACAGGCTGTGAGCTGTGTGAAAGGAATCACTTTGGGCCGAACTGCACAGGTAACCCATTCAGTCAGTCCTGTTTTAAATCCGTGAACTATTCCTAAACAGTCCAATTCCTTATGCAATATGCACAATCATTGGTGAAGACTAAGTGAACAGGCAAATCAGACTACCGAACTGTAAGAATAATTATGCAGGGTACTACATAATATGTAGGAACCGAGTCCAAAATTAACAGAACTGTAGGTAGAAATTGGCTTTTGGAAGGAGATAAAATAGAGCTACTGACAAGTTGGCTGGTACCATTTTAATTGAAATCATTGTCAGTTTTCACACTTTTCGAATAGTTTTTGGTCTTTGTAAAAATTTTTGCATTAATCTCACAAAAATATAGCGAGGTTTATGCTTTAAAGAAGAAAATTCAAGAATTTTCCAAAAGGGTAAGAAAAATAAACTTCAATTTTCTAAATTCACGAGGTACTGGAGACTGATGACTTTTTTATATTGAAATGTATTTTTATGGTAGTTGTACTACTCTACTTTGTGTTAACATTTTTTTCTCACAGCATGTAACTGCACCAGCAATGGCAAATGTAATGATGGTCTGGATGGTGATGGCATCTGTTTCTGTCAAGAGGGGTGGACTGGTAAATACTGTGAATCAAAAATCGGTAAGAGCAGGCTTCACATGGAAAACTGTATTGAATGTATTGGATTATTAAGATATGTTTGGGGTTAAATACGAGACGAAATCTGTGTAGATTACCGCAGAAAATGTTTTTGACTTGTTCAACAATGAAAAGAAATAAATTGTTGACAAATATCACCATGGTGCCCCTAAAGGGAGCCCCTAAAAGGGACATGGTGGAGAAAAAAAATATGAGATGGGTCAAAAAATTAGGTCAATGTTTTGCTTTTTCTTACAAATGTAGTGCATTCCCTTGAGAAACTTTGAGTTCGCTAGCAAAATATTTGCATTACCCCTAGTGTAACGATCACCAGCTGGAGTTGCCCTTGAGAGCCAACAGAAGACTTCACCACATATGGATCCAGCAGTTGTCAGCAACCAGGCCCTGAGGAAGTTTCTTTCTTCTGTGTTCCAAGATGGCCAGCCTATTGAGAGGTATGCGAGGGACTTTTTGTCTTGCTGTCATCTGGGAACGTTAAATGACACCCAGCTCATGGACCTGTTTTTGAGCGGGCTGGATGATGATGTTGCTCAATTGATGCCGGAGGACTATACCGGCTGGACCCTAGAAGGGTATGTCGACCTGGCCCTCTCCTTGAGCGGTACGACATTTCTCTGGATCAGGATCAGCACGCTCTGAGCTTGACGGGACTGACGTGAAGCTCTGGCTCTGCAGACGTGACGTGATGCGTAGACTCGGCAGGACGAAACCCTAGAACGATGGCCCTCTTGGCAGCGCATGCAGACATAAGCGGGGGATCGGCCACGCTGGAAACCGGTCCTGTACGTCCATAGACCGATCCAGTGGCTGGCAAGACGTGATGATTCCCAGGTCGGGCGGGCAAGACGTGAACTGACTCTGGCTGGGCAGACTGGACGTGGAGCTGTGAAGACCCTGGACTGGACGCGGCCAGCGGTGAGGGCTCTTGGGGTACTGTGAGCTTGCAGGGTGTTTCATCAGCCAAGCCCACAGTAAATGTCGTACCGCTCAAGGAGAGGGCCAGGTCGACATACCCTTCTAGGGTCCAGCCGGTATAGTCCTTCGGCATCAATTGAGCAACATCATCATCCAGCCCGCTCAAAAACAGGTCCATGAGCTGGGTGTCATTTAACGTTCCCAGATGACAGCAAGACAAAAAGTCCCTCGCATACCTCTCAATAGGCTGGCCATCTTGGAACACAGAAGAAAGGAACTTCCTCAGGGCCTGGTTGCTGACAACTGCTGGATCCATATGTGGCGAAGTCTTCTGTTGGCTCTCAAGGGCAACTCCAGCTGGTGATCGTTACACCTAGAGACTTTGCATTCGCAAGCAAAATGTTTGCGTTCGCTCACAAAATATTTGTGTTCCCCCGAAAAACTTTGCGTTCACTCACAAAAAATTTGCGTTCCCCAAAGAAATTTGTTTCTTTGCTTTCAAAATATTTGAGTTCCTCCCAGAAAATTTGCGTTCGCTAGCAAAATGTGTGCGTCCCCCCGGGAAACTTTATGTTCACTCACAAAAAATTTGCGTTCCCCAAAAAAAATTGTGTTCGCTTGCAAAATATTTGAGTTCCACGACAAACTTTGCATTCCCTAGCAAAATGTCTGGGTTCCCCCAGGAAACCTTACATTTGTTTGCAAAATGTGTTCCACCAAGAAATGTTGTGTTCGCTTGAGTTCCCCCAACAAACTTGTGTGTTCATTCGCAAAATGTTTGCTTTCCCCATCTCATATTTTTTCACCATGTCACTTTATGGGCTCCATACAATTACACACTTACAATGGAAGTCTATTCTGCAAACAAAAAATCTTCAATATTTTAGGTACTTCAAAAAGTATTTAGAACAAGACAAATTTACTTTTATAAAATTTTATTACATTTTGACGATATTAAATGAAACCAGATTTTGTGATGTTTATACTAAAAAACAAGAAAAAATGTATATTGGTGTATGAAAAATAAACACATTTCTTATATTTATTGTATTTATTTTATAATGATTAATAAATATATTACCTTGAAACAAGTTCAGTTATCTTTATATTTTTATCCTGATTTATTTATTTTTTTTCTTGTTTTTTTTTTTTGGCGTGATTTTTTGCAGCAATTCATAAATTTAAATGTTAATTTTCTGGTTTTCTATCAAGTGCATTTTGTTGTTTGTTTAAATCATTTTTTAACCAACACTCTCTTTTGCCTGTTATTGAACAGAAGTCAAGCCGGTCTGCTCTCCCGCATGTGATCTCAACGCAGTATGCCTCCCTAATAATCAGTGCGAATGTGTGCAGCCCTATGGAGGAGATGGCATCAACTGCACGGGTGGGTTTCGAATCACATCTATTGTGTTAAGAACAAGAACGATAACTATAAAAACAATATCATTCTGTTTATTCTAAGCGTCAGTTATGTTGTCTTCTGCTTTAAATGCTAAAGCTCTTCAAAGTATTATGGATTCTGATTGGCTGTCAATGCTTTTATCCTTCATTAGCTGGAAAACATTGTTCTAAAAATGTATATATTTTCTCTGTGATGTTGTCGTTATAGTTGTGGTGTGGACTCTGCTATTCTTTTATATTTAGAACTATTTTTAGAACTATATCTTTATCATTATTTTTATAGTTTTTGACCTTGGTGAACTAATCGACTGTAAGATGTCTCTTCTGAATTCTCATTCAAAAATATATAAAAATTTTCCTTTATTTCCTTTCCATCATTTTCCTTCTCAAGTAAAAGTATCTTGATTTAAGAATTTTCAGGTATTTGTAATGGAAAACAAGAAGTGTACACATTCGTAGTCTTATTGTGGATGCTTACCAATGGATAAAATCGAATTTCATCCTATATTTTGACTCTTTTTTTTTTTTTTAGCTCCGGATCTTTGCAGTGAATATAACGGAGGCTGCCACGAAGAAGCAGACTGTTTGCAGACCGGTGTCAACGTTAACTGTTCCTGTCGGACCGGATACTCTGGAGACGGACGCATCTGCATGCCCATCAACCGATGTGTAGAGGAGGCGAACGGTGGCTGCAGCGATTTCGCAGAATGCATTTACAGAGGACCTGTACGTGGAACTTTTGCTTTTCATTGTTGTTATTTGCCGAGAGCTGTTAAAGTTAAACGAAATGTGTAACATTTACCTTGTGGCAGAACATGAGGCGCTGCGAATGTCTCAGTGGGTTCGTGGGAAACGGAATCCAGTGCTTGCAGAAAGTGGTGCCCCCTGTTGACCGCTGTCTGGAGGACAACGGTGGCTGCGACCCCAAAGCGATTTGCAAAGACCTTCATTTCCACAGTATGATTTTCAAAAAGTTAACAACAATTTTTTTTAAGGCAAGACACATAGTTTGGTGTATGTAAGTCCTGCTGAAGTGGAGATTTCTGACTCACGGCTTTTAAAGATGTGTATTGTAATTGAAATCTACAGACACAAGAAGATAAAGTGTAATAAATGTTTTAATTCCACTGATCTGAAAATTGTCCAAATAGCCCAAAATCTCAAATTTGACCAATGCATGAAACAGTGCTTTTTCCTGTAGTGTCTTACCTTAGAAACAAATTCTTTCGTTCTTGCGTTTCAGCAAAAACTGCAGGTGTTTTCCACCTGCGCTCTTCTGAGGGGAAGTATAAACTGGATTTCATCCGAGCACAGGAAGCTTGTAAGGCTGAGGGAGCCACTCTTGCTACGTTCTCGCAGCTGTCTGATGCGCAACAGGTGACATTTGACCCCGACTTAAGACTGCACACATCCTGCATTTACGGTGTCGTAACAGCAACAGCTTTTGAGCTTAAGGTGCCAAAAAATATCGCTGCCAAAAAAGGCCTATTGTCAATGTATGAATCAAGGCTCACACATCAAAGTCACTTTCAAACCGAGCAGCTTTCTGTTGGTTGGTGCGGTGAATTCACATGACCAACTTGAATATAAGCGGAAACTGGATGGGGAACCATTTCGCCCTCCTGCGAAACTCCTGAACACGCAGATTCCTATTGAAATAGAATATCGCTCATGTAATTTCGCCATGCTACGGTAAATGTGATGCAGCTTTAGACAGCGGTTCTGCAAACAAAAAATCTAAATCTTTATTAAATCATACATTTTTCATTCATCAAAGATCAATGGAAAATGCATCACATTTTCCACAAAAATATTAATACTGTTTTCAGACATTGATAATGATTAATAATGACAAATGTGTCTTGAGCACCAAATCATATTAGTATGATTTCTGAAGGATGATGTGACAGTGAAAACTGGAGTAATGGCTGGATAATTTCCATTATAAAATAAAGCTTTTCTTATTGTTCCAGTTGGGAATGCATCTATGTGTGGCAGGATGGATTGATGGGAAGAAAGTGGGCTATCCGATCCGGTTTCCCTCTGCTAAATGTGGAGACAATCATGTCGGTATTGTGCTGTACAAAGAGCCAGTCAACGCCAGTTGGCCGTACGATGCGTACTGCTACAGGATGAATGGTCAGGAAATACTTCTAATTTAAAATGTAATTTAACATTTTACAGAATCTAAACAGTCTTGATGTGAAATGATGGCCATTTTTCTCTTATACAGAGGTGTCTTGTGAATGTGGACCTGGATACGTTGGAAACGGGGAATTCTGTAATGGAGATTTGGCCTCGGTTGTTGCCTCCACTTCCAATTTTTCAGTGTTTTACACAGTAAGTGACCTCAAACTACAGAAAACAATGTCGCGTTTACAATGTTTACAGTAAACTTGTACTGTGCATTACCGTAAACTCAAATGTGTACTACTGTTCAAAAGTTTGGGGTTTTCTGACTGAAATTAGTTAATTTATTCAGCAAGGATGCGTTAAATTGATCAAAAGAGATAGTAAAGACATTAAGAATGTTATAAAAGTTTTTATATTTCAAATATATTCTGTTATTTGGAACTTTCTGTTCATCAAAAGAATTAAAAAAAAAAAAAAAGTATCACAGTTTTCACAAAAATATGATGCAGCACACCTGTTTTTAACATTGATAATAATAAGAAATGTTTTTGAGCATCAAATCAGCAAATTAGAATGATTTCTGAAGGATCATGTGACACTGAAGACTGGAGTAATGATGCTGAAAATACAGCTTCCAGCAAATATTCAGGAATTAATTATTATTATTGTTAAAATAGATTAAAATAGAAAACAGTTATTTTAAATTGTAATAATATTTCACAATAGATTACTGTAATTTGTATCAAATAAATGCAGCCTTGGTGAGCATAACAGACATCTTTTAAAAACATTAAAATATTACTGACCCCAAAATTCAGAAATATGTTCCTGGTCAGTCACTTAAACATTAATTATAACATATCATTTTAATCATAAATTACAACTTATATCTTTTGATTAATTACCCAATGTCAAGAAAATTAAAAGGAGGGAAATAAAGCGCTAAAGTTAGGATGATAGGATGAATGTTTTTGGAATCCAGCTAACAAAACATCACAGAATTCATTGAATCCATTGCTAAAACTTAGAGATGTTTGTGCGGTTGTTTCCCTTCCAAAATTATGCCACTTCCTGGAGGATGATGTCATCAAGGAACTGGCTTTTCTAATTAAAAGCAAAAGACTAACAGGATGGAAAGCGGATGTAAATCATATTCCCAAAAAAACATTTTGTTTTTAATAATTTTGGTTAAAGAAAGGAAAAATTAAGAATTAAAAAACAATTCTTATTGAAAAACAACAACTGAAGTGAATATATTTATTTTTGTCACTCAATAGAAATTAATATATTCAACGAGTAACATTCCTCTAATTTCATAACAATGGAGTCATGTTTCCTGTCGGTTTCCTTCTACAGACTTTACTGAAGTACGCCGAGGATGGAGAGGAGGGCAAGAACCTGCTGAAGTCCTTGTCCGACAAATCATTAAACATTACAGTTTTTGTACCTCATAACGCCGGTTTCTCTGCAAACAAGGTGATTATCAATATAAGCCAAAAATAATTCTCATATGAACATTTTTTAAGTGTGAAGACTAAAAGGAAGAAAACTAACAAAGAAAGGAGGAACCATTTGGATACGCTCTTTCTCTGCTGGCCTTGATTCAGTTTGTGTCCTTTTTCAGACTTTATCATGGAGGGATTTGCAGTATCATATATCTAGCATCAATAGTCTTCACTACTACGAGGACATGAAGCACAACACTGTAATCTCATCTCACTTGGGCTCCGACCTCATTGTAACGATTCCCTCCAATCCCACCAGTCAGACTGAGGTAAACAAACCCACGCAGCTTTACACCGCTTAGGGATCACTTTCTAGACAATGTCAAGCAATCTGTATGTTTTATTGGTTTCCACAGAACTCTCAACCCCAAAAACTGGTGAATAAGAAGGTTATATTGGACTGGAACATTCCAGCCATCAATGGTCTGATCCATGTCATTGATGGGCCTTTGAGAGCTCCACCTGTTCCAGTAAGTAGCCACTTTTGTATGAGTACAATGGAGCATATTGGAGAACTGCTTTGCTTTATGGATGTACAGGCAGAATTCATTTAGAGGATCATGGATAATTGCATTTACACCAATGGTTTAGATTGCAGCAGTTATGTTTTGCACTTTTCATCAATCCACCCACCCATCCATCCATCCATCTGTCCGTTCCTCTATTCATCCATCCATCCTCCCACCCATCCATCCGTCCGTCCCTCTATCCATCCATCTACCCATCCGCCCACCCACCAACCCACCAACCCATCCACCCACCCACCCATCCATCCATCCATCCGTCCGTTCCTCTATTCAGCCATCTATCCTCCCACCCACCCGTCCGTCCCTCTATCCATCCACCCATCTATCCACCCAGCCACCCACACACACACCCATCCATCCATCCGTCCCTCTATCCATCCACCCACCGATCCATCCATCCATCCATCCGTCCCTCTATCCATCCATCCATCCATCCATCCGTCTGTCCGTCCATTCCTAAATGTAATATCAAAATATCTAAAATTTCACCAGACTAACTAAAGCAAGTTAACATCTTGTTTGCCATAGTATTAATAGTAGACATTTACATTTATCCATTTGGCAGACGCTTTTATCCAAAGCGACTTACATTGCATTTTCAAGGTACACATTTTTACATTCTTATCAGTTCTTGTTTTCCCTGGGAATCGAATCCATGACTTGGCGTTGCAAGCACCAACGCTCTACTGTTTGAGCTACAGGAAAGATGGTTCTGCAATGGGTACTGTCTAGTAGACATAGTAGTAGACAGCCATGCATAGCTTTATCAAAATCTAGACCTCACAAATAAATTCTCAATCAATATTTTTTAATTATAAAAGTCGTTAATGGTGTTACATAGGGTGAAATTTACAATCTAATTTTCAGGTGCCAGCAGTCCTTCCGATCTCACAGTCCAGCGGTGTCGCAGTGACCACTGTGCTGATTGTCATCGCCATTGTTGGGATTATCGCTGGGCTCGCATATTATTTCCTCAAGCACAAGAATGATGCCTTTCGCTTCCAGTACTTCAAGGTAAGTTGGCGTAATGGAGCTTCAGATATATATCTTGACTTGACAAAGACACTTTAACGTTGTACAAACTTGACCTAAATGTCTGACTCTAATTCTACTAGTTTTCTAGCTACATAAAACTGTCTGTCTGTCTGTGTTGTATCTATCTATCTATCTATCTATCTATCTATCTATCTATCTATCTATCTATCTATCTATCTATCTATCTATCTATCTATCTATCTATCTACCTATCTATGACTGTGCGGATGAATTTGACCCTTCACGACAGATAACGCTTTACAATGAAATCTGTTAGAGAGCTACATATGGCAATTTACAGTGGTGTGAAAAAGTGTTTGCCCCCTTGGTAAATATGATCAAATATGGCTGTAAAAAATAAATCTGCATTTTTAATCTTTTTGATATTTTATTTTAAAAATGTGAAAAAATCTAACCTTTCACTGAAGTAAAATAATTGAAAGTGGGGGGAAAATCACATTATGAAATAAATGTTTTTCTCCAAAACACATTGGGAACAATTGTTTGCCCCCTTTCATTAAATACTTTTTGCAACCTCTTTTTTCCAAGATAACAGCTCTGAGTTTTCTCCTATAATGCCTGATGAGTTTGGAGAACACCTGACAAGAGATCATTTATTTTTTAAATAAAATATCAAAAGGATTAAAAATGCAGATTTATTTTTTACAGCCATATTTGATCATATTTACCAAGGGGGCAAACACTTTTTCACACCACTGTATCTGTTTAATAAAATACTTGACTCACCTGTTGAGTAATAAAAATTACATCTCCGCGTTGCTTTCACAACATTTCAAATCTCTCAATTCTCGCCATCTCCGTAAAGCCAAGCCAATGTTGATTCTGGTTGAAGATGAAGGAGTGTAATGCCTTATTTATCGTTCAACAGAATGATGATGAAGATGGTGCTTCCACAAAAGGTGGTGGAAACTCTTTAGTATCCATCCCAAACCCTTTATACAGCGGCTACAGGGCATTTGCAGAACCATTTGGGGTAAATATAAAAAAAAACGATGTGCCTGTAATTTTAACAACTTGTAATTATTTGACCATTTCTACTGGTCAAACACATCTGTAGACGAGTTATCCTTATCTATATTTGTTTGTTTCAGGATTCAGCCGCTACAGACACACCCAACCTCCTCGACTAGCACAGACAGCAGCGTCGACCTCCTCTCCCTTTGTTTACCTGCTATCAGTCAACTACTACAGACTTTCCACAACACTTTTCTATATGGTTAAACCTAAAAATAAAAGACCCTAAGACAACATCAGCCTACCGTGGTGCTTTCAGTTCAATAAAGACATCCACTATAAACACTGGGTACATTTGTTAGTTTACCTGTTGTTTTTGAGAGGGTTCTTGGTCAATCGTAAAGAAAATCAACTGTCCAGGGACTAAAACCTGGGGTTTCATTAATGTCTCCAATTGCAATGCATAATCCCAAAGGTCTTGTTGACAAAACAGAAGGGTATTTTTGTCTTGTTTAGTAATATTGCAGACAACTGAAGCATAACGCAGGAGGGAGAAGAGTGAAAATTCCCCAGAGGAAAACTACCACCTGTTCATACTACTTGATGGGAAGACAACATCCTTTATTTATGCCTGCAATAGATTGGAAAATTGGTCAGATTAAAAAAAGTCAACGTTTTGATTTTAGTGTGGGATTTCAGGTTTTTAAATGAAAAACAAGTTAAAATGTTCAGCGTTTTGAGCTGAGATAAGTATACGTTTTAGACTTTAGTTGAATTCAAATTTTATGTTGCGGTTTTGGCAGATGCTAGAAAGCAAAGACGAATCACAACCGAGTGTGTATTTGAATTTAAGAAAGTAGACCAATCTAATTTTTAAAAAATGTTTAAGTCTCAAAAAACACAAATAAATAATGCACTTAAACAAAAATTACGTACAAAATATAGTTTAAAACGAGTGTGCATGTTAAACAGTTCAAGCTGAATTAATCCTAAATGGGGTTTTTTTAAAGATAGTGTTTGATTAATTGTAAGGATGATATGTTTGATTAATATCAATGCAGCTCTGCCTTGCAAATACTGAAGTAATAATTTGGTACATCAATCATTGGCAGTGAGTGTGTTAGGCCTCATACAGGAAGCTATTTTTGGCAAGCAAAAACGGACCTAACAGCTATATACAGTTTTGAATGGACTGTGGTGATAAACAACTTCAAAAAGATCATACAACAGTGCATTGACTATTCTGAGGTACATTTTCTTTGCTAATCTCTGTGATTTGGGAAAATATCCCGAGGGCTTTAGGACCCAGGGGCTAATGAGGATTGCAGTGTATTCATAGCTGGGCTTTTCCTCCACCATTCTTCCAGTTCCACTCATTTCCCATCCCCCCATTTTCATCGCGCTCTTCCGCAACAAAGCAGCGACACCCATCCCCACTCTAGACAGAGAGGCTACTGGGTCACACACAAATCTGTCGTGTCACACCTTTCATTGTGTTTGCTTTGAAATGTATGAAAGGAGGAGACTATTACATAGTCAAGGTGGCATGTGGTGTTTGTCTGTGAAAGCTAACAAATTTTTAAGTAAACGTGGAGAGGTGGCCAGGTATTGGAGAAGAAATGCAGCTTGCTGACTTTGAGTGAGATAAATCAAAATACACATGTTGTTCAGTGAGCAAATATCAAGTTTGGACAGCAAGACAAAATGGCAAAAGAAGAGTTATATAGAGGTCCGAGCACCACACTGAGCAAAGACGTTTTAAAAATCCACCTCGCATCTACAAAATCATGCAAATGATGATCAGTATTGTTTTCAAAACAACATAAAACAATTTTCTGTAAATAGCTAAACTGCATTTGTTGTTACATTGTCTAACCGTTCTTACGTTTAGCCATCAGTTTCTATGAATGTGGCCAGAATTGGCTGTCCACCAAAACCACATGCCCAGAACAGACATCCCTGAGGCCTTCGGAAGCCACCAAGAGGCGTACATCAGCTGCAAAGAAGTTGCAGTCCTTTCAATAATTCAGCAGTCTGTAGTTATATCATGCCAAACAGAGTTCCTCAAATGCCAAAGAAATAATGTGGCGATGAGACCAGAAGTTTAGGATTGGCCTTGTGTTGGATTTGGTTCAGTCCCTAAATATTTATTGTGTGACCGTGTTGAACTGTTATTTTTAGAGCTTCAAGAATGAGGTGTTTAAACCCAGGATTTTTTTTTTTATTATCTGTCAAGCCCAAAACACATCTTTGAGTCCAAACAATAAGTCCTTGAGACAGATACTTGTCACACCCCAAGTGGGAATGCAAGTGCTTATGTAATTAGATCCATTTTTTTTAGCAAAACCTACTTCTGCGAAATAATCGCAATTATTTTTCCCAAACCAGTTAAGCACAAACCCTGCTCCACAGCCAATTCTAAAGTTTTCATTGGTCAACTCAATCAGAAAACCCCTAAACTAAACACAAATGTTAACCCTAATATAGCATAAGTATACCTCCTGATATATCTATCAGCTATCACATTACTGTGCTGATCCATCCATTAAGACTGAAATTTTGACGGGCGATTGCTTGATTGAGTTAACCAATGAAATCCGCTGTGGAGTGGGGTTTACGCTTAACTGGTTTGGGAAAATAGTCGTCTAACGCTAGTTTCCCGATTGGAATGACACCAGTGCAGGAAGATTGAACCGGACTGCATTTAAGTAGAGGGTATGGCTACTATTATGGCTGAAACTTAAACGGAATGAGTTATTTTCATAAGCTTTGGTACACCCAAGAAAGTTCTCTTGGTTCAAGAGGCCTGGATAAAATGTGCTAAAAACATTCTATCGAAGTGAGGCGCCATCATGCGTTTCATGCACAGTCTGTAAGCAGATATACAGCTCTGGAAAAAAATGTACACCACTGCAAAAGTTTCTCTGGATTTACTATTTATATGCTTGAGTAAAATGAACATTTTTGTCTCAGTATAGAAACTACTGACAACATTTCTTCCAAAGTTGAAATAATTTTTTTGTCATTTAGAGCGCCTTTTTTTGCAGAAATTGATAACTGGTCAAATTAACAAAAATATGCCATGTTTTCAGACCTCGAATAATGCAAAGAAAACAACACAATACTAACATTTTCACTTAGGAATAGTTTAGAATCAATATTTGGTGGAATAACCCTGATTTCCAATCACAGCTTTCATGCATCTTGGCATGCTCTCTATCAGTCGGTCACATTGCTGTTGGGCGACTTAATGCCACTCCTGGCACAAAAATCCAAGCAGCTTGGCTTTGTTTGATAGCTTGCGACCTCGATCACATTCCAAAGATTTTTAGTGGGGTTCACTGGCCATGACAGGGTCTTGATCTGGTGGTTCTCCATCCACACTTTGATCGGACTATGTGTAATGGAGCATAGTGAAACTTGGTAAATTGGTGATGATCTGGGGGTTTTCAGTAAGGCTGGAATCGGGCAGATTCGTCTTTGTGAAGGATGTATGACTCGAGCCACATAAAAGGTTATCATTAAAGAAAAATTGCTTCCTTCTGCTGTGACAATGTCCCCCAACATAGTTTTTTTGTCTTTGTTTTTCCCACAGGACAACACTCTAATCCACACAGCCAATCAAGATGTGGATGGAGGACCACCAGAACAAGACCCTGTCATTGCCAGCCCAAACTCCAGACCAGGGGTCTCATTTATAAAACTGTGTGTAGGATCCTTACTAAAACCGTACGTGCGCCCGAAAGCCAAAAATGGCGCATGGTAAAAAATATTCAGACTTATAAAACCGTGCGTACGCCAGAAAAATTCCCTTTATAAATCCCAGTCAGCGAAAGATTGTGAGCACATGCGTACCCACCCTCCACCTGGTCTCCTCCCCGAAATAACCATATATATATATATATGGAGCCACCACTATATGGAGCTTACAAGGCCTTATTGTGCATTATTTGCACAAAGATATTTTCTCAGACAATCTGCCATTATCATGATAAGCAATCCTCTCAGTAGTTAAACATTAAAACACAGCATGCCACAGGAAAAATGTTCGAAAGCATTGCATCCACTACAAATATTTCTATTTATTAGAATATATATATTTTTTGAAGTTTAGAAGTTATTAGAAGTTTTTTTTTTTTTTGTAACTTCTCAGTCATGATATCATGCACAGCAAAATCCCCAGAATTAAATTAACTCTGCTCAGAGAACATAATGGTCCCACTCTAAATAATATTAAAGTAACTCTGAATCAGAGTTCAAGTTAATGAGATAATTCAGTGATTAATTAAGTGATGATTGAGCATTAGTGATGAACACCTGCTGGTAACAAGCAGACTCACTGAAGGAAAGAAAAACACAAGAACTCTCTAATATTTTTACTGACCAAAAGTGGTGCGCAAATTTTCCTGTCAAGTTTGTTTTTATAAATCACAACTTATGCGTTGGAATTTTTTTCAGGGCATGCTTTGTGCCGCAACGCAACCGTTATAAATGAGGCCCTTGAACCCTACTGAAAACCTCAGGAATGTGACCAAGAGGAAGATGGAAGGCCACAAGCCATCAAACAAGCCGAGCTGCTTGATATTTTGTTCATTTTACTAAGAACACATATAAATAGTAAATTGAGAGAAACTACAGTGTCAGCCCAGATCTGGCCCACATCTGGTACAAGTGGATTCCACAGATCTGGGCCGACACTATGTTGCTGTCTGGGGCTCTTATGCTTTTCCGGAGATGTGACAGCGATTCATATTATTATCATTCCAAACTACTTGGCCTCAAGAATTATTGGTGTTAATCAAATCATTCCTTTTGCATCTTATATTATTTGCCACAATGTACAACAATGATAAACATGGAAATATTTGCATCTTCCCTTTTACAAACCTTCATTTGTTACAGCTCAAAAAATATGTCTTTAAATATCCTACAGTGAATTCCAATTATTGCTCCTTGCAGCTTTATTTTAATCTGGCAAGACTGGCATTTCTCCAAATTCACATGCCAAGATCAGAAAAGCCAGTGAAATAGAGGCCACCAAGTGGCCTATGGCAACTTAAAAGAAACTGTGGTCCTCCATGACAGATGGTTGAAATAATACACAAGGCAACACATGCCCTACGCATTTCACAAATGTAGAAGAAAGCCTTTGTAGAAAGATATCGCATCATGGGTGGAATTTGCCCAATGGCATGTGAAAGATTCAACGTTATTCAAGCTGAAAAATTTGAGATACTGAAATGTTAAACAAAGACTTCAATGATGTGAAGAGACCAGACTTTTCAAAACATTCATCCTTTGATAGCAAGCACTTTGTTGCCTGATTTTGTGAGAAGAATAGTGGTAGGAGCATCATCTTCTCTTTTACAAGGCTGGAAAATGGTTAAACCAAAGGACAAGAACATTCTGGTGGAAAATCTGCTGCCTTTTACAAAAGCACTGGGAAGGATAAGATGGTTAATCTTTTAACACAATTAAATTCCAACTTGGTGTTTGAGATTTATTGTAAAAGTTTTTTTTTTTTTTAATGGATTCACTAAATTGCCGTGCTTTTTGGCTAAACCCCCTTTATTGTGGCAGTAACATCAATACGGCAAAACTCAACAACGTAAAAAAAAAAAAAACAATTAAATAAACTAATAGTAATAATCAGTATAAGCAATTCATCAGCCAACTAACATCTGCCAAGTTCATTAGCCAAACATTAAGTATTTATGGTTGCCAAGCAACTTTGCATAATAATATAAAATACAATTTGTGCAGTTTTCTGGTGTGTATATTAGATATTTTAAAACTGCTTTGAACATGTCAGCTTTTAGAGCAGTAAGAACTAATTTCATTTTTCATTGCCCATAACATTATGTAACCATGACCAAGCCTGATAAAACAGCTAATGGCGATATCAAAATTACTATATTTTTGATTGATGTTGCCTGTTCATTTTAAAAAAGGACACACTGAGACCCCAGTAATCCACACCAAACATTTCTCAAACATATTTTAATTCACAACTCGATAACAGTAACTAAAGATACAACACTGACATTTACAGCTTTTGAGTGTCACAGATTCAACTGGATGGAAATAAAAACTGAAAAACAAGAAAATAAATTCTGCTTGTATTTTGCACCGTGGATGAAAGATTTTTAACAGGACCAATATGTTGGTTAATTCACAACTTAAATCTCGAACAAATTCTAAACGATTGCCTTGTGGCACCAATACACTGCTGCATTGCCGTAATCTACTTTAGCTTGGGAAAAAAAAAAAAAAACTTTATAAACCAAAGGCCTTAGGCGTTGCTGAATGCTAACTTCAATCTCACGTATCTCTTCCTCCTCTTGTGCATAAGAAGCAAATTTCCATCCTGTTGTGCCTTGCTCTATGCACATAAATCATGAACATCCTCAACAAATGAAACCTGGTGAGACAGAAAATTGACATTAATAAAATATCTTGAGCAAGACTTAATGGACAACCTGAATGCATTTTGCCTTCTCCAATAAGATACTACCATTAGAAGTCACCTTAATTAGTGCTGGATCAAGACCACCGTATTGAAGATCAGTTTATCATTTTCAGAATCTGGTTAAACATGTAGAAGGCAATCAAGATGGCAACAATTTAACAAACAGAAACATGGACCAACCAACTCCTGGATGTATGGAATGAAAGATATACAGAATCAACTACAGGATTAAGGACAGCAACATAATCCTATTCAAGTGTTTGAGGTACGTTCAATCAATGGACAGGCAAGTCCACTGCTTGACAGGATGCTGAGAACTCAGAAAATGAAGCAAATTTGTTTTATTTTTTCAATTCCTTCTGTTCATGGCACCAACAAAACTTTAAAAGAAATGAAATACCAGGGTTGGCACATTTAAAGAAAAAATTTAGGAATTTATGAGTAGTGGATTTCAGAATGAAACAAGTACATTGAGAAGGAAAGAGTACAAAGATTCAGTTATTTTTCACTCTTCTCAAAGAATAAGGCCATTTATTTTGCCCTGAAATTAAATTAATCTTCAAAAAAGTGCCCCCAAATTGAACATGTTAGAAACTAAACAAAAATATATGCAGTCTATGCCGGCAGACTAACACATTACAAAACTGGTGATGTCAAAAAAAAACTGGGCAACATTGACATCAACAGGATCGAAGGATGTAGAAAACCATAAAGACCAACTTAGTTTGGGCTATCATTGTCTTTTCAAGCACTAGCATGTAATAAATCACTCTACAAATTCAGTCTGTTCCCATGATCCAGTAAGACAGCAGTCCATGCCCACAATATTCCAACAAAAGGAGCATTCTGGGAACTGCATAGTCATAAATAAGGGTTTGTTCATCAGTCCAATCCTTCAGAAGTTAGATAAAAAATACAAAAAAAAAAAGTAGGTTGGGATGTGTCAGGGAAACAAAATACTGAGAGCAGGAAAAAAAGCATCCCATCTTTGGATTATGATGTCAGTAACTACTTGACGATAATTGCAAAATTTGGAGGTAACTGTAATGCTCCCATCCAGAGTTAACCTAGGGTTTGTTTCCAAAAAAACGCAACTCTGCAAAACAAGGAAACTTAACAAAAGAGGAAACAAAAACAAATCCCCAGCAAAAGTCTATACAGAGTCAAGAAGGGGATGGATCTGTATCACAGGTGACAAGTTAACTTGCAAGATTTTCTGTGCCTTCCTCCTCACCTCCTCATCTGTGACAGAATCGTCGACTTTTATAACCTTCCACTCGAGACCATTGCCATTCAGTCTAGAAACGTCTTGTCCATTGGTGAGCGTCGACTGGGACCAGTTGAAGCTTTGAAAATGGAGTCTCCTCACTGAACCATTGTCTAGACCACTGGTCATCACATCAGGTTTACCTGATACCATTTCAATGTTCTTATAAATGCTACCATCTTTAAGACCAAACCCATTTTGACAGACTACTGGGGCAGAGTCTCCAATAAGGGCATCATCTACTTTGAATGGACATGACAAAACGCGTTTGTTGTCCAAGGCAACTACGTTTGATGTCTGACTGCCATTTTCTGTGGGAGAGTACGGAATTCCAGAGCGATCGGGCGGCCGTCCCACAGCAAAACTGGGTGCACTTTTTGAATCAGCACCAAAGTGAATTTGCAACCTTGCGGTGTGGCCTCCGCTCAACCCCTTTATGTTTGTTAGCTTGAGGCACTGCTGCGCTTGAACAGAATGTTTATCTAGCATTGCCGTTGCAACATTCTGCTTCAGACGGTCCACCGAGAGATTGGTAAGCAGGATCTTGGGTTGGTTTTGGAGAATGTCCTTTGCTGCTCTACTGAGCATAGAGTAATTCACATCCTTGGTCTTGCTCAAACCTTTCCGTCCTCGCTTCTTGCAAGGTTTCTGCACCTTCTGAACCTTGCTGCCAATCTTGGAAGAGATTGGCTCTGTGGTGCAAGACGTGTATCCATACACATCTTTGCTCCTCAAAATCACAGGCTTGGCTCCTTCTTTCCTTAGCTCTTGAAGAAAGGACATCATTTGTCTCTCAGTGTTCGACAGATCCTTGGACATGGGGTTAAAGACCCTTAGGGCCTCTTCGAGGGCAGTGTGTCCAGCTGGGGCAAATCTGGCCCAGGAATGGACTACCCTCCCCATGCCCTGCTCTTCAAAATTCATGGTGCACCTTCACAGCTGGTATGCATAAGGACTTCAGGTGTCTGTGAATACGAAAAGGATATGGTGATGATTTATGAATGCACATATAAATTACAGTTTATAGTAGCTAGCTAGTATGAAGAACTTTTAAAGGTAGTGTAAATTTTAAAGGTGAAGTATAAATTCTGCAAAAAATAGCACCAAATGGATAGCAAAAATACATGACTTCTTTCAAAAGGAATTTTTTCAGTTGATTCCAACTGCAGTTCCATGACACAAACACACAGCTTTGGTAAAGCCAATGTTGATATGTTGGGCTACTCAAACAAAGAACAGTTGACATTCTTCTGTAAAACAGCAACACAATGTTTAACAGTTTCTGCACATAAAAGATTAAGTGTGTTTTATTAAAACACTAAACACTGTTCAACTGGGTTGGCCATAACATAAATCAGCCGACATTTCAAACAGACAAGTAGTTACTAGTTAGGATTGTATCTTTAAAGATGTAGACCTAGATTTAAACTACTCCCTCTGAAACATCCAACTCAGACTGATGTAGTTTGGTAAAACACTGTTTTTTCATTGGCTGTTTTGGGTCTAAACAGTACCATGACTCAACTAGATACAACATCCTGGTTTTCAGTTTGGACATATTGAAAAAATTTCAATTTCTTGAATCATTCTTCAGAAGTGCTCTACACAACTAGCTATATAATTGATTTATTTAAAAAAAAACAAAAAACAAAAAAAAAACCGGTAAAACCGTATTTAAACATATATATAAAAAAAATGTATGAAATGGCAAATGTAAATTATATAATTGAATTGAAAAGACGGGACAAACCACATCTTATATTTCACAAAAAAAACCCACCCAATTAGATTATTTTCCAAAATCATTCAGCCTAGTTACAATGCAGCACACATTAGTTTAGAACACGTCTTGTGGGGTGCTCTCAGAGTATGCATTTATTTGTCATTTTAACTGGTTGACTAAAGATTTCTTATCCTGTTGCCCCCTCTTATAGGCCATGACCAGTGACTAGTCAACGTCAAGCTTAAAGTGTCCATGGCAAAGCATCACAGTCAACTAGTCTATGCAAACCCTACAGTGCATTCCTATAAATAAAAAAAATAAAAAAAGAAGCTAAAGGAGCACTGTCCTGAAATTTTTTATGTAACTTCAGGGCATGGTGAAAAATAAGAACAATAAAAAAACCACTAATGCCGGGTTCAGACTACACAATATCAGCCTGATTTTGGCACGATCTACTTAGGACTCCACGTAGGGTGTCAATGGTGATTCGTAAACTACAATGGGCGTTGGAACGCAATAATTAATTGCTTTAATAGTGTGTCATAGTGGACGACAACCGACGCTTTACGGTGTCAAGACAGAAAGAATAGCAGGTTTAATTTATTTCCATGATGTTGACCAATAATAGCATAGACGCTCTTCCGTACACAGCTTTCAAACACGGCGAAACAAAAGAGACACTATGGTCTTGGTGCTGCTAGGTCGAATTATGCAATAGAGAAAAGGTTCATTGAGCTATGGCAACAGTACTCCTGCCTTTATATTTCCTCAAGGTTTACCGCAGTCCGCCGGATCCAGGCTGTATCTAGATCTGATTAAGGACCTGTGCCCGGAAGCGATGACAGCACAGTCCTGAAGTGTCAACTAGTCTCCCCCTGTGAAGGCCTCCCTCCCCTCCCTTTACCTCTCTACAGATAAAGCGTTATCGGGATAATTCCAGTTTGCGTGGCTACGCCAAAGCGATAAAAATTCTGTATTATAAATTTTAAGGCCAGACAAGTAGTTTGTTGAGGGCTGGTTTGTAGGGAAGGACTACACGCCTGTGCACATATATTCAAACGCGCATAGCTATAGACTGAACTCTTAATACGCATGTGCATGCCACAGCTTTCTCACAAGTTCACGTTTTTGAACTTTGCGCAGAAAGAACTTAAGAGTTTTCTGTTAAAACTGGTCAATGTTTTACATTTGTTTCAAGTGTAAACAAGTAAAAAAAATCAGTGCAGTAAGACAAAAAAAAAAAAAAAAAATCCAGATGCAATCTATGAAAACAAGTCTTAATATCCCAAGTGACATTGCTTCCCAAGTATAATTATGAAGTCCATGATGATTGATGATCATAAAGGATAAGGAATGCATTCGGGATAGAAAATACTTGATAAATGTTAAGGAATGAATTCGCAATACCTACATCACCAAAAGTACTTTATCATAAAAAAAAAAAAAAATAGTAATCGACATATAGGCCACTAGGGTGACAAAACACAGGACCAACGACCAACAGTCATCAACTCTACCAAACTTGGTTAACGTCACAAAAATATCTTAATTTACATGTTTTTACAGACAGAGTCATAAGGCCAATTCACACTGAACAGATAGACGGTGACAGAAACAAGCGTCTGTCAGAGCTTGTTTTCATCGACTGAACATGCAGAATCGGCCCTTGTCAGGTCGTGGAATGTCACGTAGATTAAAGTAACATACTGTAATCTGGTGATTGTCTGTGTTTGTTGGCATCTGTCTGTGCTATTTGTCGATTCTTCTCTCAATTGAGTCTTTCAAGAATTACAAGAGTAATATAGAACTCAATATTAAGACGATCTGACATTATCGAGCATGTCCCTCTCATTACAAAAACCAAACAAAAACAGACCTATTGAGTGTATTGTGCACGCATAGGCTATAGGCTACTACGTGATGTAGCTAGTCTGGTAAATTAGACTAGCACATGTGCTCAGAGTGTATGCTTTTACGGCGTGATTTAGTCAATTAAAATGCTTCTAGAATGCCCCCAGATTCAAGATAAGGGGCAAAAATACCCCTGTATGTCATTTATATCATTTAGTATAGTTAAAGAGCACTGTTTTTCTCCAAATATCAGCATGATTACAACTGTGACTAGGGCTACAACAAACGATTATTTTGATAATCGATTAATCTAACGATTATTAGAACGATTAATCGTCAATTATTTGGCCGACTAATCAGTACGTTTGGAACGATTATTCAGCTTTTTCAATTAGTTAAAACACTGAGTTATACATATTCTAACTACAATCTAAAAAAACAAAGCTTTTGAAATAGTTGTTTTAATGAACTTTGAGCCAACTAAACAGGTCATTCCCTTTAAGTTTTCAGATTTCTGTCCAACTCAAATCACACACAAATGCTCTCTAAGCATTGTTTAAATTATTCTGTTCTCTTTCAATAGAAAAAAAATAAACAAATTGATAAGCTGCAGTACAGACTTAATCTGCAAACAATTTTTAAAAGCTCGATCAAGCTTTATTCTATGCAAAAAAAATCATCATATTACTGTAATTATATTATTATTGTTAATAGTAATAATATTAACAATAATAATATAATTACAGTAATATGATGATTTTTTTCATCATTCACCTGAACATTCACCTCTCACCGGCTCCTCTTGTGCCGGGGTGTTTCCTCTTTAAGTGCTCCAACATGCATGTTGTGCTCCCGTGAAAAGCAAGTTCCGCCTTGCATGTATTGCACACGACAGCATTCTTGGTTTGAAGTTTTGTGAAACTTTCCCACACCTTGCTAGTTTGGATACGTTTGCACTTGTGTAAAAGAAAAGTGTTTTCTTCTACCGTAATAGCATTTGTAAGGGCTGCATTACACTCTAGCGGCGTAGCGGTCAAATCGCGATATTGCAGGCCCTTACATTGGGTCACATGAGATCAAACGACTACTCGACAACAAACATTTGTCGACAATTTTTTATTGTCGACATTGTCGACTTATCGTTTCAGCCCTAACTGTGACATTGATTTTACACAATGTACAGTTTAATAAGTTAATATTAAAGTTACTTACATTTTAGACATCAAATCACCTGTTTCGCTCTATTCCGACAAAGAAAATAGTTCCAAACAAAGTCCACAGCACTGTTTTGCTTCTCTGAGCAACACACAACGATGTATCTTTACTGAATGAATCAGCTTTTCGAACGAATCAGCTGAATCAATGATTCAATGACTCGCTCATTAAGACAGAAAAATGCTGCCTTAACGAATGAATCAGCCGTTTGAATGAATCGGTTGAATCTCAATGACTCACTCATTAGCAATTGACTTGCTGCCACCTCCTGGCGGTTTTAATTTCACATTTAAAGTATCTTTTCATTTTTTTAATAATTTCAAATAACAGTATTTAACGTTTTAGATTTTCAACATTTCAAAACATTATTTATGCATCTTTAACTGCTCTTCAGATTAACTTTAATAAAGGTTGATCTATAGTAGGGCTGTCAAACGATTAATCGCGATTAATCGCATCCAAAATAAAAGTTTGTTTTTACATAATATGTGTGTGTACGGTGTATAATTATTTTCTATATATAAATACACACACATGCATGTATATATTTAAGAAATATTTGCATGTATATACTGTGTATATATATTTATATTATATATAATTTATAATATATATAAATATTTTATATATAAATAACATTTTTCTTAAATATATATGCATGTGTGTGTATTTATATATAGAAAATAATTATACTCCATACACACACATATATTATGTAAACACAAACTTTTATTTTGGATGCGATTAATCGCGATTAATCGTTTGACAGCCCTAATCTATAGTTATATAGTACATTAGATTACAATTTCCCCACCTAAAAATCTCCTGTTTTTAAACCTACATGAAAAACCTGAAAAGTATGTTCTGTTGTATTTGTGCTATTGCTCGTAATTTTTTGATTATTTGTTCCCATTTTATTACTTGCTGTTTAAATGAGTTAGTTAATATAGTTGCTTTTGGTGTCATCACCTTATTTATTGTGGCTACATGTATCAAAAATAACAAGAACAATACTAGGCTTATTTTATAGACCTGAGAAAAAAATCCTTAGCGTTGAGCCCAGTGTGCGCACCAAACCGAATGACCCGCTCCATACTGAAAATTGCAGGGTAAAGTGCTCGGACAAGACCACATTTAATGAGTTACAGACAATAAGGAGCCATTTACAAAGGTTAAAATAAATCAACATCTAAAATAAAGACCGGATTCACTCGTGAACATCTTTAGCTGGTCTGCTGACCGAGAAGATGGAGAATCAACAGTCAAATAGCTCTACAATAGAAACAGTGAGGAAGCAGATAAAGCTAGATGTTTTGATGCATTCTAAAAGATGATATAGGCTAATTTGCGATTGAGAGTAGAACAATGTTACATATATCTACAAGCACAAACTTAATTTTACTGTACAAACAAACTGCACTTTTTTTTATGCCAGAATAATATAGCAAAAGGTATTGTTATATAAATATACATTACGCAATTTCCAAAGAGAAAAGCAAGTAATATTTGGGTGGGAAAAGGGTACAAAGACAACAGCAGTCCAATTACAAAATGGCTGCCACCAAGATGCTGGATTGCGCAGTAGCAGTGACTCAGGAAAAAGGTTCATACTAGGGATGCACCGATAGGATTTTTTATTTTTTTTTGGCCCGATACCGTTTCAAACAAAGAACCATTGGCTAATTCTGACACTGATATGAGTCACTTGCTCTCTTATTTGAACTTTTGTCACTAACTGCACTTTAAAACATCACACTCTCACTTGATCTGGACAAACTGAGTATCATTAGAAAAATGTAAGACTCCAGCTTTGATATTTGACCACCGTTTATGATAAAACTAGGTTGCGGTGACATTAATCTCCTAATTTATGTCAGGGGTGCAAAATAATCAATCTGTAATTTTTTATTTAGATTTTGAATAAAATATCAACACATTTGAATTCAGTCACATTTGGAGAAATATTGATTTATTCTGTTATATTATGTTTGCAAAATATTTTGTCATAAAGAATATACTTTCTATTCATTTCCCACTGAATTGTGCAACCTGAAGGGCTAAACGAGTTTGCATCAGTTCTGACTCGGAGCGCTTATTCGATCTGGAGCCGTCAATCATCTTATGAGGCCATAATTCCCACCTTTCTGGATTCTGGTAGACGTCCTCATTCAGGACTCCGTGAAGAACAAACCCAATTAAACATTTCTATACGTGAAACAAGAAGCTAATGAACACACGATTACAATCATATATGGTTTCGTGTGTGATTTTCATGCGACTTAGGGTATTTTCATATGAATAAAGAATGTTTACAGTATACAAGCAGGTGTAGCAATATGTGTTGGAGATTTTCCTTTGCCTCATGTAAAGGTCTGTATTGCTATGTCTCAGACAGAAACCAGGTTAAACCAGGTCAAAGGGTCTGTGAGGATGGAAAAGTCCCTAATAAGCTCAGAGAGAAGATGTGTATAGGGGGTTGATACAAGATGGTACTTAAAAACATGTTAATTAAGATGATGGATGGCACTGGACACTGCAGGTGCAGAGAATCATGTTACCTGAGATATTTTTTTAAAAATGGGTGTGGCCAAAGATTTTTCCACCAATAAAGTGATGTCTCCAGGAAAGATGATTCTAACGGTAATGAGATAAATAAAAAATAAAAAAGATAGCTGATTGGCTACCTAGTGATAAGAAAAGGTATAGCCTAAGACCTGAAGCTCGACTATTGCAAGTCAGATGAACAGCTGCATCTCATTTTGTTGCTTGTCAATAAAGTTACTTCTTCTGAGACCTGGAACTTCAACTCTTGAGAGATTTCTTTGAGACCCGTTCTGAAGAATTTGCAACAACATAATCTCCACAAAAAAATGCTAAATATAACATTTCAAAACCATTATGTGACTGAAATCCACATTAGATCGCGATCAGAAGTTAATATGAACAACTCAATCGTGGTTTAAATTGAATTGATTAAAAGTGTATTATTAATATTTTAAATTGTGTTATGTAGCTTGATACTAATTGTAGCTCTAATGCACCTGTTGCACTAGGAGCTATTCCATTTCATAATTAATTTGTTAAAAGAATTCATATAAGGTCCCAAGAATATGATTTTTGTTTTATTTTCTAGAAAGACTTCAGATAATAGGTGGATTAATGTATAGTGGGATGAAAGTGGTGAAGATGGGCAAGCCATGTAATGGCAGAATAAAGGCTAATAATGGCTGAATACGTAAACAAAAGAATAATGAAGATTAAGTCTCACACCGGCAGAGGTGTGAAAGGTTCGTCAAGTAAGAACAATAGAACATGAATGGAGCAGTTCAACTCGGCAGACATTAGACTGCAAGTAGATGTTACAGGTAGACGTCGACCGATAGTGGATTTTACCGATACTGATATTTAGGTTTGACCGTACATGCCAATAACCGATTAATCAACCGATATTTTTTTTAAATGGATACTGGATTAAAAACAAACATAACACTTCAAGTAAAACAGTGCTGAACTGAAATGTGCTAAATGAATATATTAAAATGAGAAGTTCTACAGAACGAATTCTACAGAAAATTTAAACATTAAAATATTACAGGTCAAATGTGTGTTTCTTTAGCTATAACCTACAATCATATGTAAATTTCATAGATAACTCTTTGCAAGTCCCATTTGTTCACAAGGATGTATTAGCTAGCTTTCATGAACTAGGCCTATATGAATTATGCAATATACATTTTTACTCCATGTATTAATATTAAAGCAATATAATTGTAGCTTGAATGTAAATGTTTATTAAGTTAATGTATTAGGAAATTAAACTAACAATGAACAATACTTCTACAACATTATTTATTAACCTTTATTAATGCTAAAAATAGAATCTTACTGTAAAGCGTTAGCCTACCATTTCATATAAATCCAGAGTCATGCTTAAAGATTGCCATCCTTAAATAGGCCTATCTGCAAAGGCCAGAGCATTAAAATTACATAAATGTAGGCCTTTATTACATTTATAGTCTCTGACTTTAATTGCTTCTATTTTAGAACACTTGATGATTATCTAATCAAAATAACAATACGTTTTGTATCGATAAAAAAAAGATCTGAAATCGAATGCGTTTCTGATGTGTTTATGTATCTGTCGGCTACATGAACATATCAATGTTGAGAAAGCAATCACGTCACTAGCTTTAAATATGCAACTTCGCCGGCTAATGAATGCATAAAAGTGACCAGCTAGGTATAAACTAGCCTAATGCAAATAGATGGTAACAATTGCGTCATTAAAGGTGCTCTAAGCGATGTCACGCGTTTTTTAGGCCAAAACATTTTTTGTCACATACAGTAAACATCTCCTCACCATCCGCTAGCTGCCTGTCCCCTGAACACACTGTAAAAAAACGCGGTCTCTCTAGACACCACAGGCTCCACAAACGGCAAGAAAAACAAACTGGGCTAACCCGCACCACGAAACGTAACAAACTGTTCCAGCCAATAACCGACAAGAAGGATTTGGGGGTGGGGTTTGGGGGGTTAGTGCGCGGATGAGGAGGAGGGAGGGTCTAGCTAGCCTCCGTTTTGTTTGACAATACTTTAAACGTAAACAAGAATTGACGTCACCCAACATCACTTAGAGCACCTTTAAACATTTGGGTTAGGTTTGCGTGTGTTTTTGTCACATTGTTTTTACTGCTTGAGGTAGCTGCTACTAATGTTAGTCCTCTCAGCCTCGACAGCAAATATACTGCAGTTCTTTCTCTCCTAATGCAGCATCTAGTCAACACATTAATTACTTTATAATGATATGGCAACATGGACTGTAGTGTTCTGTATTCATACCGTTTCGCTGTCTGTGTTTTAAACGCGCATCTGAAGTGTCCGCGCTCTCTGTGCAGCCGCACGTGTTACAATAAACAACTCAGCCAGTGATAGTTTGTTATTTTGCCTCTACAGGCCGCTCTTGCTCTGTATAATGCCAGCGGTCTCTTCTCAGCTCTCTCTGTGTAATGACAGCGCAACCTTCTCAGCCGCTCCAGCAACAGACGCAACCCGGAAAAACTATCGGTGTGGATCTTTGCCGATAAACGATAGCCTAGTTCCACCAATCAACTATCAGTACCGATATATCAGCAAAACCGATGAATCGGTCGACCTCCATTTACAGGGCAATAAAATATTTGATTAGCATCTCATCAGCCTTCTCTAAAAACTCACATGACATGGTCTTATAAAATGCTTCATAAAATGTATAGTTTTAGAGATATAATTCTCAGATTTGAAATGAAGCATGAGCAGACTTGTGGCTTTACTTTACTTTATTTGTGGTTATAAGTTGTTATACCACATCCACCACATATTTTTACACATTAAAAAATTATATTCTTAATATGTTAGCTTATATATCTCCATATTAATAACAATCAGAGTAATTCTGAGTCTTGAACTGTAAACTCAAGTGTTGGCTTTCTAAATATATGTTGGTTATGTGTCTATTCAGAATGACTTATGAGCAGCAACCTTTTTATTTTGGGTATGTCATTTATAGTCTCCGCAGTAGCCTACTGAACGCGCCTTTAGAGAGAAATGCACCTTTCAAAATGCACAAGCAGACATGTAAAGTTACTACTTACATGTTTCAAATAAGCCATATTTGAGGTTGATGGATGATAGGCGAACGTTTGGATTTCCTGCCCGGCATACTGTACCACAAATAACTTCCATTAATGCGTGACTTCGCTGTTTTTTTTTCTGCGACTAATAAAATTTGGGTCGACTAAGCTTCTTGACGACTAACGTTTAGTCATTTAGTCAAGAATAGTGAATGATTTTTTTTTCTTTTGTTGTTTAACATTTAACACAGCAGGAATACAATATGCTGGTACACAAGCATTTTTTCTCAACTGTTTGTAACGTTCATTTAGGACACATCCGACTGAGTTTCCAAGGATACTTGCCAAGACATAGCCTATGAATACAATTTTGTGTGAATTAGAAGTGAAACAACTCAATTCAGTATTTGCGCACTGTCTAAAACACGGCTTTCCGGGACCCACTTTGGATGTGCGCACACAAAACTTCACACCGCGAGTAGAATTGAGTTCTCTTTCGCGTATTCTTGCTCTTGAATATTTTAATTCACAAGGTTAAAAAACTAGTTTCGAGTGTCGTTCACGCTGGTGGATTATATGTCCCAATATGACTGATTTTCTCATCAGTCCTCTATTTTGTACAGATTTAATTTTGTTTTAGTAAGCATTTATGGCTTGTTTCCACTGAGCGGTACGGTATGGTCCAGTACGGTACGGTACGCAATTATTTCCGTTTCCACTGGCAAAAGCTGTGAATGGTACCAAAATGCCGAACCGTACCGTACCACTTTTTCAGTACCCTTCCGTTTGGGTACCTAGCACAGTGGTACGGTACTAAAGGGTGGAGCTAGACTCACTACAGAACGTTGATTGGTTGACAGAGTATCGTCACCTGCGCGTGCTACAAGGGGAATGACAACACAAGCGCCATTTTTTAATATACAGTTGAAATATAATACTACTGTTATTGTGTCACGAAATGTAGTTTTAAGAGTTTTTCAGGCGAGAACGTAATTGTTTAAAGCTCAAATCTGTGGTTTATTTATAAATATTTATGAAAATTTGATCTAGGTTGTGAGATCCAGGCAATCACCGGGCGCTTATGTACCCTGCCTGGAACAGCCTTTCCTCGGCTAGTCGTTCTGACGTTTGCCGCTGACTCTGACGTCTCAGTAGTGGTTAAACATGAGATATAATTCGTCTTGTATATCTAACGGGCGATATTTGGTCTCGTGAATCTATAATTTGTTCCCTGGCCAATCGTTTTGGCTGAGGGCTAAGAGAAGTTTCATAATTTTATATATTTAAGCTATTTAACTTTATCGTTGTAAGGTTAGACTAGAGCGCTGACTTTGTATGTTTGACTGAATTGTTTGCTTCATTTCTTATTGTATAGCTTCTTGTACCTTTTACTTATTCTTTTATAATGGCTAATATTGATAAAACTGAAATTGAACAAAAAGAGACTGGGTTGAGTTTTGTCATTTTTAATTGTATTACAGTGAAGATGATTACTGCAACATCTGTTGTTTAATACAATGCACATTGCCTGGACCATATTAAAATGTTTAATATTTCTATATTATATTTAAACGAAAAGAGGCAAGGTTGTGTTTTATATTTCGTTTTGTTATAAATAGGCTAACGTTACATGCAGTGAATATAATCAATACGCGTTGCCTGAACCACATTTGTGTGGCTATAATGTTTAAGATTTGTTTAAATGAAAACGAAAAGAGGCAGTGTGGTGTTTTATAACATATTTCGTTTTATTGTTGCCTAAATTATACAGAGATAACCGGAGTAGCAGAGCGAGCTGAGTGATGCTTTCAAGAACGCGCTGTTCCATTTGCAGAATTACCGGACTCGCGTCCTCGGGAGTCTTTCTCCTGAGTCGGACTTCGCAAGTCCGAACTTTGCGTATTGAGAAACGCCTAATGTCAGCGCTTGACTTCTTGTGACAAACGTGCCGAGAAGCAAGAACAAGATCTGCTGTATGTCATCCATTGTTGTTGTTGCTTATGTTGCTTATGTTGCTTATGTTGCTTATGTTGCTTTCTTCTTCGCGCGAAAATGACGCCAATCGCTTCTTTCCGGCATAGGCTACACCACGCCTATCAAGTAAGGGTACTGTTGGCAGTGGAAACGCCAGCCGATTTATAGTTTACCGACCCGTACCGTACCGTACAGTGGAAACGAGCCATTAGTTATTTTACCCAGAGAAAAACGTTGGATTATGCAGAACAGACATTACACAACTCCGTGCCTTCACAGCTGAGTTAATTAATAAATCAAACCATTTTAAATGGATAAAAAATTGGCCAATAAATATTGGTGGCCGATACATCAGTTCTTCGCTAGTTCATATCCCATTGGTTGGTCTGTTTTCTTTGCAGTTCAGTAAAACAACAAAAAACGTTAGATTTGTTTGCACCTGGTGTGAATGGGACCACTCAATGGCCTCTTTAGACCCCTCTCATTCTCGAAAGTTTATGTAAATGAAGTTAAAGATGTTTCTACCATGGTTGATGTTTTGGATCTCGTTTACACTTGTATGTCGCCTCGTCCACCAGAGTCAGATGTTAATTTTAGGTGTAAATAACCAATGTAGTACCAGCTCAAAGACACAGTCATTTTCACCTACTCCACTCGATTTCCAAATGTAAATGAAGCTTACAACTGATATTTGGTGAAAACACTATTGTAGATAACAACACTCTAAAAATGACATTTTACAAATGCAAAAGCACAAATCAAATAGATGTATTATTGGCACAAGTGAACTATCAGGGTATGAGAATGAATAAATAGCTAGAATTTACTAATCAGTGAGGTTTTTGTTAATCTGTAAAATAATCATACTGTAGTCTTTCATCAACAAAAGCTTCATCGTGGGTGTGAATAGCTTCATAGGAATGCATTGTTTCTAATCAAAACATTTTTTGTGGTGAACAAGTTTGTGAATTGCCTGATGAATCAGGGCTATAGAAATCCGGTCCTGAAGGCCATTGTCCTATTGGGTTTTGCTCCAACCCTAATCAAACACACCTGAAAACACTACCGTAATTAAAGTCTTCAAGATTTGCTGCACATTAGAGGCAGCTGTATTTTATTAGTGTCAGAACTAAACGCTTCAGGAAACTAGAAAGTATGCAAACACTTTCTATCTACGCATGTTAGTTGTTGCTTTGAGCACATTTTTAGATTCTGAAATATGTCAGTAGCACAAGAATGCCCTATTCCAGCAATACCACTAGGGGTGTTACAGCAGACATTAGCGCTAAGAGTGCGGTCTTCAGTCAATTTTCTCTTTCGGGTTTATTATTGTCAGGGTGGAACAACTGTATGAAAATAAGCATGCTAGTTATCAACTAGCATCAACTAGCATGCAACTAGTTATCTGAAAAATACAATTTGGTAAGGTTTAATCTATCGGACCTTATGTATAGGATTTCATACCACCACATCAACAACAGTGCTTTTTAGGTTTTAAACCGGACCACACACTTGCAATATGTTTAGCCAAACAATTGTGTCAACGTAAAGTATATTTCTGGTCTCTTTAAAAATGTTGTAGGCCTACACAAACATGCTCTGTTTCATTGCATTGCATACAATATCTAACTTATTCCATAGTGCGTTGAAAAGATGAGACATAACATGAGCTTTTGCATTGCATTGCATACAAGAACAAATTTCGTTGTGCATTGAAGAGATTACACGACATTTGCATTGCATACGATCTAACTTAATCCGTTGTGCATTGAAAAATAACACTAGAACCCATATCATAAAAGTAGGCTACATGGTATTCGATGTTTACACTTTCACCCAGAAGTAATTTATAAAAGAATTGCTAACCTGCAAAATACCTCAAAGACAAACAGAATGCTGTTCAGCAGATATTTTCATAACATTTAATAAACAAATGTATTGAGCACGTTCATAAATTTACACATTTAAAGATGTTGAACTAATGTTCATGCACAATATGTGGAACAGAATGCTACACTACTGTTGTCACGATACAGGAATTTCCAACTTTAATACGATACTTTGAAAAATATCTAGTATACTCAATAACATTTGATACCACGGGGTAAACTGCCATATACCGCCATACAGATCATTTGTTATTTAGATTTTTTTGATAATTTGGGTAATTTTGTTTAGCTTGCACACAGCACAGGGGGGATTTATTTGAATCGTTGAACTAGCTTACATTTACAAAAAAAAAAAGTAATAAAGTAATAAATAATAAAAGTAATAAAATAAGAACAAATTGCCAATAATAGCACAAATAAATAAGATGGAAGATAAAAATGAGAAGAACTACTACAAAAGTGAAAGTTATCAAGTGTAAAATAACTGGATAGTTTTCACTGTAAAAATTAAAGGTGCTCTAAGTGATGTCACGCGTTTGTTAGGCCGAAATTTTTTTGTTACATACAGCAAACATCTCCTCACTATCCACTAGCTGCCTGTCCCCTGAACACACTGTAAAAAAAACTCGGCCTGTGTAGACAGCCCAGACTCCACAAATGGCAACAAAAACAAACTGGCCTAGCCTGGACCACGAAACATAACAAACAGTGTTCTAGCCAATAACCGACAAGAATGATTTGGGGGTGGGGGTTGGGGGGTTAGTGTGCACGTGCACATGAAGGGGGGTGTGGGGAGTGGAGGAGAGAGAAGCATGAAGAGGGAAGTTAGCTAGAGGAGAGATGTCCTAGTCAACGATAGGGGTGTGAACCTACACTGGTTTCACGGTTCGGTTCGATTATGATTATCATGTCATCGACTCAGTTCAATTCGATATCACTATGCACTGCATCCTCAATTTTCAATTTTACTTCAAAAAGTGATGTGTGCTCGCCTGTCCGGGAAGTCGCAGTGACAGAAACAGTGACATTCCAGTTTAAGTTTCAAGGGAGTAAAGCTTGTTTATGCTATTAAGAAAAGGAAAATCTGTCAAATAATTTTTGTTTTAAAGAAATGTTCCTTTAAAGGGCACCTATTATGCAAAATTCACTTTTACATGGTGTTTGAACATAAATGTGTGTTGGCAGTGTGTGAGCAAAACCACCCTAGAATGATAAAAATCCACCCAGTGGTTTTTTTACAATCTCAATAAATCATAAGCACTGTCTCAGAATGAGCTGTTCTCAGATTCGGCGCAATGTGACGTAGAATTGAGCAAGCCCCTCCCACGACTGTTGAGTGACACTTCAGTTTGAGCCTAGACCCGCCCTGAGTGAGCTGGACAAGAACGTCTCCTAAGCGATTGAGGTGTGTTGTTGATGGATGTAAGAATGAACATAGCAGTCTTCATTTACTCCCGTTGTTACTCGAGGATGGATCTGTACTGTTTGTGATCAAGCTTACACTCTCCGGAGCAACAGGCCTAACGTGACTGGACACGGAAGAAATGAAAGTGCGAGCGCGCTCTTTATGACAGCTCTTCGAGTCATTTTACGGATATAAGGTTTACCAGTTTATTTAGCACCCACTGAAAAGGTGTGTATATTTGTTTACTGTTAGTTGTAACGAGTGTTTTGTGTAGCCTACTTCGCTGTGTATGTTGTTGATAATGAAAGGGAGAGAGAGACAGAGAGAGAGAGTTTATGGATAAGACTTTAAAGGTCCCATGACATGAAATTTTCACTTTCTGAGGTTTTTTAACATTAATATGAGTTCCCCTAGCCTGTATATGGTCCCCAAGTTTCTAGAAATTTCAATCGGTGTAAATCGAGCTTTTGCCATCTTTCTCTGCCTTTGAGAAAATGGAGGCTCATACGCGCTGATCTTGAATCTCCTCTTTATGACGTCATAAGGAGGAAATGTTACCTCCCCTGTCTCTGCTTTGCCCGCCCAGAGAATATTTTCCGCCCATGAGAAAATGCGATAGGAAGTAGGAACGCGCGCGCGCAATTTTAGTTTGTCCACGAGAGATATTATGGCTTTTGAGCGAGCGAAGCATAACAATTGCTCAATAATTGGATGTACAAATGAACACCGAAGGGTCAATACAGAGCTGGGCTTGCTGAATGTCTGAAACTAAAGTCTGGATCACTCTCTTTGGCTCAGCTACACACCTCGGACAAGTAAGTCAACAAATTTTATATAAGTGTGTTGCTTTACTGTTTATGGTTACCTAGCTTGTTACATGTAGAATGTGGCTGTCACATTAGCTATGCAGCTATGCAGTTACTTGCGCTAATGTAAAGGTAGACAGCATCAAGTTACACACACTGTAACGCGAGTGTTGTACATTTCTTTGTTATTTGGATAACCGTTTTCCTGTTGGTTATATGGCGCGCGCGATATCCGCATTTCAAGATCGCAGAGCTTGATGTAATTTTAATAAGATAAATACAGACGTTACAGATCTCTCATGAAAAGGCAACAGTAAGTTAGCGTTAGCTACATGATAATAACTGTAAACCATCCGAATAAAGTACCGTATCCAGACATAATATTTTAAACTAACCATTCGGAAACGTCCTGCTGGAGCCGCTGAGTTGCAACTTCTTCATCCGTTGCTTCTCCATCCGGATCAGATTCTGGGTCAAACTGAAATGCTTGAAAGACTGCGTGTCTTCGTGCCATTGCTATATCCAACGTAAACATGCACGCCACGGTACCGTTGCGCAAGATGGTCAAGGCCACACCCACCCTCCACCTTGCGCCGTCTTTCTCCTCCTCATTATCATTTAAAGCTACAGACACCGAAACGGCCTGTATGAAGGAAGCTCATTCTGGGACTGGCTTGTAGTGGCTATAATTCTGCACCAAGGCTGAATTTTTGGAAAGAGATTTCAGATACAGTACTAGGGACCACTAAGGCCTATATTAAAGCCTACAAAAAGTAGCATGTCATGGGACCTTTAAAGCAACAACATGGAACTTTTCCTCTGCGGTCGCCCTACAGGTTGGAAGCGGAATTGTCCATTACCGCTGTCGTAAAATGATTTACGGTTACTGTCAACGCATTCTCATCCCCAAATCGTCACTTTCAAACATTCTTCAATATCCGACGCACAAAGCACCCTTAGCGTCAATATTGACGCTTCGGTTATGGGTAGGTTTAGGTCTGTGGTAGGGTTATGCGTCTCATATGGACGCTAAAGGGTGCTTTGTGCGTCAGATATTGAAGAAATTTTTAAAGCGTCAGTATATGACGACTTGGGATGAGAACGGGCTGTTACTGTATATGAAGCATGCAGGTTTTTTTCATATATGGGCAATGATAATATTATTAATCTTCCTCCTTTCATAATTTATACATGTTTAGTAGACTAAACATTTTAACTCAAACATTTGCGATTTGCATGTCGATTGCAATGCTCAAATCTGAACGAGAATGATAGCGATAGCATCCTAACCATCTAAAACTAGCATGTTAGTGTTTACTAGCTACCAGATTGATAATTCGCTCATCTACTAACGTTATCTGATTCATGAAGATAAATGGAGGACCAGATAGTTTCCATAACGTAGCCAGGCAGACAACAGATTAGAAAAACTAAAGATAGTATGCAAGCAATTTACTTACTAGTTCAACAGCATGACGGCCAAGTCAGCATCGGTCTGACGATAAGCTCACGCCAGCGAGCAAACGCTCGACCCATATTGATCCTCGTCCTGCCTTTCAGTTTATCACTCCCTTTTCCTCTTCCGACTCTACTCCGACAAAACCTTGGACTTCTTACGTTTCGCTGCTGCTTCAGCCATGACGAAAACAGACGCACGAAAACAAACGCGTTGGTTGGCCTGTCACGGCCGAATTTGAGGAAGTGGTGGGCGAAGTGACGTATGCCGTAAAGCAGTCGAATTTTGTAGTTCTTTTTGAGCTCTGGTTACTACCCGCACCCCGAAGTTACATAGTGCCAGTAAAAGCGATACAGACCCCGTCAGGCTCTGGCAGACGTCTCATTCAACCTATTGTAAGTCGATGTACCATCACAAGGGTCTTGGAAATATATTATGAAGGTTGAAAAACTACATGTTGTTACTTTAATGCGCACTTCTTATACTATGTTTATTCAGCTCTTACAGAGATTCTCTTGTGTGATGTACAATAAACTTCACTGAACTCGTCAGTATATTTTGGTCATCATTCGGACGGGTTTTGCTACAGCAGGCTTGTATTAGTGGATAAAAGCAGATGACAAATAAGTTATAACCAGTGTTGGGCAAGTTACTTTAAAAATGTAATTAGTTATAGTTACTAGTTACTTCTCACAAAACGTAACTGAGGATGTATTCACACCAGGAAAGTCCGATAGTTCACTTGCTTTGGTCCGGACCAAATGCAATGTTGATTTTTTTTGTTTGGTACGGTTCGCTTTCACACTGCTCTTTTTGCAAGTGAACCAAAATTTGTAAACAAAACCACATGTGTGCTAAGGTCGTCCATTCATTGGACTGGATTATTATTATTTTTTTTATTTTTTTTCATCAACCTGCCAGTTGTCCTGATCGGGAATAGTGGTGTTATTCTTACTTATCTATATAGGCTTTCTTATTGATATGCATTTATTGTATTGTTGTAGTGTATTTATTGTTTTCTCTTAACCATCAACCTAGAGACTGCAGATGAAAATGAGCCTGTATGGCTAAATCTGGCACATTTACATTTTGGACTTTGTCCTCATGTTAATGTGCGCTGTCCCTTTTAAATAAAGAAATAAAAAAATAAAAAGAACTCTCAAGCAGGGAAAAGCAGGAAGTGCAAAAACAGGCTCAGCATGGAGATATTTCGTAATGCAATATTTGTTCTTTTACTGATTTGGTGTTATTCCCTACAAACGCAATATTAAGAAACTATTGAGCATATGACAAAATGTCATCTGTACGATGTTGTAATTCGATTTTGAGAAGACGACGATGTGCTGCAAGTACGGTTCCGGCGGAGAGAACGTGCTTTTAAACCATTTAAGCGCGGTACGACAAAAGAGAACGCTCTGTCTGTGAATGCACACACGGCTCGCAGAAAGACGCGCAACAGTATCGCGTGCACAGACAGCGCGCCAGAATTCTCTTTCGCGCTTGAACGAACAATAACACATGCACAGCATTATGCCAAAATGTCCGTTTTGTTAAGTATCCTCATAAGAGCAGTCAAATAAAAAGGCGCAGTATTTCTGCAGTTGGGTCGGTTCATGTTCACACCGTAAACGAACCGTACCAGAGTTCGTTTGGAACCGTACCGAGACCACCTCTTCAGCTGGGTCTCGGTTCGATTGTTTGGTCCGCACCCGAGTGCGATTGCTGTATTCACACCTGCCCAAAAGGTCCGCATCAAGGGGGGAAACGAACTTGAGTTCGATTCAATCGAACCAAACAAGGCAGGTGAATACACCCTGAGTTAGTAACTGAGTTACATCATTACAAAAGTAACTAATTACCAGGGAAAGTAACTATTGCGTTACTTAAAAAAAAAAAAGTTAAATGAATTAAATGGACACTAAATAGAATAAATTATTATAATAAAATATTGTACACTAATTCACACTATTTTAATGTTAATTTGGTGTGGGACATTGTGAGAGACACCTATTACCTTAAATATTAAAATGTTATCTTTACTATAGACCAGGTGTCACCAACCCTGCTCCTGGAGGGCTACTGTCCTGCAGACTTTAGGTCCAACCCTGTTCCAACACACCTGCCTGTAATTATCAAGCAACCCTGAACAGCTTGATTAGCTGGTCCAGGTGTGTTTGATTGGGGTTGGAGCTGAAATCTGCAGGACTGTAGCCCTCCAGGAGCAGGGTTGGTGACACCTGCTATAGACTCTAGAGGAACAACAAAACAATAGAAGGATTAGAACTTTTAATATTTATTGCACAGTCAACAACTGGCCAAGAAATAAGTCTAAAAATTAATGATGCTTCTTAAGAAATGTACCAAAAATAAATAAACAGTAATAAAAATATACATACACATACACTCTTTGTAGTGCAAATTAAAATGATAAAACTCACACACCTTTACAACTGGTAGACATACTGTATAGCCTACTTGAAGTATCTTCTTCCTCACGAAAGTAAGCAGTTTAACAAAATGTGCTCTCAATATAATACTGAACAATGTACCAAAATAAACAATAATAATAATAAAATATAATTTTTGGGGGGTTTATTTCTATAACCTACAGAGAACGTCACCATCAGAGGTTATTTAAGCCAAATTCTAGTCGTGTTTGCCGCACGTGTTCACAACCGGTCAGATGTGTTCTGGGAACGTTCTCTGCAGGTTATTTTGGAGTTTTGTTTCATATGTAAACTAATTAAAACGTTGCAGATGATACCAATATGCTACAGATATTATTCAAATGCTGAAGTAATTTATTTATAAACAAACTATATTATGCTCGAACACATTCGGTCTCTCTCGCGCACTTCCGAGCGCGCTCTCCAACATACACACCGGTCTCTCTCGGACACATCGGTCTCTCTCGCGCACTTTCGAGCTCGCTCTCGGACACATCGGTCTCTCTCGCGCACTTTTGAGCGCGCTCTCCAACACATCGGTCTCTCTCGCGCACTTCCGAGCGCGCTCTCCAACGGTCTCTCTCGCGCACTTTCAAGGGCGCTCGCGGCATTCGCCTCGCTTTTGTTCGCCTTGCTCTCGCCTTGACTCGCCATGACTTCCGCCGCACATAATTCATTTTAAAAAGTAACGGACAACGCACCATATGGTAGCGGTAACGGAGTTAATTTATTTAAAAAGTAATGCGTTACAGTATTAGTTACTGTCAAAAGTAACTGAGTTACAGTAATGCGTTACTAGTAACGCGTTACTGCCCAACACTGGTTATAACCATAATTAAACTAAACTATACCTGTTCTATGTCCATACAACATATATTCTCTTGCAAAAATTACAATTTAAACATGCAGTAAAAAATGATCTGTTGGGTATTTTGAGCTAAAACTTCACATACATACTCTGGGGTCATCAGAGACTTATTTTACATCTTGTGAAAAGAGTCATAATAGGTGCCCTTTAAAAGCAGCGCTATTAATCAGTGTATTATGTTACCATTAAAAATGCGCGCAGCAACCGTCGCAGAGTCCACTGTTGAAGGTGACGATCATCCATTTATAATCACGCGTAACACAGAATAAGGCTGCATTTACACTGCAGGTCTTGATGCCCAATTCCGATTTGCTGACTATATCCGATTTTTTTGACGACCCACTTACATCATCTTTTAAAAGTGACCCGTATCCGATATTTGCATTTACACTATACACTGCCAAAACAACCAAATGTAGACGTTCTGGCCCGGAAAATGAAGTAAAACAGCTCGATATGCAATGGATGCAGAAGCAGACAAAATTATTATAGTGATGCGCGGATCGCGGTTATATCTGCGGGGGCTCTGCGGATAATCCGTGGATCGGGCGGGTCAAGTAGGCTAATAAAAATAACATTCTGATTAATTTCGGGTGGGTCGCGGGTGGATAGATAAATCATTATTAACAAAAATATTAACTACATTCTCTAAAATATGAGCATGTTCCATTCCAGTTTAAGTTTCAAGGGAGTAAAGCCTGTTTATGCCATTAAGAAAATGAAATTGTCAAATAAATTTTGTTTTAAAGAAATGTTCACTTAAAAGCAGCGCTCATTCATATTAGATGCGCGCATCAACCGTCGCCTTGAGTCCGCTGTTGAAGGTGATGATCATCCATTTATCCTCACGCGTAACAACACATAAGAATAATAACTTTGACCATCGGGTGCGGATACTTAAATCAGAGAAAATGATTGGTGCGGGTGGATGATTTGTTTTTGGCTGCGGATTCGGGTGACGTTGGAGTTCATCTCTAGCAGCAGTCAGACTCTGCCAGGCGTTAACAGCTCGGGGTGAAAACGGCTAAAGTGGTTTATCAAGTTAGTGGTATTACCTTCTGCATATTCTATTTGTGTGTGACATGAGCACGCACACAGTGCGTGTCTTCTACAGGTCGTGCTTACCAGACTGTTCATAAAAGCCGAAATGTGCCCAGATGTAGGCTTTTAAAGTAGTTGGAGCATTTTTAATTTTCTCGCACTCACGTCTCACCTCCCTCTGCCATTGTATGCTACCGCGACAAAGCACGTATGCGACAAATGACGTCAGAAAAGCATCAATACATTATAATCGGTTATGGTCTCTGCGAAGTCCCGAATTTACATCGGAAAAGCCTGTTTCAGGAAGCACAGAAGGGGAGGGGACGGGATGAGGAGGAAGGAGGGTCGAGCTAGCCTCCATTTTGTTTGACAATACTTCAAACGTCAACAAGAAGTGACGTCATCCAACATCGCTTAGAGCACCTTTAAATACAGATTAATGCTTACAATTAAAGTTACAAAAGTTATTCAAACAAGAGCAGCGAGTGATTTTCTCTTTGTCTTTTGTTCTTTGATAAACATGACAAACGACAGCAGGATTGTTAGGCTGCGGTCACTTTAAGAGCTTAGGCATGGATCCAATATACTGTTACACAACATGCGTTTTCTCAACTATTTACATTCCAAAACGAACAGTATTTACCTGAATACTCGGCAAGACGGGCATTTTGGCAATTTTGATTGTTTAATCGTAATAAGCCATGAAAAAGAAGTCAGTTGTACTCGAGTGCTGTTTGAGAGCGCTACTTAGATCAGTGGTGCACCCGCTTTTGGTATGTGCGCCAAACCTGCAGGAATGACTAAAATTATGCGCAACAAGGACTATTCAATCAGAGTGAATGAGACGAGTGAGGGAGAGGAGAGGGTGTGCGTCGCCGTCGGAGAGAAAAGAGAGTGAGAACATGCAGCTGGTATCTGTGTATCGATAGTGCAGAAAAGGGGTATTGGAACAGTTTCAGATATCGATACATATTGAAATAGCGATATTTTTGACAACACTATGCTACACACTCTTTAGCCAATGTCATTGCAGTGCACACTGGGATATACTGTTCCCTGAAAGCGCTATAATCACTGGCTTCCGGTAAAGGCCGTACGCGAGTCTAGTTCCGGTGGAAGAGTGACCTCTAACCTGAGCCAGGATATTTTTTAATATAACTCCGATTGTGTTTGGATGAAAATAGAAAGTCATACACTAGAGGGTGAGGGTTGAGGCTTGGCTTGAGGTTTTTTTTTTAAATCGGCATTCAGTGTGCAGTGTGGGACTTGACTGCTCATAGATTAAGTATTATATTTCAAATGGATTGCATACAGACTGTCTCCGGGAGGCGGGGTTAGACTAGTCGGTTGCAAAATTTCTGTTAAACGTTAATGAAATTAGTCGTCGCACACATCCCTAATATATATGCTTACCCAACCCCCAATTTCATGGGATCAGTCCTTTGTTTTAAACTGACATTGGTTCACCATGCTGCTTAAAGCCCAAAGTATACTTCAGCCGTCTGATTTCTGTGGCAGTCTACGCGCAACCCAATTTTTGTGTCCACACAGATGGTACGCGTACCATGGCACATTTGCGAGTGATTTGAGTGCTTAAAAACTATATAAAATATATAGTGTGTACGCGTCTTTCTACGCTCATGACCAAGGAGTGTACTTTGAAATACGGAGCAGAAAGCGAAAAATTAAGTATTAAGGGGCTTAACATTGCTCATGGTCCGAGATGCTTCATAACAAGTCAAAAATGTCCCACTAGCGACTGCTTACAGTGTGACAATTTCACAAAGAGATAACATTAAAGAATACACACTGTATGAATAGTCTTTTAAAAGACCTTAAATAGGTTTCCGTAAAATTCCGTCTTTTTTACTTCCGTAAAAATTTCCGAATACGCTCTTTAAAAATGCTCGATGTTTATTCAGAAAAATTGCAACAATGCTATACTGCGCTCTTTAACAAACGTCTTCGCAACATATGTTATGCTGTTATGACTGGTCTCTAATTGTGCCAAAACATGGAAAAGAAACTGTAAATCTGTAGTTTTACTAAATTTATTTTATTTACTAGAAAATTAATTTGCTTAAATCGCAACAGGTCCCACAAATTATAACAATTTACACAGTTTAACTGGAAAGCAGAAAATGCCTTTTCTTTTATGACTTATTTGTAATTGGATCTATAGTTTACATTTATGTCTGTATTTAAATTCACAACACATGCATGAATACAGACACATCTGTCTAGTAGCTAGATCGCACAGCGCCCCTAAACTGCGATACTTCACTAGGTTTGACGTAACCAAGCGCATTCGAAAATACACAGATCCGGTCTTTACTCGCTATATTTATCTTCCTTAGCAGCCAAAGCGTTAAAACAGATCGAATGATATTTAAGAGGCGAAATGATACAGCGAAACCCGGGGTTTGTATCAGTAAACGTCAATAATTCAGAATTACATTCAATAACATTTCAAATGGCGATGCAACACACAATAGAGGAACCTTCATCTGGCGAAAAAGGGAGATAAACATTGGTCTAATACTTACCGGTTTAATATTACCTTGCAATTATGCTGAATAAAAACGTCTCATAAACAACAGACGTTTTTCAGCCCCACTTTGGGTGTCTACTTGTGAAAAACTAATACGAAAAAAATCCTGGCTAAAATGTAGTTGAGCATATGCCATATACGGAGTCTTTATGGTAAACCTAGCTGCTTGAAGTAAATGTCATACTGTTGTAACACCACGCTTTCTTCTCCAAATAAATAGATAATTTTTAAATAAGGAGTCTTACCTTTTACCGAGTCCCTTCTGAGAGCATTGAAATGAGAGCTGCCGTGCTCTCTGCCATGAAACAAAAATGGCTCTCAGAGCTTCTGAGGCTGAGAGTTTCGGAGTGGCTGACTGGAAGAAGGGGCGGAGCCAATCGCGAAAATAGCTAGCTAAGGTTAAAAAATTGTTTATATTAAGTGCAAAAGAAAAAAAAATGTTGTTGTGGACAATGGTTAGGAATATGTATAAAATGTATGAGGAAGAACTGTCTACGGACCTCTGATTTATTTAACATTAAACATAATTATAAAGTCCTAGAGGTTTTTAGTTTAGCTGTGGGGGATGGGTGAGCAGGAGCCCATCCCCCCAAAATGGAAAATTGCTAGCTAATGTTACAAATTAGTTTATTTTAAGAGAAAAAGAATAAATTCATGTTGCTGTAAACAATGGTGAAGGTATATGTAAATAATACATAAGGAAAACTGTCTACGGACCACTGATTTATTGATTTTTTTTAAATCACAAACAGTCCTTTGGGATTTTAGTTCAGCAGTGGGGGATGGGTGAGCAGGAAGGAACCTTCCCCCCAAAATGGGCCTGAAGAACATGCAATAATGATGGGAATGTCAGAATTTACAGCTTCGTACTTTGAAAAGAACAAAGAACTTTTTATTACTGCTCCGATTTCACAGAGATGTGGCTGTATGACGTCGTGTTAGCATGGTGACTCTCAAACTTCCCAGAATACACAATGAAACCTTTTCGCAAACATTTTTAGAGACCTATGTGTAAAACATGACAAATTATCCCCTCTGATTATATTTGTAGACCTGTACAAAAAATTGCTAGTATTGCGCATCGTTTATCCTCAGAAATTTGGCCGCTAGGAGATGTTTTTCAGTGATAATGAACAGCAACGCTAATGGCAGGATTACCATAATTTCCTTATGCATACATTTGGGGTTGGAAAGTGAAAATATTGAGTCTATAGCCTACTAAAAATTTCACAACCACCAATATTTGTTTCATACTGGTCACATTTAGCATGTAGCATGTTTCTGAAATGGATATGTTTTTATCGCTTAAGCAATTATGTTGCTCATCCAACTGGCTTTATTAGATGATTTCACTGCAATGACCTGGATGTGTGTATCCTAACAGCCATGTATAGCACTTTCTCCTAAATATTTCCACTTTGGTGTGGAGGGACATTTACCCAAGCATCCTGATGGCGGCCATTTTATGATTTGGTGGACTGGCCAATGACAGTCAACACAGAAATTAGGACAACATGTTCTGCAGTGAAGATCATTACATAATGTACACAAATGAACAAAGAACATAAATTCACAAAAACATTTAAAAAATATATTGGCTGCTACACATTTGTTTAATTTTTAATGACCTTTATATTTCAGAAGAACAAACCTTGATGGTGTTGGCTCTGTTGCAGGCAAGAGTTGGCCAATAATGTCAAGACATCTTTGGGAGGGTGTGCTAGTGATGGGAGAAACAAAGCTTTATAAAACTTTGAATCAATTAAACCAATTGCTTCACAAAATGATTCACTGTTGTGACGCCTGCAGGTCAGAAGGATTTAATGCAGTGGAAACTCAAAATGCATTAAAACACTTTTCAATTGCAAATGTTTTAAAGTGTAAATAAATCATACAACACCATTAAATATGAATTGTCTGTATAATAATGTTGTTTTATTAAATTGTTTTGTTTGTTTTATGGAAAGCTAAATTAATCAGGCTGATAAGAGACTATTAAGTACAGATATTCCTTTCTACTATACTTGCATAAAATGTATCCAAGATCAGGTAGATGAAATATAGACACTGGTTCATGGGTTCAAAGAAATCAAGGTGCGTCCACGCCATGTCGTAATTTCTGTAACAATTCTTAACTGTAAAATGTAATGTGCTGGTTATATAAACAGCAAAAAGACGAAGGATAATCAGTATAATAGTATTTAATAACAAAAACTCAGAGAGATAGAACCAACATACACAACATAACACTGACAAGAATGGACAGAGAATAAAGGAGAACTCAAAGTTTAAATGCATGGAACAAACAAAGCGAACAATGAGATAATTAATGAGATGACAGGTGAACATAATGACTAATAAAACACACAGAGAAACTAGGTCACAGGCAATTGAGGAAGACAAGTCAATTCAAGTCACCTTTATTTATATAGCGCTTTTTACAATACAGATTATTTCAAAGCAGCTTTACAGTGATAACAGGAAATGAATGCAACAAAGATTGTTTTGGCTGTGTAGCAGATCTAGAAGTCATTGTCCAGTTTAAGTAAATTCAGTGTTGATTAATTTCCGCTGTAAAACTCATTAGTTATTAATTTAGGGGCCGTTTACACGAGACCCTTTTCAACTGAAACCAGAAAACTTTTTATGCGTTCTGGCCATTCATTTATACAACAATGGCGTTTTGGTGGCCTGAGAAAGCAAACTTTGAAATAGGTTTCAAAGTGCAAGTTTTTAAAAATTAGTTTTGAAAGCGATACCATTACCATCTTTGTGTAAACTTAAAAAACGTAAATCTGTGAAAACGGTGACGGCATACACATGCGTATTACGTGTGAAGTCTATAGGCATGCGCCTTTGAATGCGTATGTGCAGAAGCACGTCTTTCTTTACAAAGTGACATCGCCTATTACTTCTGCATGCATAATACAGAGCTTTTAGTCGTGTTCACGGATCCGTGTGAACAGAAATTATTTTGATAATGTTGTCATCTTTTTCCATCTTAAGTAATTCGTTGTTGTATAAACGTACCCTTAGTTAATTTATCGATACAGCAACTCTGGAGGGAGGGAGGGAGGGAGGGAGGGAGGGAAGGAAGGAAGGAAGGAAGGAAGGAAGGAAGGAAGGAAGGAAGGAAGGAAGGAAGGAAGGAAGGAAGGAAGGAAGGAAGGAAGGAAGGAAGGAAGGAAGGAAGGAAGGAAGGAAGGGAGGGAGGGAGGGAGGGAGGGAGGGAGGGAGGGAGGGAAAAAAAAAACAGTCCAGGGCAATGACAACTTTCCATGGGGGAGTGGAGGGTGGGAGGAGCCAGGGGAAGCCAGGAGCAGGAGGAGTCCGGTGGAAATCCAGACTCCTGACAGGATGATGCCCCACGGTGGAGTCAAGGGAGGGAGGAGCCATAGTGTAAATCTCCTCGATGAAGCCATGGGGATGACGGATGGAGACGGAGCCGGTGGAAAAGGAGCCCAGAGCGCAGACAGAGACGCGATGGACAGGCACGAGACCGCAGGCTTTGGAGGCCGCAACAGGGCCGTGGCGACGACCCCCCGAGGTGGAACCAGGGTACCAGAGGGCTGAAGTGGAGCCGGAGTGACTGAGGGCCGGGGTGGAGCCGAAGGGAGGGCAGAGCCAGGCAGAGCCAGGCAGAGCCGAACGGCGCGCAGCGGACGGCGCTCAAGTCCGTGACCCAGGCAAGGCGATGTCCGGCCAAGGTGGAGCGGGAGAGTCGAGGGAGACCAGTGGAGCCGTACGGCCAATGGTCCCAGGGAAGGCCGAGGGAGAGAGGAGCCAAGGCGGTGGAGTCTGGATGACCGGCAGAGGTGGAGTGATTGGAACAGTGGTGGAGGCGAGGCCAGAAGGATCCAAACATCCAGATGGTGCTGTTAAGTGGCTGGCCCGAGGTGGATCCACAGGAATGGTAGAGGAGGAACCGAAGGGCTGACGGGAGACAGTGGTGACTGGAAAGAGAAACTGGCAGAGGTCTGACGAGGGAGGGTGGGAGGGCATACTGGAAGCACAGGTGAATTATAGCTGGCTTGTAATTACAACGTGTAAACTCGAAGAGCTACGACTTGTACCACGTGGCTGTTATACCACCTGACCACTGCAGATTTAAGCAAAGGCCATCTTTGAAACATCTCTCAGGCAGCTATTTCAGTCATGCAAGTGCAGCTCCTATCGCTTTGAATGGGTAAACATCAAATTCTCCAAAACTGTTCACCAAGCACAGATGCGCAGTATTAGGACGTCTCAGAAAAAGGACTGTTTCTATAGCAACCGGAGATTCTAATGGCAGCTGCAGTGACTTTACCAATTTGATACTGGCTCTTTTACTAAGAAGGCAGGACTTATTCCGCCATTTTGCGCCTTGCACTTTCTCCCATTCATAGTAATATGAGTGCACTGCCTTTGTATATTTTGCCTGCATCTCAATTCAGAGGCTCCTTTAAAGGCCGTTTCGAAGGCTGTCCCAATTCGAAGGCTCCTTCAAATGTGGTGAATTAGATGGATCCTTTGCGGCCTACCCTACCCCAGAAATCATTGTGCAGGATTTTTTTGAGAGAAATTGCCACAATACACTTTTAAATGTAAGTATTGGGTTTTAACTATAAAAATATGATATAATACAAATGTAAAAAAAAAAAAAAAAAAAAAAAAAAAAGCTTTAAAGCTGTTCAATTGTTGACTTACATCTTAACAAGATGCAGTTTTATATAGGTTATACTCTTTATTATCTACAGAAATGGACCATGGTGGACATAATTTGGTTTTGTTTACAGAATATAAGTCCATTACAAACGTTACTGCTGCTCGTCAACAGCAGCTGTCACAGTTGCGAGACGACAAGAACAATCCTCTATAAGCTAGACCGTCCCATTTAACAACGCTCGCTCATTTTGACCTTCGTAGCCTTCGAAGGCGTGGCCTACATTTGAAGGATGCAACCTCTGAAATGGGACACAGCTCTACAGTCTTTGATTTAAGGTGTGTTCGAACTTGAGATCGCTGTGCAGACTGGTCGATTTCAAAACATTCAAAACGAAGCCTTGTTCAATGAAATAAAGTGACTTTGGCAGTTTGATACGTGCTCCGAATCACTGTTTTGAAACAAATGATTCGCAAAGGTTTCGAAGCTTCACAAAGCAGTGTTTCAAAAGCGTGCACATTTGAATTATTCAAATCATGTGGTTTGTTGAGGGACGCAGGCGATAAAATGGACCAAAAAAAATCATGTAGACTTGTATTAAAGGAAGAACTATATCAAGAGACTGGAATATCTTAGAGACATGGTTATTGGCTATTTTGACTGAGACTAGTGAGCAACCACCTAGCTACCATCCAGAGCACCTTAGCAACTGCTAGTTATTATAAAGTAATATAATAAAACTATATTGGAACACCATGGCAACCACCCTAACATAATACCGGTGATTTTTACACAAGCAAACACCACTTACCTTTTCTTCAGAAAAACAAATTACTACAGCATAGACATATGATATTAGACAACACCAAAATAGAACTAGCAACATGCCCTCATACCTACACCTGCACGTTCACACACACACGGTTTATAAGGATATTCCAACTTTTTCTATTCTGTACAAACGGTATATTCTATCCCCTAAACCCAACCCCTATCCCTACCCCATACCTACCCATCACAGAAACATATGTAAAACACTACATTTAAATAAAAACATAGTTTGGCCAATATTTAAGCCTTAACTAGTGAAGACTAATAAAATGTCCTCACTAGTCAGTCATAATATTTCACTATATAAGTGAGGACATTTGGCCCTCAAAAGTATAGCCAAACTTGTACACACACACATATTCTTGGTAGAAATCTCTTTTTCAGACTTGTAAATAAAACCACAATGACAAATGCTAGCTAACAAAAGCTGCCAGTGCTGATAGGCCACGCCAGCTATTCCAGTAATGCTGAACCATGATGCAAGTGGCTATATAGGCTAGATCTTATGAGCCATTTACCAGCTTGTTGTTTAGTGGTTATAGTCAACATCATTTAAAGCAGGGTTCCTCAAACTCGGTCCTGGAAGGCCACTGTCCTGCACAGTTTAGTTGCAACCCTGATCAAACACACCTAGTTGTGAGTTTCTAGTGATCCTGAAGACATTGATTAGGATCATGCTGTGACTATACAAATCACATGTAAATAGGAAAATGTTGGCGTTATTTTGTCACTTATTGGGAGCAGTATGTATGGACTAACTCTGGGGGATACGGTGAATAAGCTAAAGTCCCAAAAAGTCGGCGTGCTCCTTTAACTACCATCAGCTGTATGCTACCTCTAATGTAAAAAATAAATAAATAAATAAATAAATTATATATATATAATATACTGATAATATACAACAATGTCAAGGTCTCTAGAAAGTGGTTTGTTTAAGTGATATTTATGTTCCACATGGTCGAGTGAGCAGTCCGATGGCGGTGACGTCTTCCACTGGATGTGCTGGGTAACAATGCAGTGGGAAAAGGAGCTGGAATCCATTTTAACAGCCTTGAACGCGAAGATATGTTGGATGCTGATCTCCTGGAGCACCAAAGGTTCCTAAAATCTGGAACACGCAGATGAGGCCTTGAAGTTTGTGCAGGGTTCCTTAACAATCTGGAAAACACAGACAAAGTAACCTTGAAGTGAAGGTTCGCTCTTCTGAGCTTAACTTTGTTGCAAATGTCTGTTTGTCTTCTGCCTCTCTGGTTGAGACACTTAGAACTTGGTCAATCCGCTTTTGCCTCTCTGGCATGGAGACGTGCTGTAGTCGTTACTGTCTCACTGGACGAAGACTCTGAACGTAGTGTTTGTTAATGTCTCTTTCCTCACAGACTGGAGGCTCAGAATGTGGTCGTATCTGTTGCTGCCTCGTAAGCTGTAGACCCAGATCATGGAATCTTTTGTTGTCTCTCTGGACGAACCGGAGGGTGAGAACAGAAGTGCGTGCAGTGTATCTGCAATGTCTCATTCTGAACTTGGTTGATCTCTTTCTGTCTCACCTTCGCAGGCCTGAGACTCTAGGAATAAGGAGTGTCTGTGTCACAGTTCACGTGTCTGTGTGATCATTCTGACATGTCTTTGTTGTGTTCCAGTCACTGGTCTGATTGCTCGTCAGCGTTGCCTAGCTACCAGCTGCACTGAAGAGCTAATCAGACCAGCCGCACCTGCAGCTCGTTATTGTCAGTGTTGGCTGTGTTCCTTGTCAGATCATTTCTCGTTCTCATGTCTTGCAGTTCTGTTCCATCAGTATTCTCTCAAATCTTCTGTTCCTGTGTGTTTTCTTCCTGCTTGAGTCTGGATTATTGGCTGCCTTGCTGTTTCTGGATATTCACTGACTTCATTGATCGGCAGACATCATTCAGCCCATTGCAGCCTCCCTGCTGCTATTCCTGACCACCCTGCCTTGCTTATTTACAAATTCTGGATCCTGTGTTTTCTTACCCTGACAATCTGTTTCAAGGGTACCTTTATCCCTTTCCGATGAGGAGATTGCAATTTCGTGCTTCTCCATTCCAGTGCTGTGATTGGCTGCTGGCATCAGTGGGGACACACACAGTGTGGCCCACCCTTCTTTCCCCTGTGGAACTCATTTGCATTAAGCACACAGTTGAAAGTCTTTAACATTTTACTGATGCGATCTCACCTTCCAAACCAACACCTGAATACCTTTGGCAATATTCTAAGCAAGTCTAAGTCTAAGCAAGACGTAAAAAGAATGACCTATCATACATACATTCATTAATTTGTTCATTTGCTGAATTTGTGTAAGATGTTGCTCTACAAATAGCAGTCACTGAGAGTACTTGTTTCTCTGAATAAGTATGAAATGGATGTTTGTAGTTTACAGCATAGTTATGAATGGATTTGGATGGATCATTGTGGCCTCCCTGCATTTCAGCCATGGCTCTTGCATCCAAAAAGTCCTAAAGAATTTTTATGGTGGTTGGCTCAGACCTTGGGGATTAGTCTCATGATGGATGTAGGGCAGAAACTGCCAGTGGACCAATGAGAAGTCCTGTCCCTCCTGTGCTTAAGGTGTCTGTCAGTTGTCCTAGCATCATTATCTGATAATGTTGGACAGTTTGTTTGTGTTATTCCACCAAGATCCAATCAAAAATGTAGAAGAAATGTCCACCGTTACGGACATAAACTAGGTCCTGGAATGTGCTGTTCATAAGAGAAAAATAAGATATTTTGAAGAATGTTGTTTACCAGACAGCTGACAGTAGCCATTGGCTTACATTGGAAAAAAATACTATGAAAGTCAATGGCTACCGTAAACTGTCTGGTTACCAACATTATTCAAAATATCATCTTTTGTATTCAACAGAAGAAAGAAACTCATACAGGTTTGGAACAACATGAGGGTGAGTAAATGATGACAGTTTTAATTTTTTGGGTGAACTATCCCTTTTACTACTGAAACTGTTGATAAGTTTCAATGCTAAAACTGCAGTATGCTCAAGACAAGAGCGATTAGAGAGCAGATGGCTCCATATGCTTTCAAATTGCTCTCGCTGTACTTTTATGTCATACACCGATCGGTCTGCGCAGCGCCTCTTCATGTCGAACACACCTGTTTTTAAACAAGTTTGCCTATCATTGATTGGACAAACATGTAGCCCCCGCCTTGAACATGCATCATTGGTTGAGTCAGTGTTGCTATGTAACCGCTCAAATAGACTGCAATTACATTTGGTGCCACTAGTGGCACAGAAATACACACTGCAGATTTAAATGCCAAATTCACAAAGAAACATTCAGAAATTCAGGGTTATGACTAATATACTTCAATGTAAAAATAAATAACCCATTTACTAAAAATGAATGATACACATATAAGATCAACACCTTGTAAAAGACTTTTGTCAATCTTAACATAAAAGAAGGTAAAAGCCACTCCCATCAACCCTACAAAAACAGCAAAACCTAATATTTCAAAATCAGACATAATCCAGTTATTAAAGTTATTGCATTTGAAAGAGTGGCACCAAAATTCACTTACATATATTACATTAAAATAATAAATTAAATTTCATTAATAAAAACAAAATGTTCTTTCAATGAAATGTTATACGAAGACATCTACCACCAAACAAAAACACACAATGTATGATGAAACTACTGTTTTTAATGTGCAGTTCCAATTCATTACACACATGAATGAACTCTTTCAATTTAATCTGGGTTTTCAAACCATTTAAATGATGCTCTCATCTTCAGCGATGCTAGCCTGAGTCTTGCATGCATTTTGAGACTAAAATTAATTTTAAATGGGATGTTGGGACTCCAAAATTTGGCCTGGTCCAGAAGCTGGCCATAAGAGGTATTAAGAGGGGGGACATGCAAGTACAAATCACTTTTCTTTATCTCACGGGAGGAATTATGTCTAAACACTAATAGTGTAGATACTACAGAATCATGCAAACCATTTAGTTTATAGACTCAATCACAGGACAAAATATCTGTGGAAATATTGTAAATAGAAATTGAATACTGTATATTTAACACTGATGCAATATATGTTAAAATTTTACATTTAAGAGTTGTATTTAGATTTGGAGACATGACAATTTAGGAAAGAATTTGGGACACTTTTGCCTAAACGAGGTATACTGAACTTGTAGAAACGAAAAAAACTGTTCAGGTTCCTTTTGTCCATAAACTTCTGAAGTGGGTGGAAAGACGCATAAAACACAATAGGACTAGTTTGCACGAATTACGTACTACAGAAAACAAACCAGGAACTGCAGTGGAGATGTGGTGTGTTCAAGTAATTTCGAAATTGCCTTAATTTTGAGTCGCAGCAAGTATATATTTTTTTCACGTCTTCATTAAACTTATAATTGCTCAATTGGCAATCTCAAAGTTATTGCAATTACAGTAATGTTCGACTAGACATGAATGCATCATCAATCAGTCCTCAACCTTCTGCGCAACTCTACAGAAAGTCCAATGATGTTCTACCGTGTTCTCATTGGCGCGTTCACTCATGTGATGAACTCGCGTGTTGCGAATAGTGAAGCCTTGCTTGGAGATGTACTCCACTAGATGCACGCGAAGGGATACCTCTTGGTGGTAGTCACATGGTCCAAAGGTAAAGGACACTTGAAAGTCTCTGGTGTCCATCATATGTTTATTCCATCTGGTGAAGCTGTTGGAGATGCCTTCAAGTAGTGCGTGAACTTTGGTGGTGATGGTGAGTTGGGTGATGATGACTGCCACCGGGTTCGAGTACTTGGAGAGCTTACGAGTACTTGACAGTTCTACCACTTGCTCAAAGGTGTCCATCGGGTAGAGAGGTTTAGTGTCACCTAAACACTGGATCAAGGGCTCTATCTGGTAGAAGTCCGCTTCCTTCCGGAGGAGCTCTGTTTCTTTGAAGTCACATGGTAGAGTCAATTTTGAGGTGCGTAAAAAGTTCAAGACGTAACGGAATAGTGGACCGTCTCGATCTATGAAATAGTTGCCCTGGGCATCTCGTGTGGTGGGAAAATCGCCTCGGAACATGGCACCCAACATAGAGTCTGGATAACGCTGGAGGGTGGACAGCGATGTGGTGTACAAATGGCCACCAACATTTAGAGTAACTGTATCCATCATCTACAACAAAGAAGAACATAAATTGTAGATGTTCAAATCATTAAAGATGCATTTTGTACCTTCTGAGAATGTCAAGATGGTACTTGTACTGATACAACAAACACTCAACCATTCCCTGCTGAACACACAAGTTTAGTCCAAGATGAATTGCCATGCATAGCCATTTATTTGGTACTACTCTTGTTGGTGGACCATCAAACTCATGCTCCAGCAAAACTTAAACCGGCTTGGTTTTCCATTGCAAAGCTGGTTGACCAATAAAGACTTGGTTGGGGCCCAGCCTCGAAAACAATATTTGCTGGTTTTATCTGCACTGACAAAACCCTTAGGAACATCAGTTACTACAGAAATTATTGTTTGGTAAATTGAGCTTCAGGAAGAATGGATTGTAGTTTAAAACACCACATGAGGTGTGTTTGAATTCAAGCCTGTTCCTCATAAAACCTTGATCTCAGACAAAATGGACCACTGGAATAAGACAAAATGGCTGACCCTTAAAGCTTGGTTTCTTTTCTTTTTTGAGCCATTGGAGATCCTGTTCTTAAGGTGGTAAGCACTTGTTTAGTTACGCCCTTCAAACTGTCTAGCAACTACCCAGAAGACCCTAGTAACCGCTGACCAACAGCTTAGCAACCAGCCTAAACAGCATTTAGGGTAAATGTAGCCATTATCTACAACAAAGAAGAAAATAAATTGTAGATGTTCAAAGTATTAAAATATGTATGTTGTACCTGCTGAGAATGTCATTTGGTTTTAGAACTGATATGAAAAGACCAACTTAAATCAACACAAATGGCTATGCAGATCCATTGATTAGGTTCTGTTCTAGTTGGTGGACCATCAAATCCATGCTCGTCCCCAGCAAAACTTCACCCAGCTTGGTTTTTCTTTAAAGCAGGTTTACCTATAAGGCTTGAAAACAACATTTGCTGTATTGAGCTGCATTGACAAAACCCTTAGGAACAATGGTTTCTATGGTAACTATAGTATGGTAAACTGAGCTTCACACAAGTAGTATGGTAAAAACCACATGAGATGTTTTCGGATTCAACTCTGTTCTTCATAAAACCTTGGTCTCAGACAAAATGGACCACTGGGATAAGACAAAATGGCCGACCCTCAAAGCTTGTTTTCTCTTCCTTTTTGAGCCACTTGAGATCATGTTCTTAGGGCGGCAAGCATCCGTTTAGTAATGCTCAGTCAACTGCCTAGCAACTACCCAGAACACCCTAGCAAGTGATGGGAGAAACAAAGCTTTTCAAAACTTTTAATCAATTGAACCAATTACTTTGTAAAATGATTCACTGTTTCGAAGTGCTCGAAAGGCCACACGCTGGTGACCCCTGCTGGTCAGAACAGTGTAAATACAGCGAAAACTCAGTTCAAACAAGCATAAAAACAACTTTTACAAACAAATTGGATAATTTGGTTAATCAGACCAATAAGAGACTTTTAAAAAACAACTCTTCCTTTTTTTTCTTACTGAAATCACCCGGCTTTGGCAGTTTGATACGCACTCCGAATCACTGGTTCGAAACAAATGATTCAGAGACGTTTCGAAGCTTCACAAAGCATTTCAAAAGTGCCCATCACTAACCATAACAGCTTAGCAACCAGCTGGAACACCATAGCAATGCCCTAATAACTACCCTATCAACGCCCTAGCAACCACCGAAAACAGTCCTGCAACTGCACAGCAAAGCGCATCAGAAAATATTTTTTTTCATAAAAAAATAAATAATAATTTCTTGTTTTGCATATTGTTTACATTTGTTCAGTAAACAATGTTGGCATCGCCAAACACTCTGGAACTGCATAGCAAAGCATCCTAACCATATATTAACGCTAGAACAGGGAACATGAAAATATTAACTGAAAATGCTTACAGGATAATAATATAGGAGTGGGCTCTTTTTACATGGGAGCGGTGAGCATATTTATGCCCTAGCAACCACCCAAAACACTCTTGCAACTGCAGAAAGAAAATAATTTTGATGCAAAGCGCATCATAAAATGATTTCTCTGTCATAAGATGACTTACATTTATACAGTAGAGTAAACAATGTTGTCGCTGTTTTGGTTTGAGAACCGCTGCGTTATTTTATACGTTTATATTTACCATGTGTGCCCAGTCTCCATTCTCCATGTGGCCAACTGGTCCTCTTCAATGATGGTGACGAATGACGCTCTCTGCAGTCTTTATTGGGTATAAACACTTCACTAAAACTAAAGACATAGTTTATATATTTCAGTTTAGACAGCATATTCAAGTGCAATATCGATTAGATTACCATGGAAATGTATCGTGAAATGAATGACGCAGCATATGAAGGACACCGAGGGTTTCCCTGCATCCCACCACCACATATTGTAGAAAAGTCTCAGATATAAACACGATATCATATAAATCATGTACGAAAAACAGCGACCTATCAATATTAACGAAATTACGAGATGATGCAGCACGCATTTAATTTATAGCGGCTGCAATAAAACCGTATTAAATGATACAAGACAAATATACAGAATCGATCGCATTATATCAATACAAATGCTCAGTTATTACCTCGTTGAAAATACGTTAAATTTTAGGATTTAAGTCTCCTCGTCCGATGTACTTCAGTTGTTTCCTTTCGTCCCAAGCATCAGGAATATGGAGGACAAGGGGTTTAAACAAGGATAACGTTACTTTGCTTCCCTGTTTGGCTTTTCGTGACTTTTCCAAAATACAGGAGCATTTTGAAACCCTTTATGTTCAAAAACGACTCGTTCTGCTCAAGTAAAAGATGTAAAATAACTGTAATGTTTATGTTGTGGAGAGAACAGGACAGGGACATCAATGTGGGATTAGCGGATAAGACACACCCACGACAGAAGCCCCGCCCACCACACACCCACACCCTTTCTTTCTCTCTCAGACATAGACTATAAAAAAAAATCAGATCATCATCCAAAACACTTAAGTCAGCAGAACTGTTCCAGTACAAGTCTAATATTGTCCTGAAAAGCATAATGTACCAGTACTCAATATTTATGCGTTTCTTTTTTCGCAGTTGTTCATTTTTATTTTATATGGCAAGCCCTACATCTTTATGTTACTTAAACATCCCACAGAAATAAACCCAAAACTTCATCTAAAATTCTATCCATTTATTTGTTTATGAGGACTTCACAATCATTCTTACAACCCAAAGTGATAAAGGTTTAATTTAGTTTACAGTGGAATTTACAGCATAATACACATGGTTGGTTGTTTATAGCCATAATAAACCTCACCGTCATGACACAACCTCATTATAGAGTTGAAATTTGAAAATAATTTTAATATTGCGCCAATGAGGGAAAAGCCATGTAACAGTAAGTTGAAAGAACGTCCTATTCCTCAAACATTGATGCAGAAACGGGAGAGAACATGTATTTAATATGTAATGTGTCCTGAAATGGAGATAAGTTAAACGTTCAAAGTCTTTTTGATGGAGAAGATGATGTCCTTGATTTGCGGTACGCTGTTGTCCTCCAAAATCTTGGCATACGGCATTGGAATATCTACACCCGTGACTCGGACCGCAGGGGCGTCGAGGAAATTGAAGGCAGGACCTTGAATTAAAAAAGATAAAACAATAAATCTACGTGCTGAAGAACACACCACTCTGGGTGTGTTTGGACTTTGGAATAACATACTGCTCACTATTTTTTGAAAGAACATAATATGTAGTTAATGTAATTAATCATGCAACATCATGAGGTCATGTGACAACAATATAGCACAACATTTTACTGTATTCTAAAATAGAATCTAAAAGTAGTGCGCTAGTATTTCATTTTAAACATAGCATCTGACTTCAAATGAGCATTATTGTAATATTTACCCTCCATGATCCGGGCAAGAACCTCCGCCCCGACTCCAAACTGGGGCCAGCCGCCCTCCACGGTGATGAGATGATTGGTTTTCATTATACTCGTTTCAATGGTTTCTGTGTCGAGAGGCCGGATGGTGCGCATGTTGATCACCTACAGACAAAAACACAGACACTTCAAACTACTATTCAATAAGCTTATAGAAATTAATGTTAAATGTGAGCAAATACTATGAATCAAATGTGTTTTGAATCACTTTTCCTTAAAAACTGTTATTTGAATCAATCAAATGTGAGGAAATGGTGTTTAAAACCATTCCGGGCTGAAAGGATGATGTCATACCTCACATTCGATACCCTCTTTGGCCAAGACAGCGGCAGCGTCGAGACACAGGGTGACCATCCGGGAATGGGACACCACAGTGATGTGATTTCCTACAGCACACCACCAATATTAATATGCACATCCACTCAGACCAATGACTCTAAAGTTGTGATTGATTGTAGTTCAAATAAGAGCGATTAACAGTGGCACTTATAGATTTTTCAAGGGATAAAAAAAGATAAATACTATTCGAAATATTAGAGTAAGAAAATTTAAATATAAATTATATATTAATATTCAATCATTTCAAATATTTCTCTTTAGTTGTGACAGGGTAATTCATTTATATTTAATAATAATATAAATGTGTTGTAAGTTATCCTGTCACAACTGAAGCGGACCAAAAAAATATTTTAAATATTATTGAATAATATTAATATAAATTTGTTGCTATTATTATTTAATAATATTTTATTTTATAATAATATTTAAATATTTACTGAAACAATATCATAAAATACAATATTACTGAATAATATTAATATAAACTTGTTATTATTATTAAAAAAAGAAATAGTAACTACCCTGACACAACTAAAGTGGACCAAAAGAGAAATAATTCATAAATGTGTCATTAATTGTTTGAGTAAATATTAAAATATTGACACATTTATGACTTATTTTTTCTTTTGGTCCACTTTAGTTGTGACAGGGTAGTTACTATCTCTATTTTTAATAATTACAACAACAGTAAATCTATATTAATTTTATTCAATATTTTATTTTATGATATTAAATTAAATATAAAAATATTATTGAACTATCAGTATTAAAATGCTGACAAATTTATTACATATTTCTCTTTTGGTCCACATTAGTTGTGAAAGAGTTTGTGATACGTGTGATTTTTCTTTTATATCAAACCCACCTGGTCTTTCAATCTTTGCTTTTCCAATAGGGATGAGGAAGTCTTTCGACTGAGATTCTTCGGACATGTCAAACGCCACGCCGTACATCAGCTCATTCTCCAGAAACACCACTGAAAGAGACACGACGTGACAGTCAGGGCGACATCTACTGTACATCCTGAACATCAGTCTCATCCGGTGAGGAACTCACCAGGGTTGTCGTCTCGGATGGCTGATTTCAGAAGGCCCTTGGCGTCTTCAGCGCTCCAGGGACTGACCACCTTCAGACCGGGACAGTGTCCGTACCAGGCAGCAAAGCACTGGGAATGCTGAGCCGCCACGCCGGCCGAAGCGCCGTTGGGTCCGCGGAACACGATCGGGACGGACTGAAAGCCAGCAGACATGTAGTACGTCTTGGCAGCCGAGTTGATGACCTGGTCGATGGCTTGCATGGAGAAGTTGAAAGTCATGAACTCGCAAATTGGCCTCAAACCCGCCTGAAAGAGGATGTGGTTGGTTAGTTTGGGAGCGTAGCTTTTAGATTCATTTATAATCGTCGTTTCAGGAAAAACTCACCATGGCAGCACCAACAGCGATGCCAGCAAAACCCATCTGCATGGATAAAGGAGGAAGATTCAGTAAACCCAATAATTAAGAACACACGGAAACAATTTTCGCACAAGTATGTCATCATTCTCACCTCTGTAATGGGTGTGTCAATGATGCGTTTGTCTCCGTACTTCTTCCAAAGGCCTCTGCTAACCTGCAACCCAAAACAAGTCACTTTAAGGCCCAGTTTACACCTGGTGTTAATATGTGTTTTGGTCGATCGGATCACAAATAGACGAGGCAGACACATTCCCGTTTACACATGGTGTTTTAATCAGTCTCTTTTGTCCACTTTCAACCACTTCAGTCGAGAAATCAGGAATGGTGAGAGAACATTGTGCTTGGTATGTTTTTCATCGTCAAACCAAACTTGGGTCTTCAACTGACAAAGTTTAAATCCTTTTTGGCTAGCGCGCTTCCCATGATGTTTACACATTAGGTCAGTAGATGGAGAGTAGACAGTCTTTTGTGGCTGTTCGAACATTCGACCACATGAGCGTTTACACTACGAAATCAATACGTTCAAACACGTTTTTTTTACTACCTCTGGAAGTGGTCAAGCTCAAAACGATTCCGAGTTCATTTACACCTGTATGTTGCGTCGTCCACTTGTGATCCAATCGGTGATCCGATGCTTTGGAGCTATTGATAGCCAAAATAGCGCAATTTTTTTTTCATCTAACCTTATATGCGCCGTCATACTGTGCGACTTCCTCTCCGAGGAGGAAAACCCGCTCATCCCTCTCCAGCTCCTCATCCAAGGCTTGGTTGAGAGCATCTCGGACCGTTACCTACAAAAATCAAGAGCGTGTTAATGCATATAGAACGTTTTCCAACAAAAAATGCAGTAATTGTACATATATCACATGGTAAAGCATGGTTCTGAATAAAAATCGTATTCATTTACTATGAGTTTTACATTGTACCACCGTGCCATATTAAAAAAAAACAAAAAAAAACAAAACAATAATATTCCTATAAAACATAACATACCAGTGTACATGTCAAAAAACAATGAATAAACGAAAACACAATGGGTTTTCCTATGATACAAGCAAAAAAATTGTTTAAATATTATAATTAAATGCTTTCCCATGGTACATACAGAAAAACAACGGTGCTCAAGGGCAAGAGAAGAATCTATTTACAGAAACCAAAATCAATGATTTCAACATCAGTTGCTTCACTGTTAACAAATAAGATATAAGAATGACGCGGTTTAATTAATGGTGAAAAATGTGACCTGACCAGTTTTACTAGGTTTAACTTTTCATGTTGTGCCATCAAATAGGGTCAATAAGGTCAAAATAAATATCAGATAAATGCACATCCATTTAAATATGCTGACAACATGATCTGAAATATCAGTTATTAATTATAATCATTAATTTTGTAAAATAATTGGCAATATATAATTATTATAAATGAACATTAACTTAGTAAAAAACATTAACTATTATTATTAACAATATTTACAGTATAACCACAAGATCTGTACTTGTATATAAAATACTAAATTATGAGATGTTAAATATTTCCATGATAGTTTTGAAATAATTTACAAAATAATCAAGAGTGTTTTAATTACAAAAGGCAAAACCGAATGTTTTCATGCAATATTAAACATTTATTAGATGATACTAGCATAGAATTTTTATATAAAACGTGACACTGATTAAATATTGCACTATGAGATTTACTTGGTACTCAAAAGCACTGCAAAGAAAAGCATAGTAATGCCATAGTACGTATAAAAAAAGAGAGTAACAACATGGCAAAAAGCGTGGTAGACCTCCATAAATTATGGTAAAATGTAAAAAAAGGATCATGTTATTATACAATTCCTATAAAACAATACCCCGAATGCACATGTAAAAAAAGTAAATATACAAAACACTGTAGTATTCATGATACAAATAAAAAGAAATGATAAATGCATGATTAATATGGATTAATTTAGCTTGATAAATATGGAAAAACTATAGCATTACCATGGTATATTACCAAAAAATGTCAAATAAAACATGGTAAATTAACAAAACACCAAAGGTATTGCAATGGTACATATATACATATATATATATATATATATATATATATATAAACAAGAAAACATGGCTTTACCATGGTACATAATGGAAAAACTATGGTATTACCATGGTATATTTGCAAGGAGTGTCAATCAAAACATGGCAAATGTCCAAAACACCAAGGTATTACCATGGTAGTGATGGTACATTTATAAAACAAAACACGGCTTTACCATGGTAAACAAGGAAAAAACTGGCATTACCATGATACATTAGCAAAGAATTTAAATTAAAACATGCTAAATGTTTAAAATACATGGTATTGCGTAGTACACACCCAAAACATGCTACTACCATGGTGTTTTTGCTAGTATTCTTGACATGTTCTTAACAGTATTCTTAATGCTTAGTATTCTTAGCAGTGACCATTAATCGGTTGACCAAACGTACTAATAATCAACACATTTGAAAGCCTCTTCCTCGCGGTTTAGTGTTTACTGTGACACAGCATCTGTTGAAGGTGAGAGGAGCAGCAGCATCACTGACCTGTACCGCAGCCGGCTGAGTCCTGTGAAACTCCCTCCGCAAAGCGGCAGAAACGGCACTCTGAGAGACAAACACACAGCCAATATCTGTCGTAAAACTGTCCTCTTATATGTACAAGCGTAATATGTTGCTAAGACTCCATATTTCCACATAAATACCTTCCCCGAGCGCAGAAAACATCTCAGAGACGCCATGTTTCACTGTCCTCTGTGTGGAGGCGGGGCTGTCATGCCAGCGGCTTCGGCCAATCAGAGAGCGCGTTGTAAAATCCGAACAGGAAACACAGTGACAACGACCAATCAGTGTAGCTGACTCATGACATCAACGGAAGCTTCATTCAGGCTGTCATTGGGCGTCCAAGGGCAAGAGAAAAATCTTTTTATAGAAAACAAAAATCGATCATTTCTAAATCAATTGCTTCACTACTTTTTTTTTTTAAAGGATAAAAGTCACGCAGTAGCCATGTATGTTGAAAGATGGGACAAAGTCATGCTGAAAAAAGACTAACGTTTAAATAGTTGCCAGATGTCCACAATAATAATTAAGGGTGATGTTTTTTTTTTAGGATAATACACATGCATTAAATTACATTAAAAACTATGTTTGAAATATAATGTAATATTTTAAAAATGATTGTTAATATGATCATCACAAACTAGTAATTATCTCTAACATTCAGCGAAAATATTAACTAATTAAAAAAAATATATATTTACAATATAATTATAAATCACATGAGATGTGGACATATATATATATATATATATATATATATATATATATATATATATATATATATATATATATATATATAAAAATATATTATTTAAAAAAAAGTATCTGAAATATTTTCCATGATAGTGTTACAATAAACAGTTAATTAATAAACATTTGGGGGTTAAAATATATATATATAAAAAACTTATTTATAACTCTTAGTAATAATATTAAATATCATTTCTATCAACTATATTTACAGTATAATTTTACAGCACATGAAATGTGTACATATTGAGAAAAATATCTGAAATGTTTACATTTACAATATTTACAATTCTAAATTAACGCACAATATATCAATAATAAACAAGGAAAAAAAGTTAATAAAATTAGATTGTTAGATTAAATTTTTTTTTTTTACAATAATTTAACAATTTCTAATATATTATCCACTATATCTATCTATACACAAGTTATTTACTAGTTTATATTAGTTAGAAGGAATTAAACCACACAAGATCTGTTCCATTGTCTTTACTTCAATGTTCACAACAAAAAGCACAAGACCATTCTTTCAAAATATTGTCAATACAAGTTTTTTTTTTTATAACAGGGAAAACTATTTTTTTCAGCAATTTGAGGATGTTCACCTCCAGTGCTTTTAACAACGTTTGTGGCAACTGTACAGAGGCAAATATCAGTGGCAAATTTCTCCATTACAAAACACATTGATTCCTCTTCTGTTCTTGGATATACATAAATCTCTTTGTAAACTTTAGAACATTTCTTCTTCTCAAGACCACTGCTAAATATTCAGTGGTAAAGTGCTGTAGCAAAAACGAAAACATTAAATTCGTCCCCCACGGTAATAACAAAGCTAGGAATATGTACTACGATATTTAGCTATAATGGTTTCAGTGTCTGTATGAATCTATGTACAAATGAGTTTACTGTTACAAGAGCAAGAGATGAACTATTGCGCATCGTATTGTACATAATCACATTTAAATCTGGTTTTCAAGAGGAACCTGCGATGAACATGAATTATAGAAGTTGCTTTCTCCCTAATTGTGTGCAAGACAAGAAATCTCTTCCATTTACCACCAGACTGCAACAACCAATAAGAGTAGATGGCGTAAGTGACATAACAATGGCCATTATATAATCATGTCAGTGGTAAATCAAAGCCATTGTTTTTCTGGTACAGCGACTGTGTCGTTAAGGGGCATAAATGATAAACGTATCGTTTAAATGCTGCTATTTGTGCAACATGTTGATTGTGATCTTGCAGAACAGGAATACGAATATTACTTTCTTCTGAAAGAAAATTAGAACAATGTAGCTCAATATTTCCGCAGGAAAAAAACCCAAAAGAGAACAAAGAACGCTCTCAGCTTTTGTAGGCACAATGGTAAATGTGGCAAATGCTTAAAAAACATCATTCCAAACCCTCCAAAATGAACCATAATCAAAGTGGAATTAAAATGTCAGAATCAAACATCACTCATCTTATGAACCAATAGTAAAATCCTATTACGTTTCCATTCAAAGTAAATGTGCTGCCCGCATTCTCCACCAACTTGTGTCTTCAGGAGTCAGTACTATGTAGGTGGTCAATTTTTTCGCCCGAATGAGTGCGCATGTCCATTTTTTTAAATATGACAGTTGGTCCAAGCAGATTTGTTTAGGTTACACTGAGCAGCTTAAAAAAATAATATGCAGGGCTCCATTGGAATTTAATGTGAATAAAACAAACATTGAAGAAGTTCAGATACAAACAGTCACTCTTCACTGTTAGACGCAAGTTGCTAAAAAACTTTGAGTGGATGAATTGCACTAAAACAAAGATGAGCGTTTTTTTTTGTTTCACAAACGTGGGCCGCTGTGGTTGACAGTATCTGCTTTTTTCAGTTTGCCTTTGTTGAAGGATTGGATGGAGCTGAGGAGGGCACCCCGGCCCACGCCGTTGGCACCGGGAGGTGAGAGGGATGGAGGGATGGGTTCACTCCCAGGAGGTGGAGGAGGAGGAGGAGGAGGAGGAGCAGCGAGGGGAGGAAGAGGAGGCGCTGGAGGTGCTCCTGCGGAATCAGAAAACAGTCCGTCAAGATCGGTCGCGTTTCAGTAAGATACATACTCAGAATCCTCTGCGGTATGTAAACCGGAAGCGAATAAAGTACAACAGCCATTCAGAATGAGACACTTACCACAAAAGGCAACATTTAAAGTCAACATGAAAGTAATATAAAAAAGAAATATCGGTTGACTTGGAGTGCGTCCTCCGAACGCAGCATTTATCAGTTTTCGGACCCAGCCAGTGACTTACTCATTTAGACATTTACCGCCACCTACTGGCAGTTGTAGTTTCCTACTTAGAGTGTCATTTCATTAAAAATATATATATTTACATATTAAAAATATGGAAATTTCCATTTCATGTTGACTTTAAATAACTTAATGCTGATTTGTCAATACTGTGATCATTTAATGACCAATCACCTTCTTGGAAATAAGTGACTGACAGCATGACTCATGCCTTCTGAACCAATAAGCAAGATGCAAGGTTGTGCTCAGTTGCAGTTGCTTTAAGACCACAATTTTTTTTTTTTAATTCTTTATTCAAAAGATCATCTAAAAAAATTGTATCTTAAAAACAAGTATTATTAGTTACTAATATAAACATTGCATATATAAGAAAAAAAAAAACTCACAATCCACAAAAAGTGCTTTTTGTTAGAAAGAATTTACCCTCAGAAAAGCCCAATTTTGTGCCTAAATAGACAATTGCAGATTGTGAACTTTTAAAGTTGCATTAACCCTTCTCAGTAGGCTGGACACTTGCTGAACAGACCTCATTTAATATTAATGAGTAGCAGTTTTGCTGTGGGGAATCGGAATGTGCTACTGAGGGAGAGTGAGCTGCAACTTTATAGTGGAAACAGATTATTATTATTGAATTACTTTACCCCACACACGTTCAAAATGGTGCATGCTCTAGTTTTGAAGACAGCATGTAAGAGAGAGAGAGAGAGAGAGAGAGAGAGAGAGAGAGAGAGAGAGAGAGAGAGAGAGAGAGACAGAGAGAGGCACACACAAGTTACTGATCATATCAGAATGAGATGAAACATCGGATGATTATGATCTGGTAAGATGAATGGAGATTGCAACCGATTTCATGAGGAATTTGGCGATTGATCATGGAAATGAGAGAGATTAGGTCATGATTGATCTCAATTTGATGAAAAAACAGGAGATGTTAATGCGCCTGCAAGTTACAATCGAAAACATTTTACCACATCATGCAACAAACTGATAAATTCAGAATTATTTTTGATTTATTGGGAAAACTTTGATTGTTTTGATTGGACATACTGTAGGGGAATGTTTGGAAAAATGCACAAACCAGGAAAAACAAACTCTTCTGATGAAGTTTACATAATGATGGAGGATGAACAGAGTTATAAACGGGACGTACCTGGTAGAGGAGTGGGTGAGGACGGGCAGGTTGGAGGTGAACTCGCCCCAGAACCTGCTAGAAGACCATTAAAATGATTTTTACTGTATTTATACATTGACAGCTGTATCTTGGATCACGTAGTAATGAAGTTCAACAGAAGGGTACTGGTAGTTAAAAAAAGCCATTCAAAATCAGATGTAATATTGATAAACCTCTGAATATTTACGATGAGCACCAAGATTGTTAGCAACGCTATTTGCTTTAATAAAAGTCATGGAAGCTTGTTTCCGCCACTGAATAACAAATAAAAAAAGGTAATGTGTATTTGTAATATCTCAACACTGAGAAAAAAGTGTGATATAAATATATTAAGCGTGATATAAACTCGCAATTTCAAGGAAAAAGTCAGAATTGTAAGATATAAACTCGCAATTGCAAGAAAATAAATGTGAGAAAAAAAGGTCAGAATTACGAGATATAAACTCTGAATTGCGAGAAAAAGTCAGAATTGTGAGAAAATACAGTGCTATGCATAAGTTTAGACACCCATGCTAAAGTTGACTAAAAAGAGGAATAAAAAATCATCTTTTGGAAATTGAACTTAATGCCTTAATTAAAAAAATTAGGAAAAATCCAACCTTTAAGGACACCAATTTTCTTTGTGAATGAATAATGTATCGTAAATAAATAAATGTTCTTCCTTAAAATACAGGGTGCATAAGTTTGGACACCCCTATGTTAAATTCCCATAGAGGCAGGCAGATTTTTATTTTTAAGTATTTTCTTTATTTTTTTTTTAGGATAATATGCATCCTGATAAAGTTCCCTTGGCCTTTGGAATTAAAATAGCCCCACATCATCACATAGCCTTCACCATACCTAGAGATTGGCATGGAGTACTTTCCATAAGATCATTTCTCAATGCAAATCAAACTAGCTATTAGGCTAACTGAAATAAACCATGCCAATCTCTAGGTATGGTGAAGGCTATGTGATGATGTGGGGCTATTTTAATTCCAAAGGCCAAGGGAACTTTATCAGGATGCATAGTATCCTAAAAAAAAAAAAAAAAAAACCTTAAAAATAAAAATCTGCCTGCCTCTATGGGAATTTAACATAGGGGTGTCCAAACTTATGCACCCTGTATTTTAAGGAAAAACATTTATTTATTTACGATACATTATTCATTCACAAAGAAAATTGGTGTACTTAAAGGTTGGATTTTTCCTAATTTTTTTAATTAAGGCATTAAGTTCAGTTTCCAAAAGATTATTTTTTATTCCTCTTTTTAGTCAACTTTAGTATGGGTGTCTAAACTTATGCATAGCACTGTATATATATAAACTCGCAATTGCGAGAAAAAACGTCAGAATTGCGAGATATAAACTCACAATTGCAATTCAAAAGTCAGAATCACAAGAAAAGTCAGAATTCCTTGAGTTTGAGTTTATATCTTGTAATTCTTACTTTTTTTTCTTGCGATTGAGTGTCATGTGCACTTAATTATTTAAAAAAACTGTTTAATTATTGGGCGAGTTAGACATTAAGTATACAGTCTTTTATTCAAAACAAAAAATTATTTGAAGAAGACAAAAGTTTATAATATTGTGATTTATCTTGGAGCAGGTTGGTTTGGTTCATGGTTTATTACTTCTTACTGAAGAGTAAATCCATCTCAAATGGTCCAAATTTTTTCATTTGGCTGCTTGACCATTTCCATTTTCATTTTAATTGGTTTAACCACAAAAAGAACATCATTTAAAATGCTCAAGCAAGCTCCACTGGTCCATTTGAGATGGACCAACCCTGAAGATTTTCTTCTGGAACCCAGAATGCTGAAAACGTACATTTTGAAATTAAATTACAGTTGTTTATTAATAAAGGAAAGTTTGATAATAAATGAAACCTACCAGAGTTGTTATTGTATTTGACAGAGAGATCCTCCTCATTTTCATATGTCGACTGTCTCGATTTCTGGAAAATCAAAATAGGTTTTAAGAACCATTAAGTTCAGGATAAAACAGTGTGAGCGTTTAGTGTGAATCCTATTTATGGTAAAGCGTTTGAACTCATGTACCTTTCTGGCCAACATCTTCCTCTTGCGCTTCTCCTCCTCTGAGCCGTGGTGCGACTGCGCTCGCGTCAACCTCTTGTGCTGGTGGATCTGAAAATCACACGAGGTTTCGGTTACATAATCTTAACGGGATTTTCGAAGATAAGTTGAAAGGATTTTCCTGTTGTGTCAGATATCAGGGTTGGTGAAAATGTTGACAGTATTACATTTTATTCAACTTTTCTACACTGAAATGACAAGATTTGTGTTTGCGACACTGTGGCATAACATTCCTTAAGCAAGCCGAACATTTGTTGCACAAGAGATCAAAAGTGAACAAAGCAATGCACTAACCGTCCTCTGTTCCTCCACTAGACGCCTCTCTAAGCATTCTTTAGACGATTTCAGAGCCTCTTTTAATTTGGAGCTGATCTGGAGTTCGGAAAGAGAGAGAAAAAAAAAAGTTTGTTAGCATGTGTTTATGCAAACTGTATACAATTTGGCACAGGTGTGTATTTTTATTGGAATTAAAAATTTTCAACCCCATTTCCTTTAAAAAATATTTTTTGCACTAGGTACACAAAATACTTCCTCTTAGCGCCTTTTGGACAAAAATGTCTGCTTTGAAACCCAATTTTTAATCCCAGGGCCATTTAACTATAAAATAATGCAATCTTTGTTAAGAGGCTTTCATTCAGTTGGCAAGGCATAACATTTTTTATTTGTACTATTTTTTTTTACCAGATTTCCATTTTCTCAGGTTTGACCTATAAAGCAAATACTCGCTTTTTCCTGTTTTCTGCTTTGGCATCTTATAGAGCCAATTGGATAAATCATGCAGCGATAATTGTGTGGGTGTGTTGGTATGGATGTTAGAGTGTGGTTTGTAGGTGTGTAATAAAAAAAATATGTGTGTGTGTTTGTAATATTTGTGAGAGAAAAACTCTACTTTAAATAACAAATACAACCACTGTGTCCCAGTGGAGTTTTGCTGGCATCCAATTGGGAAAATCTGTTATTGCGCCCAAACAAATTCTAACTGAAAGCTCATTTTTTGAGATATCATCCTCAAATTTGGAGCATAGCTTGTTTAGATTTATGGCTTTGATTTTCTAGCCGTTTTAGAGTTCAACATGTTTCATTAAATATAAATTTTATATACAATAATGTTCATAAATCATTTTCTTAAACTTAAACCTATATAACTTTTTTTTGGTTTTACTTTTTACAACTTAAGCCTGTGCTCCTAAGCTTTTTTATGTCATGCCTAAAATTTTTATGTCAGTTTTTTGACACGGACATTTTTGTCCATTATGGACCCATGTGTAACTTTTTTTAATTGATGCACAAGGGTTAAATAAAAAAATAGGTTTATTTTTTACTTCAGTTTGCTTGTTTACCTTAAACTGGGGTTTCTCCGAGTTAAACAGCAGCACGTCATTGAATAACCTGTTAGAACGAGAGTAAAACTCAGCAACCGTTTGTGCTTCAGTTTTAAACAATGTCAAAATTCGCAATTACTGCTTGACTTTCAACCACATGCTTTAGATTCACAATAACGTGACATAGTTATAAAATGAAGACATAATGTTTTGTACTCATGACTCATAGGATGAATCTCACAAAAACTTGTCAAGAACAGGTCCGGGTCATATTTTAGCCAAAACTCAACAGAAAATAAATAAATAAATTGTATTTTGTATAAAGAAAATGAAAATCTGTTTTTTGCACCATTGTAATTTGACATTATTTTCATGATATTACGCAAAACTAAACAATATTAAGCAATAAACATTAACTCATGACAATTATGCCAATAATTTTATTCAAAATATAATATAATTTAATAAAAATAAAAATAAAAATGCTATGTATAAAAATATAATGATAAAACAAAATATACGACTTTAACTAATTGCTAAATATCTAATTTGTGAGATTTACTCCTGAGCACACAGCAGGCCTGAATATCGTAACTCACGGTGTTTGTAGTAGTTGGGAAACGGTTGGCATTCCCGTTTTGCAAGCTTCTGTGGACAGGATGGACTGAAGTACTGATACTGTGGGAAAATGGAAAACAAAAGGTAACGTATTACATAAAACCATTAACTACACACGTTTTACGAACACACTTTGGGATTCCTGCTGTAGGTTGTTAACTATTGCATAAAACTGTACAACAGTTAATGTTTTGTAGCTTGAAATGGCAAGTTCAACTTATTAAATTAACTACAACTAATTTACTCATTGATTTAGCCTATTATACACACAACATCCACGCTCTCCACATTCAGACAGTAATCTGATCAGTGCTACTATGTGCTTGCTTGTATGCACATATATGAAATACTTTGGCTAATTTAATTTGTGCTTTCAGTTTACAATAAGAGTCTAGTACATTTTACCATGTTTAAATTGCCCCTATTATGCTATTTTAAAGGTTCCTAATGTTGTTTTGGAGTTACAACACATTTACATGTATACAAGGCCGAAAAACACTTGAATTTTCTCATAATAAACATTGCAACATCACCTCTGATTGGTCAGATGGCCCTGCCCAATCTGTTGTGATTTGTCTACTCTGCTCTGATTGGTCAGATGGCTCAGTCTGTTGTGATTGTGTACTCTGCTCTGATTGGTCAGTTGGCTCACAAACAGCTATATTACACAGCATAATAAGGGGATTTTAAATAAAAATTGGTCAGACTCCAGAGAACATTCATAAAGGTGAACAGAAGATCATACTGACCTACAGATGGGAACTGGGCCGGAGGATACTGATCTACAGGCACGGCATCAGGCGGGCGGCCATACGTCATTTCATAAAGCAAGTGTCCAAATGAGTAGATGTCTATGCTTTCTGTTGTCTGATAAAAGAAAAAACATCAGCTTTTCAACATCAAGCAGTTTAATTATTAATATTTAAATGATTTAATATTAATAAGAAAAATATAAAATAATGAATGAGTTTAATAATAATATTTAGGAGTTTTATAATACATTATTTTATAATTTAATTTGTTCAATGGAACAAATTGGATTTAAATTTTTAGTTTAATAATGATAAAGGTCTCTTACATTAATTTTCCTGAACTGTGTTACATAGGGTCGGTAAAATGATGGCAGTCCCAGTAATGAATTCTCTATATCCAACAATTTACACGTGTTCTCCTCGATCAGGACATTGGATGCATGAAGATGCCCGTACGGAAAACCCTTGTCATGGAGAAATTTTAGTGCCTGGAATAAAACATAAAATACGTATTTACATTTGGAAATACGGCAGTGAAAAAAAAATGTTAAAGTTTCGACATAAAATAATAGTTAGCAAACTCAAATATATACTATCATTCAAATGTTTGGGGTTGGCAATATTGTTTAATGTTTAATGGTAAAATTGTTTAATACAGTAAAAACAGTAATATTGTGAAATATTACAATTCAAAATAACTGTTTTCTATTGGAATATATTGTAAAATGTAATTTATTCCAGTGATTATTCCTTCAGAAATCACTCTAATATGCTGATTTTCTGCTCAAAAAACATTTCTGATTATTATCAATGTTGAAAACAGTTGTGCTGCTTCATATTTTTGTGGAAAGATATTCTTTAATAAATAGAAAGTTCAAAAGAAAAACATCAGAAATCTTCTGTGACATTTTAAATGGCCTTTACTGTCACTTTGAACAATTTAATGCGTCCTTGATAAATAAAAGTATTAATTTCTTTCAAAAACTAAAAAAATATCTTTGAACACGTCGTAACATACCTCCAGAATCTGTCTTCCGTATGTTCGGATTTGCTGCAGCTCCAAACCCTGGATCTTTTTGGGATTGCAGTACTTCTTAAGAAAGGGTTCTTTGGGCTTCACCTGGAGGACCGGCAAAATTCAAGACAGAATTAAAAAGATATTGAAGTATGTTAAAAGTTACAATCTGAAAAAAACATTTTTGACAAGTCAAGAAGAAGAAAACAAACCTTGCAAATGTGATCCCTAAGCGTTCCTTTCTCACTGAAAACTCTAATGACTAGTGCAGACGATTCACTGCTAGTGGCGAAACTGACGGCGGAGATGTTTGAATGCTACGGAAAAAACACAAAAGTCAGAAACATATAAACACTTCTAAGTAAACTTGTTCTTTGAGTGTTTTTGTCCATGCAAAAGTCACTGACACAATTATAGGATGTTGTTGGAGTTATCAGGGTGTTGCTATTCGGTTTGTAAAAGGTGTTCTGTTGGTTGCTAGGTAATATATAATATATTTCTATTAGACATATAAAATTTGTTTGTAGAAAAGCCTGGAAACTGAATGAAACAGGAAACATTAGGCCTCACTTTGCCATCAGGTCACTATGACCCACACTAATCGGTACCATGATATTAAGTTGTTCTTTTTGATGTTATGTAAACTTTCTTGATATACGGTTTTTAATTCTCTTGATGATAAAAAAATAGACCAATTGGTGGAATGCCACTATTAAAGAGAAGCCAGAAAGATTAGGAATTAATTGTGGCAGAAAAAAGGAGGTTGGTTTCATAAAAATGAAGATAACCCAATGAATTTAGGTTGTAAGAGTGAGATTGTTAGAAATACAGCTGGCGTCTCAGCTTTGCTGACTGGACCAACAAAGTCTGATCTTTGGCATCTGGAACTTCTTGAGATTGTTTGCAAAGAAGAGAAGACTTTTTCTACAACAATTGCTATGATATTCTGAACACTAGAATTCAGATTTCTTGCATGTTTTCCCATGAGCCTCATGGCCAGAAGTGACCTTGTCATGCATTCCTCATTACCGTGTTTCTCAGTTGGCTTGCTTTAATCTGATCATCTGGAATGCAGATATCACGATCAAACGTGCACCCCCATCTGACTGATGATTTGCCTTGAAGTAACCATTAAAGGGATAGTTCACTCAAAAATGAAAAATTCGGTCATCAATTATTCACTCGCACGTCGTTCCAAACCCACAAGAGTTTAGTTCATCTTCAGAACACAAATGAAGATGTTTAAAAAAAAATGAGAGATTTCGGTCCCTCCATTGAAAGTCCATTCACCCAAAACTGAAACTGTGGATCGAACGGTTTACTCCAAGTCTTCTGAAGAGATATGATCACTTTATATGATAAGCAGATTTAATTTAGGCTTTTATTCACATGCAAACATTGGTCAGCGAACATACATTGAGCACTCATATGTAAACAGAAGGTCAAGCATGAGAACCAATGAGGTTCGTTCTTGCGAGGCACGCAAGTGCATTTGAGTTTCCGTTTTCCATATCTGATGTGCTCTATATGTATGAGCGTTAATCAATGTTTATGTCAATAAAAGCTTAAATTAAATCTGTTCATCATCTAAAGCAATTGTGTCTGTTCAGATGACTTGGATTAAACTGCTCCATTCATATGGATTTATTTTAGGACCTCTTTATAAACGTTTTGAACCGTCAGAGTTTTGTGTGAATAGACTTTCAATGGAGGCACAGAAACATCTTCATCTGTGTTTTGAAAATGAATGGAAGTCTTATAATTATTAATTGAAAAACGTAGAAATTTTGCCTTGGAAACTAACTGAAATAAGCTTAAGTTGAAGCACTTAAATTACTAACTGGAAATAAAAACAACAACAACAACAATGTACTAAAAAAAATGTAAAAGCTCTTCCTTTTTGTGTACAGACAACAACGTTGTCAGAACGATCCCTGTTCACACAGATCCGGGAAAACTATTAAAAACGCTGTATTATTCATGCCAGGCTAGTAGTTGGCGATGTCACTTTATAAAGAAACTCTACGCGCCTACAGACTGAACACATAATACGCATGCGCATGACGTCACCGTTTTCACAAATTCATGTTTTTGTAGTTTACCTGCAGACAATAATGGTATCGTTTTCAAAAACTTGCACTTTGAAACCTGATTTCAAAAGTTCAAGCCCCCAAAACGCTGTTCTCATAAAAGTTTTTTAGTTGAAAACGGTTTGTCATGTAAAAGGCCCCTAAAACTGAAATAAAAATGAATTAATGCAAAATTCTAATATTTTAAAGAAACTAAAACTAATAAATAAGCGCATAAAATTACTTAAAATGACACTAAAATTTGAAATAAAAGCAAACTAAATATCTTAACACTGAAAATATCTTAACACTAAAATAACACTGCATCTAACCCGTGTTCGGGTGTCTAAACATGACTTTAATGGAGTCTTTTGTAAAGATGGGCTTGCAGTGATCGGTTTAATCTGGTAGCACGGCTGCTGAACTTGAGGAAGCAGAAAAAACAAGAGCACATGACAGTGTTCGCACACAAAACATCCAAACATTCGGGTCAGTACACAAAGACAGGCTCTTTTAGTTCATTCCCGACAGTGTGTCGGCTCTCCTTAACAGCTATGCAATTAAATACAACAAAAGTGAAGTTAATTATATTCCTATTTGTTTTGCATTATGATAATTGCAGGTAACTCATGAAAATAATGTCTATTGTAAATTGATTACTAAAAGATCATCACACTGCAACAATGTTTTGATATATAATAAAATTTAAAAAATCAATACTAAATATTTATGCTAAAATGATTTTCAATCTGAATAGTCGTAAATTTATTTTAGGCCCTAAAAACCACCAGAACTTCCTAGCAACACCATAACAACACTCTCACAACAACTGTTCAACAATATATCAACGCCGGTAACCCCACAACCCAATTTAAGACTTACAGAAAATGTTGGAAGCAGCTTCATTGCAGACTGGAGATCTTTGTCAGACAGGAACTTATCTGGACCCAAATCTACCTATAATTGGTGAAGAAACGTATTACGGTGAGCTCAAGGGTCACACAATGCTGTGGCTAATTATAGAAGAGAATGAAAACAAATACGTCAAGAGGGATTAGTAAGTTAGTTAAGTTCTTTGTGCGGCCAAACAAAGTGGTGTTGAGTACAACAAACAAGATGTACTGCATCAGGGTTACATAATAATGGGAATTAAACAAGTTGAGGGTCAAAGTACTGGATTAACGGTCAAGAATATAACAAAAAAAAGTTTTTGATTGTGTTTGTATGGGTCAAGATGAAACTTACCCAGCTTAATACTTGTTTCTCTTTGGGTTGATCTTTGTCTTTGACCAAGAAGTACCTCTTTCTCAATCGCCAGCCTATAAAAAGACAGACATTAAGTGATTGAATAAATATTAATATCAATAAATAGAAATCTCACCTCAAAATTGAAAAACCGAAAAATAATACAATAATATACTATAATATTAAATAATATAATATAATAATAACATTTTTGATTGTGACATTCATTTAATAACAAATAAGAAAATGTTCTGCTTTCAATTTTCATTACCGTAACATGTAAAAAAATTCCATTCTCAGTAACGTAATACAGTAACAAACAAACATCCAATTTAACAACTACACTTTCCAAATGTATTTTTAAATGAAACAAAAATGAATTAACATTTTGTGCATTACAGTAATGACAATGAGATTTTTTTTTTTCCATTACGGTAATGACGATTTGCAGGAAAAAAAGCTTAATTTTCATGAAATTTCCAAATTACAATTTTTTTTCCTTTTGATTTTGCAGTAAATGACCTGAACATGTTCTAATAGGTAAATGTTAAAACTTTGTTTATGAATCATCCTCTGAAATAAACCAAACAGCAAGTTTCTTCTCAAATGTGTCTCGGCTATGTAACTGTTTTTAGAAGATAAAAAACGTCCCATGAGCCTCTGAAATCCATCAAGTTGTCAGGAACTATCAATGTGTCAACGTGATTTGCTGGGCCTGACGCTGGGATGCGAATATAAACAGTGCGTCATCATGAGAAACAAATCAATAAAACTTGAATCATTAACTTTTATAGTTGTGATGCACCTCAAGGCTGACGACGTTGATCTTTCATGGTCAATGTAAAAGCAACTCAAATTTTAATTAATAAATAATATAATAAATAATACATTAATATAATATAATATAATATAATATAATATAATATAATATAATATAATATAATATAAAATTGGACGGAAATGGTCAGCATTTGACCGAACAACTGTACAGCTTTACTCACCAATGTCTTTTAACGGCTCAATAACCTCCCATTTTGGATCGGATCTGAAGAACATGGACACCTGCTGTAAGGCTATTTCTGAAAAATAAGAAAGGGGTGAGTTTTAGAATAATTTTGAAGCACAAAATCCCATCTAGTCTTAAAATACACCCTGGCTGTATTACCTGTGTAGTTTGCAGAGTAAGTGTTAGTGTCAAGAAACTTTTTGACCAGCTCACAGCTGGAGAGGACATGGTGACGCGTGATGTGGTTCAGATAGGCCTGAAGACCCTTCTGACGCTCGGCTATAAACTCTCGGTCCATGTTTCCTATCAGCTTCTTAGGAGGAAGTGGCAGGTTTAGGCCAGAAATCTATGAACACAGAGAGATTGACTCATACTTACTCTTTCACTGATGAAAGAGTATTTATTTGGAAACAGCAGGAACACGTTTAAAGGAAAGGATCCCATTTCAACACAGGCTTGTTCTAACAGTCCACTAACCAGTAAACTATTATTCAGCATGTCAAAGTCGCTGTATCGCCGGATGACCTGCGAAACAAATGAAGACTAAATCAGTCATTGTGTACATAACAAACATGATAGATGCCATGGATAGATGGATAGATGGATGGATAGTCCAAACTCACCGTCCAACTGTTGTCTGTGGAAACGCCCCTTTGGACACGAATGATATACTCCTGTTAATAGAGAAAAACCAATGATGACTGAATCCAAACTAGGAAATATACATTAAAATAAAAAGTACAACAGCAAGAAAAAAAGCCCCCAAATCATCTTTAACATCAGCAAACCAGTTTATCCTGACTAGTGGAAACCAACCTAAACAAGTCCATCTTTGTTTTGTTATTTCTTCACATTATTGGGAATTCAAGAGACCGAAATCATGTTGTCATAGATTTGTGGTTTTTATGAAAGAATTCTGAAGAAATGTCAAAACAGGAAGTGAAAAGACAAAACGTAACCAAGTCTCCAAAAACCCTGCAACAACCTCACGGTGACCCTGGCGTTTATGGTGAGGTCCAGATGCTTATGCTCATTAATGTTTGACTCTCCTTTAAAAATGTCACCTGATAGTTTCCATACGACTAAAACAAGAGCAAAGGTACTCAGTTCCCAGAATGCACTGCAACACTATTTTTATTTAGATGGCATCAACACTGTGATATGTTTAGATTACAAAATAAATAGCAATAAATCTATTTAATCAATCATATTAACTGATGATTTAGGTGAAGCTGTTAATGTATTATATATTTTTTCAGTTCGACTAAACTAAAATAAGTTTTTTTTAAACAAGACATTTAACAGGTTGTAAATTTCACAGAATCGAAAGTGGATTACTAGATTGCACTTTCATAATGGATCAGGAGAAGTGAACAGATGAATGGATGAGACAGGAAATAATCGTATGTCTTGTGGCTTCGGTTTCGCTGCACAAGGAAATTATGTTCGGCTCAGATGCAAATGACCTTTTTTTCAATTCCGCCCGTAAAACCACAAGTCACAGAGCCAGACAGTTTAAAATGTCACATGAGATCTGCAGCATAGATGGTATCTGTTCTGAAAATGCTTGTAAATTGTTTACTTCAAAACTCTTTTTTTTATATATATATATAAAAATGACCCTTCAAAAAAAAATTTCAAAAAAATAACAAGCTACTATTTACATATCACTTTTCTTTAAAAGTTGATTATGTTCAGCATATTTGATTTATGCTATTTTTTATCAGTTCATTCAAAGTTGAATGCACTGTGAAATTAACTATTTCTAAATGTGTTTTTTTTTTATTACATTTTCTAAATTTTTACCTTTCACTAAATGTACATTAAGTGTTCCAGTCTGAACTGACAATAGAAATTAATATTAAACTACGAGTCATCTTTGTCACTAAATGCGATTAATTTGATCCTTATCGACAAATAATCGAGAATCAACAACGTTGAACGTCAAAAAAACGTCATCATCGACGTTAAAGCCCCATTAAATCTGATCTGCTGGCATTTCAATGCGCATTTATGATCGATATGAAAGGTTTTAAAGACCCAGAGACCCTCCGGGTGGTTCTGTTTACCGTGTGCGACTGTAAACTCTGGCTGGCCTCGATCACGGCGCTCAGCGGCACGGTATCGTCCAGCGGAGGCTTCCTCCCGGACAACGGCTGCGGCTGCTGCTCCATGAACGCCATCCCGGATCAAAACAACACCAAACAGCCCCGGTTCGACAGGGTTCGGTTTAACCGAGAGCCCGCCTCTGTCGGTAAAAGGACGTGACGGTTCACTGCGCGACTGTGCTTGTGACAACGTGGGAGAAACGAATCAGAAACTGCCAGTAAAATGTGACGTAGATGTTCTAGCCGAGAGGAGCTCGTCCACTCTAGTGCGCACTCTCGAGTGAAAGTGAGTGACGCCGCATTTGTCTTTATAGTCACCAAAAATATAATTTAAGCCTGCCCGTTTGTAAAATACAGAAATTAATCAATTATTTACAGTTATATTCTGTTGTATTTTCCTGACAATAACATTGAAAAGAAAGAAATAAAGTGAGAGGCGCCATGTTATAGGCTAGTAAGTGCACTCAAACAGGAAACCACATAAGGCTCACGGCTAAAATCAATCATATCGTTTCTTGTGAGGCTCGGTATAAAATGAAACTTATCAAAGTAACAAATAAACTGTTTTCAACTTCATTTATATGGCTGTCGTTATGCAGTTTTGGTTGGAGTTTGTAACACAAGCTTTGCATCTAGGGTAAATGTTGACAAAAAAATATCATGTGACCAGTCGGAGTAACATGTGACTCAATATGAATGAATTCTCAATTTTTATCTTATATATTCTTGGCAAAACATACTTATTTTCCTCCCATCTTGAACATGCTACATATAGTTTTATATATATATATTTATTGAGGACTATTATTAAGATAGTTATTGGAAGATATTGTGGTGAATAACCTGAAGTTGTGGATGCATCACAGAAGATTTAGTTTGAAAGAAAAGTTTTTAATAAGTAAGTTTTTACGTTTTTTTTTAAATAATTTGCTGGTTAATTTAATGTAATTGTAATACTATTATGTTAACCATACTGCTTTCAAATTACTATTAGAAATAACTATTTGAAAGGACTATCTGAAAACGATCCCCTTGTTGAGGTTGGAAACAGCTAGATTTTACCCACACCAGTCAAGTCAAGTTATTTTCTCACACAGTTTATTTAAACTGCACCTCAGAGAACAAAAGCAATGAATATTAAATCTTTGAGTGAGCGTCACATTTCAAAAGAACAAAAATAAGCAAGAAAGAACATTTAATTCCTGGCAGCATATCTGGAACATAAACACAAAAACTGAACGGAAGCATTCCTCACAATTGCTCTCCATTCTGCGGCATCATCACTATGACCTCTCCCTCCATGACCACTTTGTCTTTGACAGCGCAGGAAACAGAAATAAAAGCGAAGGACATTTTGATCTTTTTAACCTCCGCTTCCGCCTCAACCTCCTCTCCAATGTAGAGAGGCGCCGGAAAGCGTATTTCCTGGTAGAGGAACACGCAGCCTTTACCGGGCAACTTTGTCCCAATAACTGCTGAGATCAGACCGTTAATCAGAACTCCGTGCACAATGGGGGTCTCAAAAGAGGTCGTTTTGGCGTACTCTGGGTCGAGGTGGAGAGGATTCGTGTCCCCTGTCAGCTCAGCAAAAAGTGCGACGTCTCTGGCGCTGAATGTTTTGCTTAGTGAGGCCCGTTCACCGATGTAAAGCGACCTGTGCCCCACTGTGAGGGATGCAGGAACTGTCAGTGCTGAGTTGACAATATGGTACATATTTCTGTTGAAAATTCTTCTTCTAAGAAAGAACGTCATTTTTCCAAGGTATTTTTTTTTTTGTAGGCCCACCTCACGATGTTAACTGGTCTCCAAACTGCAGCTCACGGCTATTCCCAGACAGTGCTAACAAAAATGGCGACACCTGCAATGATAAATAAAAAGAACATAAGAGTTGCATTCAAAACAGATGTCTATGACACGGATTAGAAGTTAAATGGGTTTCAGAATCTAAAACGAGATAAACAGCCACCACAGTAACCGCCTTTCTGACGCAAATTGCAAAGTACACACAGTTTGGCTGACAGACTGCCAATAGCCACGTTAAAATTATGTTGAGTCATTCCTGGCAGAGATACAATTGATCCACAAGCTCTTTACTGAAATCCAGTGCGAATTAAAAGAATGCAGACTCAGGGCTCATTAAATGTTGAATCAGCTTCAGACGTAATACTGGGAAAAACGTACCTGTGTGACTCTCAATGCACATGCCTCATTTTGATATGATCCCAGTAACGTTAATGCACTCCACAATTTCACCAGGCCACTGAGATTAAGAAACAACAGAATATTAAGAATGAACATCATTAGATACACAAAATGGGTGGGACAAATCCATAAGTGTTTATTCATTTCAGAAAAAATAGTTCGCTCTGTGTTTCAGATACTTATTCCTACAAAAAAAAAAAAAAAAAAAAAAAAACTTAATTTAAACGGTCCCAAACTCAAGCCCAGAGGGATACCCCAAGTTCATAAACAGCTCTGTACTTCAATTAAACCATGCTTAAACACTTTGGCCTAATTGTTCAAGATTTGTACTAGGAGCATGACTTACCTGTTGTACACTCGTAGTATGCCGGTTAATTGGTTCTCATCAAACTTCAGCAGATCAAATGGAATAGAAGCTCCAATCTGCCATACAGAAGAAATATGATTATGCATCCGAAACAGTCAGAAAGCAGGATAAAGTCAAAAGAGACTACTGACTACAGCACATATTTATACAACAAAGAAAATTAAGAATTAAAAATTAATTAAAAATTAATATGTTTTTTATAAATAAAACATCTTTAAACTATTTTATTAGGGGTGTAAATAGTCTCCATCTGAAAATAAAAATTCACTGTATTTATTACAGAAGTTTTTGTTATTTTATTTATTTGGAATCATTTATAATTCCCAATGTATTATGCATTCACTGCTTATCCAAAATATTTGTCCTTGAAGTTGGGTTTGTACCTTCAGCATATTTTTGTATGAAAATAATTATGAATTTTAGCAAAGTATTAAAATTTAACAAACTAAATAATATTATTTCAGATTTCACATATTTTTAAGTATCAAAAATCTGCATCAGTGTTACACTTAAATTGTGAACACCATTTAGTAGACTTTATAGAAACCATATTCCTACATGGTTGAGCCATACTATGTGCTCACCTCTCCGTAAAGTTCTTTGAGTCCACGAATGATCAATTGTTTGAAATCTGCAGAAGAAATATTTCTGTTTCCATTCGCCAAAACCCTAAAAATAAAGAAAAGAAAAATGTTGTTTCGACCATTTAATGTTCACCATCTAAAGACTGTAATAAAACTAACCAGATCAAAACTGACCTGTATCATGACACTTACAGAGATATTTTCATATAATGATAAACTGAAGCATTTTTGTAAACATATCGCTCAAACTTTGAGGGTTCCTCCATAACTTGTAGTTTGACACAGAAATCCTTTCAGATGGTGTGCTAGAATTAAGAAAGAGATGAACTCATTAATATCGATGCATTTTCAGTACTGTTTATATAAATATAGTTGCATATTCAACCATGCTAAATAAATACGGTAATTATTCAGTAACAACCAGGTACATGAGAAAGTAACATGGTATTACCATCTAATACAATCATTGTATCATAGTACTGACACAATATTCTTTATAAAGGTGAATTAAAGTAATAAGCATTATTGGGAAGATCAGTTTCTTCCAGGTCACGTGCAAGGTCTGTATTGCTACAAACTCTAAAAAATACTTAAACTACAGATTTAAAGAGCCTCCAACCGCTCGAAAAAACAATTTACATTGAATTATGCAATCAAACAACTGTTTAGAGGTCTAAAAACAGATAAACTCACAGAATTACAGGCTGTGTTTGTCCTTCATTCACAGCATGCGGAGCGCCATGCACACTCTCGCGCTGTCAAATCTCGCGAGAACACCTCGATAAAAGTCAACATGTCGGGGGAAAAACACAGACAGTAAATCTATATTTTTTACAACACTATTTCAACGAAAGCGGTCACATTTACTGCTAACTTTTTTTGTTATGACTATTTTTAGCCACATTCCAATTAAGCTTTTTCAGCTACTATTTATAGATAACAAATGCATACTAAAAGTAAAAAAATAATTAAACATTAATTTTGACTTCACGGGGACTTTAATTTCAGGTCTTTGTATTTTTATATTCGCAATTTTTTGTTAAAAAAATATTTTAATTAATTTGTATATAATTATTCTAATTAATTTTATTATATAGCAAAAATACTACAAGTGAACTAAATATCAGCCGAGTGTGTTTTCCGCATCTGTGTTTGATGGAGTTGCACAACCTCACGAGACTTTCTCACAGCGCTGACTTGGGACTTCCTGAAGCAACTTCGTTTCACTTTTCATTCCTCTAAATTTCCCCAGTTTTGAGAATACCACGGAGGTTTTAATTAACAGCGTCGAGATAAAAACACACAGATACGACACGAAGAGTGTTTTATTACAATTGTCCTATGGTTGGTAAGTTTTTATCGTCATGTTTGTTTTACTGTCGCTGCTGCTGTGCTGAACGAGCGCATGTTTTATGTTTGCGGTTGTTTAAGGTTGTCAAATTTTACAAATAGTGTAAAAAATACATAATGCACTTTTATGCCATTTCTTAGATGTATGCAAAACGATTTGTATTCATATTTACTCATTTCTATGATTTAGTTATAAATTACACTAACAAATAGTACCTTGACGCTGCCATGTTTTTTGAACATGTACGAATCATAAAGTACCATGGTATATGCCAATTGTTAGAATACTTTAATGGACTGAATTTCAACTGGTGCAAAATGTCAATAAAAAAGTACTACTGTATTCTGGAATTGGCATGTAATATAATGTAATTAAATAAACTAGGTATATGAATATACCACACTGAAACATCTAAATTAACTATCAAAAATATGATTTAACATCACTGAACCAAGATAAATGTATACCAGCAAACCTAAAAGTTATCGATTAAATCAGTTACGAATAGCTCTTTAATGTAACATTTGCAGGTTACCACTTTTTACAGTGCAGAGCATATAAAAATACCATGGTATAAGCACAGTACTTTTTTGTGATCCAATATCTACAAATATTGCTTGTTTTTTTGGACATATACTGTAATATATATTTTAATATAATATAATATACAGTATATTTAATTTATTTTGTTAATTTAAAAAAATATATATTTTATTTAAAAATATTTAAATATATTTACTTATATGAACTATTTAAAAAAAATAGTCTGAAAAAATATATTTACTTATATGAACTATTTTAAAAAAATAGTCTGAAACTAAAACTTATTGCAATGTTAATATAATAGAAAATGTTTTTATTAATATTTATACAATCTTATTTAATTGAAAAATATTTAAATATTTATATAAATTAACTATTTAAAACAATTTTAATCTAAAATTAAAACGTATTGCTGTATATATATATATATATATATATATATATATATAATACAATATTTACAATTAATTTTATTATTTATTTCTATTTAATTTAAAAATGTTTAAATATATTTACTTAAATATATTAACTATTTAAAAAAATGTTGTGTAAAACTTATTGCTGTTTTTTGGACATAATGATATGATTGATATGATATGATATGATGTGACATGACATGACATGACAAAAATAATATATTTTTATATCTATTTTTTAGTATGCACACATATATGTCTAAAGATTGTAAGTTAACTGTAAACCACTGTTGTGTTATTGTTCTATATAAA
>NC_137134.1:25831554-25846554 GCF_949319135.1 Squalius cephalus
TAATTCTTTCCAACGTGTGTGTGATTTGTGTGTGCACCATTATAAATGTCCGTGCGGACGTCCGTATTTTTCTTTCACTTTTATATTAGCGATTTAAAAGCACCCGCTCGTGTCACACACGTCGATTAACCGGTGGGAAAATATCCTCAGACACATACCTAATAAATGTATATTTAAATACATTATTGGCCTAGCTGGTAAAAAGTTTTATATATTATTTTGATGTCCTTTTGGACACTAGAGGGCAGTATAGCCCTATGTATGACTTGAATTTTTTTTTTACTTTACTGTTTTAAAATTTAGAATAAAATTAGAATAAAATTCTTTTTAAAAACAGAATAAAATGGGTTTAGTTGTGATATTTGTATACTTTTATATAGAAATAAATGGTATAAAATTACATTTTTAGAAGATTTGAGGCTTTTAGTGCCTTTTGGAGGCTGATTTTGCAAAAAATCCACATTCAAACCAAAATATCTGACTTCCTGATGGTCGGAGCTAATGACTTTAAATTAGAAAGTTGTCCGGGTCGATGAGATCAACATACGTACTGAGTTGTGCTACTGTAGGTAAAACGACCCCCCCCACTTTTGTCAAAAGCATTTTGAAAGTGACACATTTCCTGCTGCCAGTTGGTGGCGCTTTAACTTTGACACACAATAGTTACATCCATCTGATAGGCCTCTTACCATGAACAAACTGCTGAAGTTTCATCAAGATCAGTTAATGTATGCATTAGTTATAACACTTCGTGTTTCTCTTTTCTCGCCATTAATTTGTTTCCTCGCCACAGCCAAACCGTTCGAGATATCAAAAATCCGTCCGCAATTTAGCATCCTCAATGTCTTGACTTCACGCTGACCGAGTTTGGAGGCGAATCGATGTATTTCCTAGGAGGAGTACATTAAATTCCACAGCAAGCGTTTCCAAACAACCCTAAATAGCCGACTTCCTGTTGGGCTGGCGTAAAACTTAGAGCACGAAAGTAGTTCGGCCCGATGAGATCTATATGTGTACCGAGTTTCAAATTAATTCATGCAAGCGTGTTTGATATATGGACCAAGTTTTAGAACCCCGTTCAAGGGGGCGCTGTTGAGCCCCCCTGCCACGCCCGGCTACCAGATTCAGCCCCGCCCTGATGGCCGCGGGTTCTGACCTGTGTGCAAAGTTTCAAGAGTTTTCGAGCACGTTTAGGGACCCAAAAGCCCCAGAAACCTTGAAAAACAAATGAAAAAGTAAATCTCACTCAACTGACAAATCACCCCCACCCCTCACACACTCAGAGACAGAGAGAGAGAGAAAATTCTCCAAAAAATCACATTCAAACCAAAATATCTGACTTTCTGTTGCTTTGAGCTAATAAGTGTAAATTAGAAAGTTGTCCGGCTCGATAAGAACAATATACATACCAAGTTTTGTGATTCTAGGTAAAACTAAGCCCCCATTTTTGACTAAAGGTGGCGCTACTGAGCCCCTCACCACGCCCGTTTCTGAAACTTTGCCCATGTCTACTGGATAATAAGTGTGATGTGTCTGTCGAGTTTCATGCAATTTCAAGTATGTTAAGAGTCTCAAAAGCATCAAAAAAGAATATTAAAGTTTGATGCGTTGCCATGGCAACAGTATCTAAGATATCAATAATCCTTTCACAGGTCTACATCTGCCGTGTGTCTACATTATACACATAAAGTTTGAAGCAAATCGGGTAAAAATAAGAGAGTGATTTCAAAGCATTTTGAAAGTGACACACTTCCTGCTGCCAGTTGGTGGCGCTATAACTTTGACTCACAATAGTCACATCTTTGTGTTCGGCCTCTTACAACGAACACACTGCTGAAGTTTCATCAAGATCAGATAATGTATGCTGAAGTTATAACACACTTCCTGTGTCCCTTATTCGCCATAAATTCGTTTCCTTGCCACGGCCAAACCGTTCGAGATATCAAAAATCCGTCCGCAATTTAGCATCCTCAATGTCTTGACTTCATGCTGACCGAGATTGGAGGCGATTGGATGAATTCTCTAGGAGGAGTACATTAAATTCCACAGCATGCATTTCAAAACAACCCATAATAGCCGACTTCCTGTTGGGCTGGCGTAAAAAGTAAAAGTACGAAAGTTGTTCGGCCCGATGAGATCTATATGTGTACCGAGTTTCATATTATTACATGCAAGCGTGTCTGATTTATGGACCAAGTTTTCGGACCCCGTTCAAGGGGGCGCTGTCGAGCCCCCCTGCCACGCCCGGGTACCAGCTTCAGCCCGGCCCTGATGGCCGCGGGTTCTGACCCGTGTGCAAAGTTTCAAGAGTTTTCGAGCACGTTAAGGGTCTCAAAAGTGCCCGAAAGGTTGACAGAAAAATAAGAATAATAATAATTAAAGCTGCAAGCAGCGATGAAAAGGGCCCTCGCACCCCTGCCACCGCCACCCGGCACCTTTAGGAAAGGCCTTAAGATTACACTCACCAAATTTGAAGAGGATCAGATCAAAACTGTAGGAGTTTGTTAAAGTACAACATCAGGAAATGGCAAAAACTGCCCAAAATCTGACAGGAAGTTCAAAATAACTGACTTCCTGTTGTGTTTAGGGCTATGCTCCAAGAGACTTTTTTGTAGGTATTGGGTCTTTACATGTGTGTACCAAATTTCATACCTGTACGTGAAACGTCGAGCCGGGGCAAAATGTAGGGGCAATAAGTAAGCCATTTTGCCCCACCCAATTTTTAAAACCACATCACACGTAAATTGTCACCACTTCTGAAGCGTGTGCAAAGTTTCATGATTTTTCGAGCACGTTTTGTATTTGCCACACTTCCTGCTACCAGCAGGTGGTGCTATTGCTATAATCATAATGAGCATTGGCATGTGTTCAGGACAGGACTCTTATCAAACATGTGAAGTTTGTGGCAGATTGAAAATTGTATGCCTGAGTTACTGCAGGCTGTCTGTGGTTGCCTAGCAACATCAGAACTGCAAGCAACATTAATATTGAACTTATCTGATCATGCATATATCACCAAAAGGCCGAAATTGGGTGAACTAGTGCAAAAAATGCCCGTGCAAAATCAGTTTTTGTGTGTGTTTTTAGTAATTGTTGGTTTGGTGTGTGCTCATTGTTACAATTACACAGCAAAAGTTCAGTGACATTTTTATTTGTGCATGGTAAAAAGCACACAGTGAACTCCGAGAAAACGCTATGCTTGAGCAAACAGTTTGTGAATAGGCAACTACAAATGATGCCCGTGAAAGAGACTGTGAACGCATTGAATAGGATATGTTTAGTTGGTGAATAGCATAGGCTACTATTACACAGTAGCGACAACGTTAAGCGCACCAGAATGAAATATAATATTCAGAAGTAAACACTAACAGCATAGCTGACTTACAGATTCAGTTTACATCCACAAATGAATAAGCACCTCGATTCAGGGAGCAGTGCAAAGTGCCCGTGCAAAATCAGTTTTTGTGAGCTGATCGCCGTCAAAAAAGTTCAGGAGATATTTCTTGCGATGGCAATATGATCAAAAATAACTTTATATTGATTCAATGGATTAATAGCATTTAAAAAAAAAAAAAAAAAGTCATGAATTTATTGCATTTTTGGGAAAAAATAATCCGTTTTTATAATAAATCTTAAAAAATTCAAATCCAGATTTTGATTTTCAATGTTGTTATAACCTAAAGATGCTATGTGAAAGTTTGAAACAGAAAATAGTGGTTTTCACACATTTAGTGGTTATCTCACATTCGAGAGATATGCGAATAACACACAGACAGACAGACGGACGTTTCTGTAATTTATAGATAGATGGATTTATCACGTTCGGGAACCAAACTATAATATTCAGAAGTAAACAGTGTAGCTGACTGAGTGTTTATGTCAGAATGTTTATTTTTAAACCACAGCCTTCTTGGGGCTTCTTTGACCGATACAACTCTCTAATGTCAGAATGTTTATTTTTAAACCACAACCTTCTAAAAATGATATATTTAACGATATCTTTTGCATTTCTCATCCAAACAATGTCAAACTTGGCACTGCACTTACTCGTGCCCGTGGCAAGACACCTGTCGAGTTTGAAATCAATCGGACTAACGGTTCGAGAGATATGCGAGGAACAGACACACACACACACAGACAGACAGACAGACAGACGTTCCTGTAATTTATAGATAGATGTTTGTCAGGCCGCCGAGGGCACACCCTTCGACGAAAACTCTAGATCTTCGCAATTTAACGTCACAAAGGCCTTAAGATTACACTCACCAAATTTGAAGAGTATCAGATCAAATCTGTAGGAGGAGTTCGTTAAAGTACAACATCAGGAAATTACGAAAAATGCCCAAAATCCAGGAGGAAGTTCAAAATAGCTCACTTCCTGTTGTGTTTAGGGCTATGCTCCAAGAGACTTTTCTGTAGGTATTGGGTCATTACATGTATGTACCAAATTTCATACCTGTACGTGAAACCAGGAGCCGGGGCAAAATGTGGGGGCAATAATTTACCGAATTTGCCCCCCACAATTCTGAAAACCATATCACACGTAAATTTTCACCACTTCTGAAGCGTGTGCAAAGTTTCATGAGTTTTCGAGCATGTTTAGGCCCTCTAAAAAGCGATTCACTTTGGAGAAGAAGAATAATAAATATAGCTGCGAGCAGCGATTACGGGCCCAAGCCGGTGGCACCGCAACCCCGGTGCCTTTAGTTACCTAAAGGCACCGGGGTGGCGGTACCGCCGGCTTTGGCCCTCCATCGCTGCTCGCAGCTATATTTATATATATATATATATATATAAATACATACATAAATATAAATACATACATATATATATATATATATATATATACCGTTCAAAAGTTTGGGGTCAGGAAGATTTTTAATGTTTTTAGGAGAAGTCTCTTCTGCTCACCAAGGCTGCATTTATTTGATACAAAATACAAACAAAAACAGTAATATTGTGAAATATTAATCCAATTTAAAACAGCTGTTTTCTATTTTAAAATATTTTACACTGTAATTAATTTATGTGATCAAAGCTGAGTTTTCAGCATCATTACTCCCATCTTCAGTGTCACATGATCCTTCAGAAATCATTCGAATATGATGATTGATGGTCAATAATTATTAATTATTATTTTCAATGTTGAAAACAGTTGTGTACAGATTTTTTTTCAAAATGCATTCTCGATTAATAAAAGTATTGATTTATTTTATTTCTTACCCCCAAAAATAAAATTAAAATTATTACTGACCCCAAACTTCTGAACGGTAGTGTTTAATGTTACAAAAGCTTTAGATTTCAGATAAATGCTGTTCTTTTGAACTTTCTATTCATCAAAGACTGTACACAACTGTTTTCGACATTTAAAATAATAATGAATGTTTCTTGAGCATCAATCATCATATTAGAATAATTTCTGAAGGATCATGTGACAGTGACGACTGGAGTAATGATGCTGAAAACTCAGCTTTGATCACAGGAATAAATAACAGTTTAAAATATATTAAAATAGAAAGCAGCTGTTTTAAATTGGAATACTATTTTAAAATATTACTGTTTTTGTTTGTATTTTTAATCAAATAAATGCAGCCTTGGTGAGCAGAAGAAACCTCGCTTAAAAATCTTACTGACCCCAAATTTTTGAACAGTAGTGTATATATATTATATAAAAATGTAATGGATAAGACACAGATAGTTTTACTTGCCTGACCTGATTAGAACAATGAAAAAACTTAAATGAAAAAATAACTTGGGAATTTTCAAAACCAGGGCGCGATTAAACAGTGGACACATAAAAACATACTCTGTCATTTTGTTCAGAACATCATTCAAACTGCAAAGTGTTAACTTATATTTTTGTACAGTAGCAATAAAACACAACATTGTGCTTTTTTAAATACATTCAAGCAATCCTCCCCGAAAATGAAACTAAAATGCTCACGGCTGCACAGGCATTCATAATGGTGCGCGTCCTCAACGAGGAACGAGCAGAACAGAGTCAACGTTTTTTAGGTCATTCCTCCTTCCATAGGAATTTATTGAAAATGCTCGCTCTGCTCCGCACCATTATCAATGTCCGTGCGGACGAACATATTTTACTTTCGTTTTTAAGTTAGCGATTAAAAAGCCCCCAGCGGTGTCACACGTCAGTTAACCGGTGGTAAAATATTCTTACCGTCACATACCTAGTATATTTTTATATAGATATAATAGGCCTACCTGATTTTGAACACAAGAGGGCAGTATAGCACTATGTTTGACTTTATTTATTTACTGTTTAGACTAAACAACCATTCTGGCAGTTTTTAAACTTAAACTTCATTCTTAAATTGAAAAAAAAGAATAAAATGAGTTAAGTTCTGATATTTGTATACTTTTATATAGTAATAAATGGTTTATAATTAAATTTTTAGAATATATTAACCTTTTAGTGTTTCCTTTTTAGACAATACTTTAATCCCTCGCCATAGCAAAACCGTTTGAGATATTTATTATCCGTTCACAATTTAGCATCATTAATATATTTTTATCATGTTGAAAAAGTTTGGTGTGAATAAAATAAACCACTTAGATAAAGGTGGCTAAAAATTCAGAGGCTGATTTTGCAAAAAAATCCACATTCAGACCAAAATATCTGACTTCCTGATGGTCAGAGCTAATGACTTTAAATTAGAAAGTTGTCCGGGTCGATGAGATCAATATATGAACTGAGTTTTTTTTACTGTAGTTAAAACTAACCCCCCCACTTTTGTCAAAAGCATGTTGAAAGTGACACACTTCCTGCTGCCAGTTAGTGGCGCTATAACTTTGAATCACAATAGCTACATACATCTGATCGGCCTCTTACCACGAACACACTGCTGAAGTTTCATCAAGATCAGTTAATGTATGCAGAAGTTATTCCACTTCGTGTTTCTCTTTTCTCGCCATAAATTCGATTCCTCGCCACGGCCAAACCGTTCGAGATATCAAAAATCCGTCCGCAATTTAGCATCCTCAAAGTCTTGACTACATGCACACCGAGTTTGGAGGGGACACGGTGAATTTTCTAGGAGGAGTATTTCACATTCCACAGCAAGTGTTTTCCAAACAACCCATAATAGCCGACTTCCTGTTGGGCTGGTGTAAAACTTAGAGCACGAAAGTTGTTCGGCCCGATGAGATCTATATGTGTACCGAGTTTCAAATTAATTCATGCAAGCGTGTTTGATATATGGACCAAGTTTTAGAACCCCGTTCAAGGGGGCGCTGTCGAGCCCCCCTGCCACGCCCGGGTACCAGATTCAGCCCCGCCCTGATAGCCGCGGGTTCTGACCTGTGTGCAAAGTTTCAAGAGTTTTCGAGCACGTTTAGGGACCCAAAAGCCCCAGAAACCTTGAAAAACAAATGAAAAAGTAAAATCTCACTCAACTGACAAATCACCCCCACCCCTCACACACTCAGAGACAGAGAGAGAGAGAAAATTCTCCAAAAAAATCACATTCAAACCAAAATATCTGACTTTCTGTTGCTTTGAGCTATTAAGTGTAAATTAGAAAGTTGTCCGGCTCGATGAGAACAATATACATACCGATTTTTGTGATTCTAGGAAAAACTAAGCCCACATTTTTGACTAAAGGTGGCGCTACTGAGCCATTCCACCACGCCCGTTTTTGAAACTTTGCACATGTCTACTGGCTAATAAGTGTGATGTGTCTGTCGAGTTTCATGCAATTTCAAGTATGTTAAGAGTCTCAAAAGCATCAAAAGAGAATAATAAAGTTTGATGCGTTGCCATGGCAACAGTATCTAAGATATCAATAATCCTTTCACAGGTCTACATCTGCCGTGTGTCTACATTATACACATAAAGTTTGAAGCAAATCGGGTAAAAATAAGAGTGTGATTTCAAAGCATTTTGAAAGTGACACACTTCCTGCTGCCAGTTGGTGGCGCTATAACTTTGACTCACAATAGTCACATCCTTGTGTTCGGCCTCTTACAACGAACACACTGGTGAAGTTTCATCAAGATCAGTTAATGTATGCAGAAGTTATAACACACTTCCTGTGTCCCATTATTCGCCATAAATTCGTTTCATCGCCACGGCCAAACCGTTCGAGATATCAAAAATCCGTTCGCAATTTAGCATCCTCAATGTCTTGACTTCATTCACACCTAGTTTGGTGGCGATCGGATGAATTCCCTAGGAGGAGTATTTCACATTCCATTGTATGCATTTTCCAAACAACGTATAATAACCGACTTCCTGTTGGGCTGGTGTAAAACTTAGAGCACGAAAGTTGTTCGGCCCGATGAGATCTATATGTGTACTGAGTTTCATATTATTACATGCAAGCGTGTTTGATTTATGGACCAATTTTTACGACATAATTCCAGGGGGCGCTGTCGAGCCCCCGTGCCACGCCCGGGTACCAGCTTCAGTCCGGCCCTGATGGCCGCGGGTTCTGACGTGTGCGCAAAATTTCAAGAGTTTTTGAGCATGTTAAGGGCCCCAAAAGTGCCCGAGAAGTAGAAAAAAAAAATAATAATAATAATAATAATAATAAATATAGCTGCGAGCAGCGATTACGGGCCCAAGCCGGTGGCACCGCAACCCCGGTGCCTTTAGTTACCTAAAGGCACCGGGGTGGCGGTACCGCCGGCTTTGGCCCTCCATCGCTGCTCGCAGCTATATTTATATATATATATATATATATATACATACATACATACACACACATACATATATATGTATATATATATATATATATATATATATATATATATATATATATATATATATATTATTGTTCAAAAGTTTGGGGTCAGTAAGATTTTTTATGTTTTTAGGAGAAGTCTCTTCTGCTCACCAAGGCTGCATTTATTGATTAAAAATACAAACAAAAACAGTAATATTGTGAAATATTATTCCAATTTAAAACAGCTGTTTTCAATTTTTAAATATTTTACATAGTAATTCATTTCTGTGATCAAAGTTGAGTTTTCAGCATCATTACTCCCGTCTTCAGTGTCACATGATCCTTCAGAAATCATACTAATATGATGATTGATGCTCAATAAATATTCATTATTATTTTCAATGTTGAAAACAGTTGTGTACAGATTTTTTTTTTTCAAAATGCTTTGATGAATGTAAAGTTCAAAAGAACAGCATATATTTCAAATATATATATTTTTAACATTATAAATGTCTTTACTGTAACTGTTGATCAGTTTAACTCATCCTTCATAAATAAAAGTACTGATTTATTTTATTTATTTCCCCAAAAAATAAAATTTTAATTATTACTAACCCAAAACTTTTGAGCGGTAGTGTTTAATGTTACAAAAGCTTTAGATTTCAGATAAATGCTGTTCTTTTGAACTTTCTATTCATCAAAGACTGTACACAACTGTTTTCGACATTTAAAATAATAATGAATGTTTCTTGAGTATCAATCATCATATTAGAATAATTTCTGAAGGATCATGTGACAGTGACGACTGGAGTAATGATGCTGAAAACTCAGCTTTGATCACAGGAATAAATAACAGTTTAAAATATATTAAAATAGAAAGCAGCTGTTTTAAATTGGAATAATATTTTACAATATTACTGTTTTTGTTTGTATTTTTAATCAAATAAATGCAGCCTTGGTGAGCAGAAGAAACTTCTCTGTTATGTGCGCGCCACAGACTGCACGCACGTCCGCTTAGAGTTCCGCCTTTTGCCTTCCGTCAATATTACGTTATTAGAAATTTTTTTTTTAGAGAATCGATTTTTTGACATTTGTGAATCGATTCAGAATCGTCCACGTCCGCATCGCGATGCATCTAAGAATAATTTTTTTCTCCCACCCCTAGATTTCATACAGCAGGTTAATAAACAGTTACAATTAAGTCACTTACATTTTAGATGCAATGTTGACTGTTTTTGTTCTGTTTCAGCAGCGAAAATAGTTAAACAAAGATCACGGCAGAACCATCACTTATCACGTGTTTTCTCATAACTGAACGATTCAGCATTTTTAACGAATCGGTTGACTCAAAGATTGAATGATCAATCCATAAACATCTGTCTTAATCATGATCGACTCATTCGAACGAATCGTTTGAACGAATGAATCAATGACTCGCTTATTAAGATGGATGCCTGGCGACACCTAATGGCGGTTTAGTGTTGTTCATTCTTTCCCACATGTGTGTGATTTGTGTGTGCAACATTATCATTATTTTTCTTTCACTATTATATTAGCGATTTAAAAGCACCCACTCGTGTCACACGTCGATTAACCGGTGGGAAAATATCCTCAGACACATAGGCTACCTAATAAATGTATATTTAAATACAATATTGGCCTACCTGGTTAAAAGTTTTATATACTATTTTGATGTCCTTTTGGACACAAGAGGGCAGTATAGCCCTATATGTTTGCTTTTTTGTTGAACCAAATAGCACTAAATAGCCTGTTTTAACTTTTTCATTCTTCTTGAATTGCAAAAACAGAATAAAATGGGTTTAGTTGTGATATTTGTATTCTTTTATATAGAAATAAATGGTATATAATTACATTTTTAGAAGATTTTTAGTGTTTCCTTTTTGGACATTATTTAATCCCTCGCCATAGCAAAACCGTTTAAGATATTTATTATCCATTCACAATTTAGCATATTTAATGTAGTTTCATCATGTTGAAAAAGTTTGGTACGAATAAAATAAATAGTTTAAGAGGAGTGGCTAAAAATTCAGAGGCTGATTTAGCAAAAAAAAATCACATTCAGACCAAAATATCTGACTTCCTGATGGCCAGAGCTATTGAATGTAAATTAGAAAGTTGTCCAGCTTGATGAGAACAATATACAAACTATTTTTTCTTTACTGTAGTTAAAACTAACCCCCCCACTTTTGTCAAAAGCATGTTGAAAGTGACACACTTCCTGCTGCCAGTTGGTGGCGCTATAACTTTGACTCACAATAGCTACATCCATCTGATCGGCCTCTTACCACGAACACACTGCTGAAGTTTCATCAAGATCAGTTAATGTATGCAGAAGTTATTCCACTTCCGTGTTTCTCTTTTCTCGCCATAAATTCGATTCCTCGCCACAGCCAAACCGTTCGAGATATCAAAAATCCGTCCGCAATTTAGCATCCTCAATGCCTTGACTACATGCACACCGAGTTTGAAGGGGACACGGTGAATTTTCTAGGAGGAGTATTTCACATTCCACAGCAAGCGTTTTCCAAACAACCCATAATAGCCGACTTCCTGTTGGGCTGGCGTAAAACTTAGAGCACGAAAGTTGTTCGGCCCGATGAGATCTATATGTGTACCGAGTTTCAAATTAATTCATGCAAGTTTGTTTGATATATGGACCAAGTTTTAGAACCCCGTTCAAGGGGGCGCTGTCGAGCCCCCCTGCCACGCCCGGCTACCAGATTCAGCCCCGCCCTGATGGCCGCGGGTTCTGACCTGTGTGCAAAGTTTCAAGAGTTTTCGAGCACGTTTAGGGACCCAAAAGCCCCAGAAACCTTGAAAAACAAATGAAAAAGTAAATCTCACTCAACTGACAAATCACCCCCACCCCTCACACACTCAGAGACAGAGAGAGAGAGAGAAAATTCTCCAAAAAATCACATTCAAACCAAAATATCTGACTTTCTGTTGCTTTGAGCTATTAAGTGTAAATTAGAAAGTTGTCCGGCTCGATGAGAACAATATACATACCGATTTTTGTGATTCTAGGAAAAACTAAGGCCCCATTTTTGACTAAAGGTGGCGCTACTGAGCCATTCCACCACGCCCGTTTTTGAAACTTTGCACATGTCTACTGGCTAATAAGTGTGATGTGTCTGTTGAGTTTCATGCAATTTCAAGTATGTTAAGAGTCTCAAAAGCATCAAAAAAGAATAATAAAGTTTGATCCGTTGCCATGGCAACAGTATCTAAGATATCAATAATCCTTTCACAGGTCTTTATCTGCCGTGTGTCTACATTATACACATAAAGTTTGAAGCAAATCGGGTAAAAATAAGAGAGTGATTTCAAAGCATTTTGAAAGTGACACACTTCCTGCTGCCAGTTGGTGGCGCTATAACTTTGACTCACAATAGTCACATCCTTGTGTTCGGCCTCTTACAACGAACACACTGCTGAAGTTTCATCAAGATCAGTTAATGTATGCAGAAGTTATAACACACTTCCTGTGTCCCATTATTCGCCATAAATTCGTTTCCTCGCCACGGCCAAACCGTTCGAGATATCAAAAATCCGTTCGCAATTTAGCATCCTCAATGTCTTGACTTCATTCACACCTAGTTTGGTGGCGATCGGATGAATTCCCTAGGAGGAGTATTTCACATTCCATTGTATGCATTTTCCAAACAACGTATAATAACCGACTTCCTGTTGGGCTGGTGTAAAACTTAGAGCACGAAAGTTGTTCGGCCCGATGAGATCTATATGTGTACTGAGTTTCATATTATTACATGCAAGCGTGTTTGATTTATGGACCAATTTTTCCGACATAATTCCAGGGGGCGCTGTCGAGCCCCCGTGCCACGCCCGGGTACCAGCTTCAGTCCGGCCCTGATGGCCGCAGGTTCTGACGTGTGTGCAAAATTTCAAGAGTTTTTGAGCATGTTAAGGGCCCCAAAAGTGCCCGAGAAGTAGAAAAAAATAATAATAATAATAATAATAAACAATAATCCTACCGAAAACAATAGGGCCTTCGCCCTTTCAGGGCTTGGGCCCTAATAAACAATAATCCTACCGAAAACAATAGGGCCTTCGCCCTTTCAGGGCTTGGGCCCTAATAAACGGAGCAAAAACAATAGGGTCCTCTCACCATCGGTGCTCGGGCCCTAAATATAGCTGCGAGCAGCGATTACGGGCCCAAGCCGGTGGCACCGCAACCCCGGAGCCTTTAGTTACCTAAAGGCACCGGGGATGGCGGTGCCGCCGGCTTTGGCCCTCCATCGCTGCTCGCAGCTATATTTATATATATATATATGTATATAAATATCTATCTATCTATCTATCTATCTATCTATATATATATATATATATATATATATATATATATATATATATATATACATATATATACACACACACACATACATATACATATACATACATATATATATATATATATATATATATATATATATATATATACACGTGTATATATATATATAAGACAGAAAATATTACTTGTCTTACCTTATTCTGATTTTATGATACACTCAAAATATTCCACAACAAATCCTTTAAATTTAATGTAAAAATAAAAACGAAAGTAAGCAGTGTTGGTCTCACGTAACCCTCTCATTAGAATCAAAATGTTTCAATATTTGCGATGTATTTGGATGCTAAACTATTCTTTATTATAGGCTTTGTACTTCACTCGTGTTCCAATATCGATGGAAAAAATCATCCTCTTCACACGCACAAAAATGTGCTTGGAAACATCACAGTGGAGCTCTGCTTTCTGTGAATGGTACAAATTGTACTACTGACTATTTAAACAGAGCAGTGTAATTTGTTTATGTTAGGTTGACTATTTTTATTATTATATTGTATTAGGGCTATAATGAACAGGCTGCGATGTCAAGATTGCAATTCTGGAATGTGTGTGTGTGTGTGACGCGGTTGCGGTTGAACAGTGGACACAAAAACATAAATAAAATGTTTTAGTTAATTCCTACATCCATAGGAATACATTGAAAATGCTCGCTCTACTCCGCACCATTATCAATGTCTGTGCGGACGTCTGTATTTTACTAGTATATAGTATACTATAGTTAGCGATTTAAAAGCACCCGCTCGTGTCACACGTCGATTAACCGATGGGAAAATATCCTCACAGTCATATACCTAATAAATTTATATTTAAATACAATAGGCCTACCTAGTAAAACGTTTTATATAGTATTTTGATATCCTTTTGGACACAAGAGGGCAGTATAGCCCTATGTTTGCTTTTTTGTTGAACCAAATAGCACTAAATAGCCTGTTTTTAACTTTTTCATACTTCTTGAATTGCAAAAACAGAATAAAATAGGTTTAGTTCTAATATTTTTATATAAAAATACATGGTGTATAATTACATTTTTAGAAGTTATGAGATGTTTCCTGCTTCCTTTTTGACATTAATTTAATCCCTCGCCATAGCAAAACCGTTTGAGATATTCAATATCCGTTTACAATTTAGCATCATTAATATATTTTTATCATGTTGAAAAAGTTTGGTGGGAATAAAATAAACCTTTTAGGAGGAGTAACTAAAAACTCAGAGGCTGATTTAACAAAAAATCCATATTCAGACCAAAATATCTGACACCCTGTTGGTCGTAGCTAATAACTGTCAATTAGAAAGTTGTCCGGCTCGATGAGACCAATATACGTACTGATTTTTGTAATTGTGGGTAAAACTAACCCCCCCACTTTTGTCAAAAACATTTTGAAAGTGACACACTTCCTGCTGCCAGTTGGTGGCGCTATAACTTTGACTCACAATAGTCACATCCATCTGATCGGCCTCTTACCACGAACACACTGCTGAAGTTTCATCAAGATCAGTTAATGTGTGCAGAAGTTATAACACTTCGTGTTTCTCTTTTCTCGCCATAAATTCGTGTCCTCGCCACGGCCAAACCGTTTGAGATATCAAAAATCCGTCCGCAATTTAGCATCCTCAATGTCTTGACTTCATGCTCACCGAGTTTGGTGGCGATTTAATTAATTCTCTAGGAGAAGTGTTTCAAATTCCACAGCAAGCGTTCTCCAAACAACCCATAATTGCCGACTTCCTGTTGGGCTGGCGTAAAATTTAGAGCACGAAAGTTGTTCGGCCCGATGAGATCTATATGTGTACCGAGTTTCATATCATTACATGCAAGTGTGTTTGATTTATGGACAAGTGTTCGGATCCCGTTCCAGGGGGCGCTGTTGAGCCCCCCTGCCACGCCCGGGTACCAGCTTCAGCCCGGCCCTGATGGCCGCGGGTTCT
>NC_137134.1:25851554-25866554 GCF_949319135.1 Squalius cephalus
AAAAGCATCAAAAAAGAATATTAAAGTTTGATGCGTTGCCATGGCAACAGTATCTAAGATATCAATAATCCTTTCACAGGTCTACATCTGCCGTGTGTCTACATTATACACATAAAGTTTGAAGCAAATCGGGTAAAAATAAGAGAGTGATTTCAAAGCATTTTGAAAGTGACACACTTCCTGCTGCCAGTTGGTGGCGCTATAACTTTGACTCACAATAGTCACATCTTTGTGTTCGGCCTCTTACAACGAACACACTGCTGAAGTTTCATCAAGATCAGATAATGTATGCTGAAGTTATAACACACTTCCTGTGTCCCTTATTCGCCATAAATTCGTTTCCTTGCCACGGCCAAACCGTTCGAGATATCAAAAATCCGTCCGCAATTTAGCATCCTCAATGTCTTGACTTCATGCTGACCGAGATTGGAGGCGATTGGATGAATTCTCTAGGAGGAGTACATTAAATTCCACAGCATGCATTTCAAAACAACCCATAATAGCCGACTTCCTGTTGGGCTGGCGTAAAAAGTAAAAGTACGAAAGTTGTTCGGCCCGATGAGATCTATATGTGTACCGAGTTTCATATTATTACATGCAAGCGTGTCTGATTTATGGACCAAGTTTTCGGACCCCGTTCAAGGGGGCGCTGTCGAGCCCCCCTGCCACGCCCGGGTACCAGCTTCAGCCCGGCCCTGATGGCCGCGGGTTCTGACCCGTGTGCAAAGTTTCAAGAGTTTTCGAGCACGTTAAGGGTCTCAAAAGTGCCCGAAAGGTTGACAGAAAAATAAGAATAATAATAATAATAATAAATAATCCTACCGAAAACAATAGGGCCTTCGCCCTTTCAGGGCTTGGGCCCTAAATATAGCTGCGAGCAGCGATTACGGGCCCAAGCCGATGGCACCGCAACCCCGGTGCCTTTACCTAAAGGCACCGGGGTGGCGGTACCGCCGGCTTTGGCCCGTAATCGCTGCTCGCAGCTATATTTATATATATTTATATATATATATATATATATATATATATATATATATATATATACATACACATGGCTATAATGAACAGGCTGCGATGTCAAGATTGCAATGCTTGAATGTGTGTGTGTGTGTGTGTGTGTGTGTGTGTGTGTGTGTGTGTGTGTGTGTGTGTGTGTGTGTGTGTGTGTGTGTGTGTGCATGTGTGTTCATGTTTTTCTATCCCGGTGGGGACTTCAACCTGAATGCACACAGACTCATGGGGACTCGTGTCACAGTGGGGACCTAAATAGAGGTCCCCATGGGTAAACAAGCTTAGAAATCATACACAATGAGTCTTTTTGGAAATGTAAAAATGCAGAAAGTTTTCTGTAATGGGTAGGTTTAGGGGTAGGGTTAGTGTGAGGAGATAGAATATACAGTTTGTAAAGTATAAAAACCATTAAGTCTATGGAGAGTCCCCACAAAGATAGTAAACCGTGTGTGTGTGTGTGTGTGTGTGTGTGTGTGTGTGTGTGTGGCGTGGGCGCGATGGAACAGTGGACACATAAAAACATACGTCATTATACAGGACGACATTCAAACTGCAAAGTGTTAACTTATATTTGTGTACTGTCGCAATAAGACACAACATTGTGCTTTTGTAAAATAATTTCAAGCAATCCACCCCCCTGAAAGGCGCTAATTTTAAAATTAAACTAAAATGCTCATGGCTGCACGGGCATTCATGGTGCGCATCCACGACAAGGAACGAGCTGAACAAAGTGGACGTTTTTCAGTTTATTCCTACTTCCATAGGAATTCATTTGAAACGCCCGCTCAACCGCTCACCCTGTGGTCTGTGTGAGTCCTAATGCCCCAGTGTAGTGCCGGGGACACTATACTGCCAAAAGAGCACCGTCCTTCGGATTAGACGTTAAACCGAGGTCCTGACTCTCTGTGGTCATTAAAAATTCCAGGATGTCCTTCGAAAAAGAGTAGGGGTGTAACCCCGGCATCCTGGCCAAATTTGCCCCTTGGCCTCTATCCATCATGGCCTCCTAATCATCCCCATGTACTGATATACTGATTGGCTTCATCACTGTCTCCTCTCCACCAGTAAGCTGGTGTGTGGTGGGCGTTCTGGCGCAATATGGCTGCCGTCGCATCATCCAAGTGGATGCTGCACATTGGTGATGGTTGAGGAGATTCCCCCCATCTATGTAAAGCGCTTTGAGGTCTCAGAAAAAGCGCTATATAAATGTAACAAATTATTATTATTATTATCAACCACTATCAATGTCAGTGCGGACGAAAATATTTACTTTCGTTTTTAAGTTTGCGATTCAAAAGCCCCCAGTGGTGTCACACGTCGATTAACCGGTGGTAAAATATTCTCACCGTCACATACCTAGTATATTTTTATGTAAATACAATAGGCCTACCTGATTTTGAACACAAGAAGGCAGTATAGCCCTATGAATGACTTGACTTTTATGAGACTAAATAGTACAATTACTATTTTTAAACTTATAAATAATTATTAAATTTAAAAAAAAAGAATAAAATGAGTTTGGTTGTGATATTTGTATACTTTTATAGAAATAAATGGTGTATAATTACATTTTTAGAAGATGAGGCTTTTAGTGTTTAATTTTTGTACATTACTTCAGTCCCTCACTATAGCAAAACCATTTGAGATGTTTAATATCCGTTCACAATTTAGCATCTTTAATGTATTTTCATCATTTTGAAAAAGTTTGGTGTGAAAAAAATAAGCCAGTTTGGAAGAGTAGCTAAAAACTCAGAGTCTGAAATATCCCAAAAATCCACATTCAAACCAAAATATCTGACTTTCTTTTGCTTTGAGCTAATGACTGTTAATTAGAAAGTTGTCCGGCTCGGTGAGACCAATATATCTACTCATGTTTGTAACTGTTGGTAAAACTAACCCCCCACTTTTGTCAAAAGCATGTTGAAAGTGACACACTTCCTTCTGCCAGTTGGTGGCGCTATAACTTTGACTCACAATAGTTACATCCATCTGATCGGCCTCTTATCACAAACACACTGCTGAAGTTTCATCAAGATCAGTTAATGTATGCAGAAGTTAAAACACTTCGTGTCTCTCTTTTCTCGCCATAAATTCATTTCCTCGCCACGGCCAAACCGTTCAAGATATCAAAGATCCGTCCGCAATTTAGCATCCTCAATGCCTTGACTTCACGCTGACCGAGTTTGGAGGCGAATCGATGTATTTCCTAGGAGGAGTACATTAAATTCCACAGCAAGCGTTTCCAAACAACCCATAATAGCCGACTTCCTGTTGGGCTGGCGTAAAACTTAGAGCACGAAAGTTGTTCGGCCCGATGAGATCTATATGTGTACCGAGTTTCAAATTAATTCATGCAAGTTTGTTTGATATATGGACCAAGTTTTAGAACCCCGTTCAAGGGGGCGCTGTCGAGCCCCCCTGCCACGCCCGGCTACCAGATTCAGCCCCGCCCTGATGGCCGCGGGTTCTGACCTGTGTGCAAAGTTTCAAGAGTTTTCGAGCACGTTTAGGGACCCAAAAGCCCCAGAAACCTTGAAAAACAAATGAAAAAGTAAATCTCACTCAACTGACAAATCACCCCCACCCCTCACACACTCAGAGACAGAGAGAGAGAGAGAAAATTCTCCAAAAAATCACATTCAAACCAAAATATCTGACTTTCTGTTGCTTTGAGCTATTAAGTGTAAATTAGAAAGTTGTCCGGCTCGATGAGAACAATATACATACCGATTTTTGTGATTCTAGGAAAAACTAAGGCCCCATTTTTGACTAAAGGTGGCGCTACTGAGCCATTCCACCACGCCCGTTTTTGAAACTTTGCACATGTCTACTGGCTAATAAGTGTGATGTGTCTGTTGAGTTTCATGCAATTTCAAGTATGTTAAGAGTCTCAAAAGCATCAAAAAAGAATAATAAAGTTTGATGCGTTGCCATGGCAACAGTATCTAAGATATCAATAATCCTTTCACAGGTCTTTATCTGCCGTGTGTCTACATTATACACATAAAGTTTGAAGCAAATCGGGTAAAAATAAGAGAGTGATTTCAAAGCATTTTGAAAGTGACACACTTCCTGCTGCCAGTTGGTGGCGCTATAACTTTGACTCACAATAGTCACATCCTTGTGTTCGGCCTCTTACAACGAACACACTGCTGAAGTTTCATCAAGATCAGTTAATGTATGCAGAAGTTATAACACACTTCCTGTGTCCCATTATTCGCCATAAATTCGTTTCCTCGCCACGGCCAAACCGTTCGAGATATCAAAAATCCGTTCGCAATTTAGCATCCTCAATGTCTTGACTTCATTCACACCTAGTTTGGTGGCGATCGGATGAATTCCCTAGGAGGAGTATTTCACATTCCATTGTATGCATTTTCCAAACAACGTATAATAACCGACTTCCTGTTGGGCTGGTGTAAAACTTAGAGCACGAAAGTTGTTCGGCCCGATGAGATCTATATGTGTACTGAGTTTCATATTATTACATGCAAGCGTGTTTGATTTATGGACCAATTTTTCCGACATAATTCCAGGGGGCGCTGTCGAGGCCCCGTGCCACGCCCGGGTACCAGCTTCAGTCCGGCCCTGATGGCCGCAGGTTCTGACGTGTGTGCAAAATTTCAAGAGTTTTTGAGCATGTTAAGGGCCCCAAAAGTGCCCGAGAAGTAGAAAAAAATAATAATAATAATAATAAATATAGCTGCGAGCAGCGATTACGGGCCCAAGCCGGTGGCACCGCAACCCCGGTGCCTTTAGTTACCTAAAGGCACCGGGGTGGCGGTACCGCCGGCTTGGGCCCTCCATCGCTGCTCGCAGCTATATTTATATATATATATATATATATATATATATATATATATATATATATACACACACATACATATATATATATATATATATATATAAATTATTGTTCAAAAGTTTGGGGTCAGTAAGATTTTTAATGTTTTTAGGAGAAGTCTCTTCTGCTCACCAAGGCTGCATTTATTGATTAAAAATACAAACAAAAACAGTAATATTGTGAAATATTATTCCAATTTAAAACAGCTGTTTTCAATTTTTAAATATTTTACATAGTAATTCATTTCTGTGATCAAAGTTGAGTTTTCAGCATCATTACTCCAGTCTTCAGTGTCACATGATCCTTCAGAAATCATACTAATATGATGATTGATGCTCAATAAATATTCATTATTATTTTCAATGTTAAAAAAAGTTGTGTACAGATTTTTTTTTTCAAAATGCTTTGATGAATGTTAGTTCAAAAGAACAGCATATATTTCAAATATATATATTTTTAACATTATAAATGTCTTTACTGTAACTGTTGATCAGTTTAACTCATCCTTCATAAATAAAAGTACTGATTTATTTTATTTATTTACCCCAAAAATAAAATTTTAATTATTACTAACCCAAAACTTTTGAGCGGTAGTGTTTAACGTTACAAAAGCTTTAGATTTCAGATAAATGCTGTTCTTTTGAACTTTCTATTCATCAAAGACTGTACACAACTGTTTTCGACATTTAAAATAATAATGAATGTTTCTTGAGTATCAATCATCATATTAGAATAATTTCTGAAGGATCATGTGACAGTGACGACTGGAGTAATGATGCTGAAAACTCAGCTTTGATCACAGGAATAAATAACAGTTTAAAATATATTAAAATAGAAAGCAGCTGTTTTAAATTGGAATAATATTTTACAATATTACTGTTTTTGTTTGTATTTTTAATCAAATATATGCAGCCTTGGTGAGCAGAAGAAACTTCTCTGTTATGTGCGCGCCACAGACTGCACGCACGTCCGCTTAGAGTTCCGCCTTTTGCCTTCCGTCAATATTACGTTATTAGAAAAATATTTTTTTAGAGAATCGATTTTTTGACATTTGTGAATCGATTCAGAATCGTCCACGTCCGCATCGCGATGCATCTAAGAATAATTTTTTTCTCCCACCCCTAGATTTCATACAAATAAACAGTTACAATTAAGTCACTTACATTTTAGATGCAATGTTGACTGTTTTTGTTCTGTTTCAGCAGCGAAAATAGTTAAACAAAGATCACGGCAGAACCATCACTTATCACGTGTTTTCTCATAACTGAACGATTCAGCATTTTTAACGAATCGGTTGACTCAAAGATTGAATGATCAATCCATAAACATCTGTCTTAATCATGATCGACTCATTCGAACGAATCGTTTGAACGAATGAATCAATGACTCGCTTATTAAGATGGATGCCTGGCGACACCTAATGGCGGTTTAGTGTTGTTTATTCTTTCCCACATGTGTGTGATTTGTGTGTGCAACATTATCATTATTTTTCTTTCACTATTATATTAGCGATTTAAAAGCACCCACTCGTGTCACACGTCGATTAACCGGTGGGAAAATATCCTCAGACACATACCTAATAAATGTATATTTAAATACAATATTGGCCTACCTGGTTAAAAGTTTTATATACTATTTTGATGTCCTTTTGGACACAAGAGGGCAGTATAGCCCTATATGTTTGCTTTTTTGTTGAACCAAATAGCACTAAATAGCCTGTTTTAACTTTTTCATTCTTCTTGAATTGCAAAAACAGAATAAAATGGGTTTAGTTGTGATATTTGTATTCTTTTATATAGAAATAAATGGTATATAATTACATTTTTAGAAGATTTTTAGTGTTTCCTTTTTGGACATTATTTAATCCCTCGCCATAGCAAAACCGTTTAAGATATTTATTATCCATTCACAATTTAGCATATTTAATGTAGTTTCATCATGTTGAAAAAGTTTGGTACGAATAAAATAAATAGTTTAAGAGGAGTGGCTAAAAATTCAGAGGCTGATTTAGCAAAAAAAAATCACATTCAGACCAAAATATCTGACTTCCTGATGGCCAGAGCTATTGAATGTAAATTAGAAAGTTGTCCAGCTTGATGAGAACAATATACAAACTATTTTTTCTTTACTGTAGTTAAAACTAACCCCCCCACTTTTGTCAAAAGCATGTTGAAAGTGACACACTTCCTGCTGCCAGTTGGTGGCGCTATAACTTTGACTCACAATAGTTACATCCATCTGATCGGCCTCTTATCACAAACACACTGCTGAAGTTTCATCAAGATCAGTTAATGTATGCAGAAGTTAAAACACTTCGTGTCTCTCTTTTCTCGCCATAAATTCATTTCCTCGCCACGGCCAAACCGTTCAAGATATCAAAGATCCGTCCGCAATTTAGCATCCTCAATGCCTTGACTTCACGCTGACCGAGTTTGGAGGCGAATCGATGTATTTCCTAGGAGGAGTACATTAAATTCCACAGCAAGCGTTTCCAAACAACCCATAATAGCCGACTTCCTGTTGGGCTGGCGTAAAACTTAGAGCACGAAAGTTGTTCGGCCCGATGAGATCTATATGTGTACCGAGTTTCAAATTAATTCATGCAAGTTTGTTTGATATATGGACCAAGTTTTAGAACCCCGTTCAAGGGGGCGCTGTCGAGCCCCCCTGCCACGCCCGGCTACCAGATTCAGCCCCGCCCTGATGGCCGCGGGTTCTGACCTGTGTGCAAAGTTTCAAGAGTTTTCGAGCACGTTTAGGGACCCAAAAGCCCCAGAAACCTTGAAAAACAAATGAAAAAGTAAATCTCACTCAACTGACAAATCACCCCCACCCCTCACACACTCAGAGACAGAGAGAGAGAGAGAAAATTCTCCAAAAAATCACATTCAAACCAAAATATCTGACTTTCTGTTGCTTTGAGCTATTAAGTGTAAATTAGAAAGTTGTCCGGCTCGATGAGAACAATATACATACCGATTTTTGTGATTCTAGGAAAAACTAAGGCCCCATTTTTGACTAAAGGTGGCGCTACTGAGCCATTCCACCACGCCCGTTTTTGAAACTTTGCACATGTCTACTGGCTAATAAGTGTGATGTGTCTGTTGAGTTTCATGCAATTTCAAGTATGTTAAGAGTCTCAAAAGCATCAAAAAAGAATAATAAAGTTTGATGCGTTGCCATGGCAACAGTATCTAAGATATCAATAATCCTTTCACAGGTCTTTATCTGCCGTGTGTCTACATTATACACATAAAGTTTGAAGCAAATCGGGTAAAAATAAGAGAGTGATTTCAAAGCATTTTGAAAGTGACACACTTCCTGCTGCCAGTTGGTGGCGCTATAACTTTGACTCACAATAGTCACATCCTTGTGTTCGGCCTCTTACAACGAACACACTGCTGAAGTTTCATCAAGATCAGTTAATGTATGCAGAAGTTATAACACACTTCCTGTGTCCCATTATTCGCCATAAATTCGTTTCCTCGCCACGGCCAAACCGTTCGAGATATCAAAAATCCGTTCGCAATTTAGCATCCTCAATGTCTTGACTTCATTCACACCTAGTTTGGTGGCGATCGGATGAATTCCCTAGGAGGAGTATTTCACATTCCATTGTATGCATTTTCCAAACAACGTATAATAACCGACTTCCTGTTGGGCTGGTGTAAAACTTAGAGCACGAAAGTTGTTCGGCCCGATGAGATCTATATGTGTACTGAGTTTCATATTATTACATGCAAGCGTGTTTGATTTATGGACCAATTTTTCCGACATAATTCCAGGGGGCGCTGTCGAGCCCCCGTGCCACGCCCGGGTACCAGCTTCAGTCCGGCCCTGATGGCCGCAGGTTCTGACGTGTGTGCAAAATTTCAAGAGTTTTTGAGCATGTTAAGGGCCCCAAAAGTGCCCGAGAAGTAGAAAAAAATAATAATAATAATAATAAATATAGCTGCGAGCAGCGATTACGGGCCCAAGCCGGTGGCACCGCAACCCCGGTGCCTTTAGTTACCTAAAGGCACCGGGGTGGCGGTACCGCCGGCTTTGGCCCTCCATCGCTGCTCGCAGCTATATTTATATATATATATATATATATATATATATATATATATATATATATATATATATATGTATGTGTGTGTGTGTATATATATATATATATAGTAAGATTTTAATGTTTTTAGGAGAAGTCTCTTCTGCTCACCAAGGCTGCATTTATTTGATTAAAAATACAAACAAAAACTGTAATATTGTGAAATATTATTCCAATTTAAAACAGCTGTTTTCAATTTTAAAATATTTTACATAGTAATTAATTTCTGTGATCAAAGTTGAGTTTTCAGCATCATTACTCCAGTCTTCAGTGTCACATGATCCTTCAGAAATCATTCTAATATGATGATTGATGCTCAATAAATATTCATTATTATTTTCAATGTTGAAAACAGTTGTGTACAGATTTTTTTTTCAAAATGCTTTGATGAATGTAAAGTTCAAAAGAACAGCATTTATTTCAAATATAATTTTTTTAACATTATAAATGTCTTTACTGTAACTGTTGATCAGTTTAACTCATCCTTCATAAATAAAAGTATTGATTTATTTTATTTCTTTCCCCCAAAAATAAAATTTAAATTATTACTAACCCCAAGCTTTTGAGCGGTAGTGTTATGTTACAAAAGCTTTAGATTTCAGATAAATGCTGTTCTTTTGAACTTTCTATTCATCAAAGACTGTACACAACTGTTTTCGACATTTAAAATAATAATGAATGTTTCTTGAGCATCAATCATCATATTAGAATAATTTCTGAAGGATCATGTGACAGTGACTCCGTTTTGATCACAGGAATAAATAACAGTTTAAAATATATTAAAATAGAAAGCAGCTGTTTTAAATTGGAATAATATTTTACAATATAACTGTTTTTGTTTGTATTTTTAATCAAATAAATGCAGCCTTGGTGAGCAGAAGAAACTTCTCTGTTATGTGCGCGCCACAGACTGCACGCACGTCCGCTTAGAGTTCCGCCTTTTGTGTTCCGTCAATATTTCGTTATTAGAAATCAATTTTTTTAGAGAATCGATTTTTTGACATTTGTGAATCGATTCAGAATCGTCCACGTCCGGATCGCGATGCATCTAAGAATCAATTTTTTTCTCCCACCGCTAGATTTCATACAACAGGTTAATAAACAGTTACAATTAAGTCACTTACATTTTTGATGCAGTATTGACTGTTTTTGTTCTGTTTCAGCAGCGAAAATAGTTAAAGATCACCGCAGAACCATCACGCATCACGTGTTTTCTCATAACTGAACGATTCAGCATTTTTAAGGAATCGGTTGACTCAAAGTTTGAATGATCAATCCATAAACATCTGTCTTAATCATGATCGACTCATTCGAACGAATCGTTTGAACGAATGAATCAATGACTCGCTTATTAAGATGGATGCCTGGTGACACCTAATGGCGGTTTAGTGTTGTTTAAAAGAATCATTCTTTCCAACATGTGTGTGATTTGTGTGTGCAACATTATCAATGTCAGTGTGGAAGTCTGTATTTTTCTTTCACTTTTATCTTAGCAATTTAAAAGCACCCGCTAGTGTCACACGTCGAATAACCGGTGGTAAAATATCCTCAGACACATACCTAATAAATGTATCTGTAAATAGAATATTGGCCTACCTGGTAAAAAGTTTTATATACTATTTTGATGTGCTTTTGGACACAAGAGGGCAGTATAGCCCTATGTATGACTTTTTTTTTTTTTTTTACTTTACTGTTTTTAATTTTAGAATAAAATTAGAATAAAATTCTTTTTAAAAACAGAATAAAATGGGTTTAGTTGTGATATTTGTATACTTTTATATAGAAATAAATGGTATATAATTACATTTTTAGAAAATTTGGGGCTTTTAGTTTTTCCTTTTTGGACATTACTTTAATCCCTCGCCATAGCAAAACCGTTTGAGATATTTATTATCCGTTCACAATTTAGCATCTTTAATGTATTTTCATCATTTTGAAAAAGTTTGGTGTGAATAAAATAAGTCAGATTGGAAGAGTAGCTAAAAACTCAGAGTCTGAAATATCCAAAAAATCCACATTCAAACCAAAATATCTGACTTCCTTTTGCTCTGAGCCAATGACTGTAAATTAGAAAGTTGTCCGGCTCGGTGAGACCAATATATATACTCATGTTTGTAACTGTTGGTAAAACTAACCCCCCCACTTTTGTCAAAAGCATGTTGAAAGTGACACACTTCCTGCTGCCAGTTGGTGGCGCAATAACTTTGACTCACAATAGTTACATCCATCTGATCGGCCTCTTACAACGAACACACTGCTGAAGTTTCAGCAAGATCAGTTAATGTATGCAGAAGTTATAACACTTCGTGTCTCTCTTTTCTCGCCATAAATTCGTTTCCTCGCCACGGCCAAACCGTTCAAGATATCAAAAATCCGTCCGCAATTTAGCATCCTCAATGTCTTGACTTCATGCTGACCGAGTTTGGAGGCGATTGGATGAATTATCTAGGATGAGTACATCAAATTCCACAGCATGCATTTTTCGAACAACCCATAATAGCCGACTTCCTGTTGGGCGGTGCTAATAACTTAGAGTGCAGAAGTTGTTCGGCCCGGTGAGATCTATATGTGTACCTAGTTTCATATTGTTACATGCAAGCGTGTTTGAAATATGGACCAAGTTTTCAGACCTTGTTCAAGGGGGCGCTGTTGAGCCCCCCTGCCACGCCCGGGTACGAGCTTCAGCCCGGCCCTGATGACCGTGGGCTCTGACCTGTGTGAAAAGTTTCAAGAGTTTTTGAGCATGTTAAGGGCCCCAAAAGCCCCTGAAACCTTGATAACCAAAGATTAAATGGAATAGACAAATCCCCCTCCCCCACAGACACACAGACACAGAGAGAGAGAGAGAAAATTCTCCAGAAAATCCACATTCAAACCAAAATATCTGACTTCCTGTTGGTCTGAGGTTATGACTGTCAATTAGAAAGTTGTCCGGCTTGATGAGAACAATACACATACCAAGTTTTGTGATTCTAGGAAAAACTAAGCCCCCATTTTTGACTAAAGGTGGCGCTACTGAGCCATTCCACCACGCCCGTTTCTGAAACTTTGCACATGTCTACTGGATAATAAATGTGATGTGTCTGTCGAGTTTCATGCATTTTCAAGCATGTGAAGAGTCTCAAAAGCATCTGAAAAGAATATTAAAGTTTGATGCTTTGCCACGGCAACAGTATCTAAGATATCAATAATCCTTTCACAGGTCTACATTTGCCGTGTGTCTACATTATACACATAAAGTTTGAAGCAAATCGGGTAAAATTAAGAGGGTGATTTCAAAGCATTTTGAAAGTGACACACTTCCTGCTGCCAGTTGGTGGCGCTATAACTTTGACTCACAATAGTCACATCAATATGATCGGACTCTTGATCGGACACACTGCTGAAGTTTCATCAAGATCAGTCAATGTATGCAGAAGTTATAACACACTTCCTGTGTCCCATTATTCGCCATAAATTTGTTTCCTCGCCACGGCCAAACCGTTCGAGATATCAAAAATCCGTTCGCAATTTAGCATCCTCAATGTCTTGACTTCATTCACACCTAGTTTGGTGGCGATCGGATGAATTCCCTAGGAGGAGTATTTCACATTCCATTGTATGCGTTTTCCAAACAACGTATAATAACCGACTTCCTGTTCGGCTGGTGTAAAACTTAGAGCACGAAAGTTGTTCGGCCCGATGAGATCTATATGTGTACTGAGTTTCATATTATTACATGCAAGCGTGTTTGATTTATGGACCAATTTTTCCGACATAATTCCAGGGGGCGCTGTCGAGCCGCCGTGCCACGCCCGGGTACCAGCTTCAGTCCGGCCCTGATGGCCGCAGGTTCTGACGTGTGTGCAAAATCTCAAGAGTTTTTGAGCATGTTAAGGGCCCCAAAAGTGCCCGAGAAGTAGAAAAAAATAATAATAATAATAATAAATATAGCTGCGAGCAGCGATTACGGGCCCAAGCCGGTGGCACCGCAACCCCGGAGCCTTTAGTTACCTAAAGGCACCGGGGATGGCGGTGCCGCGGGCTTTGGCCCTCCATCGCTGCTCGCAGCTATATTTATATTTATATATATATATATATATATATATATATATACACACACACACACACACACACATATACATATATATATATATATATATATATATATACACACGTGTATATATATATATATATACACGTGTATATATATATATATAAGACAGAAAATATTACTTGTCTTACCTTATTCTGATTTTATGATACACTCAAAATATTCCACAACAAATCCTTTAAATTTAATGTCAAAATAAAAACGAAAGTAAGCAGTGTTGGTCTCACGTAACCCTCTCATTAGAATCAAAATGTTTCAATATTTGCGATGTATTTGGATGCTAAACTATTCTTTATTATAGGCTTTGTACTTCACTCGTGTTCCAATATCGATGGAAAAAATCATCCTCTTCACACGCGCAAAAATGTGCTTGGAAACATCACAGTGGAGCTTTGCTTTCTGTGAATGGTACAAATTGTACTACTGACTATTTAAACAGAGCAGTGTAATTCGTTTATGTTAGGTTGACTATTTTTAATTTTATATTGTATTAGGGCTATAATGAACAGGCTGCGATGTCAAGATTGCAATTCTGGAATGTGTGTGTGTGTGTGTGACGCGGTTGCGGTTGAACAGTGGACACAAAAACATAAATAAAATGTTTTAGTTAATTCCTACATCCATAGGAATACATTGAAAATGCTCGCTCTACTCCGCACCATTATCAATGTCTGTGCGGACGTCTGTATTTTACTAGTATATAGTATACTATAGTTAGCGATTTAAAAGCCCTCAGCGGTGTCACACGTCGATTAACCGGTGGGAAAATTTTATCACAGTCACATCCCTAATATATTTATATATAAATACAATAGGCCTACATGAAAGAAAATTTTACTTGCCCGACCAGAGTATAGCCTGATTAGAACTTCAATAATAAAAAAATAACTTGGGAGTCACTAAAACGAGAGATTATTCTAATTTCATTACATTCATTTTAAGTTGCAATCAGCAGTTAAATATGAATGTATTACTGATCAATGGTAACAAGGTTGCACTGCTGAGGCTCATGCTGCTTCTCCAGGAGAATTGTAAACAAATGAGCGCAGCACACAAAAAAGCAAACCAGTTAACAACATACTGACTATAAAAATTACAAATATGGAGTTTTTATATATTTTATAACATATGATAGAGTTAAGCAACCTCACTTGACGAGTAGGCAACTATTTCCTGAATACAATCACGATTGAAACTGTGACATTGATTTCATACAACAGGTTAATAAACAGTTACAATTAAGTCACTTACATTTTAGATGCAATATTGACTGTTTTTTTTCTGTTTCAGCAGCAAAAATAGTTAAACAAAGATCACAGCAGAACCACTGCGCATCTCACAGCAACTTGTTTTCTCATTACTGAATGATTCAGCTTTTTGAAACGAATCGGTTGACTTAAAGATTCAATGGTCAATCCATAAACATCTGTCTCAATCATGAATGACTCAGTCATTGGAACGAATCGTTTGAACGAATGAATCAATGACTCGCTCATTAAGATGGTCGCCTGGCGACACCTAATAGCGGTTTAGTGTTATGTTTAAAAGTATCATTTTTTCCAACGTGCACCATTATCAATGTCCGTGCGGACGTCCGTTTTTTACTTTCACTTTTATATTAGCGATTTAAAAGCACCCGCTCGTGTCACACGTCGATTAACCGATGGGAAAATATCCTTACAGTCATATACCTAATAAATTTATATTTAAATACAATAGGCCTACCTAGTAAAACGTTTTATATACTATTTTGATATCCTTTTGGACACAAGAGGGCAGTATAGCCCTATGTTTGCTTTTTTGTTGAACCAAATAGCACTAATAGCCTGTTTTTAACTTTTTCATACTTCTTGAATTGCAAAAACAGAATAAAATAGGTTTAGTTCTAATATTTGTATAATTTTATATAAAAATAAATGGTGTATAATTACATTTTTAGAAGTTATGAGATGTTTCCTG